>NW_024582059.1:4059205-4398767 GCF_017639235.1 Corvus kubaryi | reverse complement strand
AGAGGGAGAGAGGGAGAGAGGGAGAGAGGGAGAGAGGGAGAGAGGGAGAGAGGGAGAGAGGGAGAGAGGGAGAGAGGGAGAGAGGGAGAGAGGGAGAGAGGGAGAGAGGGATTCAGTCCTATGGAAACAACATACTTGCTAAAATTTCACCAAGGTAAACTCTTAGCCATTAATTTAGAGCAGGTGTGGTCTACTAAATATCTTTCACCACATCTCATTTCTACAGAAGAACCTTAACTTCTGTGTTCTGCTTTCAGGGCAAAACTGTCCTTCTTTCCCCAAAAGGTGCCTAGGAAGGGATACAGTCTCTGACAGTGAAGGAGAGCCTGGTAAGACTGGAGGGAAAAGCATTTCATGCATCTGAGGGGTAGGTTGGTAGCTTCAGAGCATGATTAGAGGACTCATAGCTGCTTTTCCAGACTCTATTGCTTTTTTCTTTGCTCTTTAAAACTCTTCTTTATTCAGACCTTGTAACTTTGCTTGAGATTAGTAATTAATACCGATCCCGTTTCACACAGGTTTTGTGCAATCCACATGAGGAAGAGACCAGAGGTTTTCCACATGTGTCTGTCTCAGCTCTGCAGGCAGAGCAGCAGCAGTGTGACAGACTGGGTGTCCCCGGGAGCCACTGTGTGATCTCACAGGGACACTTCTAATACCACTGCTCTCCTTGGGCAGTGGTCAGCTTAGCCCAGGAAACAGGGCTATGGGCTGGTGCTACACAGGTGTCATTCTCACATGTATGGAAAGAATAATAATTATACAATGTCTAAATCTTTCCTGATACAGAAGATTATTTTCATTTACTAGTGAATTGCATTGAATGCAAAATTGTGCTGGGGGAAAGGATATAAAATACTGCTATAGGACTTCAGGACTAGTCAGGATTCTGAATCAGAAAGACCTGCTTCTGCCTATTGATGGCACACAATAAAAGCTCAAACCAAAGAGCTATTGAGGATATATCACAGGCTTTGCCAGCTTTAGGTTTGGGACTTCTAGAAGGAAGCTTGCTTATAGTACAAAAAGGCAGCAAATCTCCTACTCCTTTGAAATTTGATGATATCAACTTCCTTTAAAGAGCATAAGCCACACTTTTAAAGCAAGTGTTCTGTCTGAATGACTTAGAAAACTCATTCAACAAGCTTTTTAAAATCAGCCTGTTGACAGGAATTTTATATGTGCAACAACAAAATGTTTTTGATGCACTAGATATCTTCCGAATACCCATTTCTAGTAAAAAATAATAATAAAATACAACAACCTCAAGTCAACAACTTTCAAAGAGGACATCAAGGGCCAAATACAGATCCCCTGAAAGCACAGCAATTCTCCCACAGATATCAACAGGACTAGAATCTGGCCCTCTACACAATGTATTTCACACTTTCAACAGCTCGGGAACTTTATCTATATTCGGTGAGACAGCGCTGTGAATACTCTTCAGTACCACAGTTTGCATGAAATCATCAGCCAAAATTAGCTAACAAGACTGTGAAAGAAAGCGAACATGTGTCCAGCTGCTTACTCTTTCCATTTGAACTTTACTTGGTGCATTCTCTTCAGTCAAATCAATTAATCAAGCACTGTAATTTGAACTGCAGGAAAATGTATGGGGAGAATTTATACACGGGGTGCCTGCTATCAGAAGGGGCCATTCACGAAATGAGTCTTGCTGAACCCATCTCTGTGTAATTCTTAGAAACCAGGGTGTGCGATGATGATTGAGTAAACATCTGTGACTCAGTGTCTAGAGCACAGTTATGACAGCCTCTGGGAGAAGTGTTACTAACTGCGCTGCCTCAAGTATTTTCCTGGCCAAAAGATCACATGCCATGTCAAACACCATGGGAAAAATTAATGATTCTTCATGCTTCCGCAGCTTTCCTTCGTGGTCCCAGCGCACTGGAGTTCGTACACCACTGTTGTAGTTTTCTTTACCAGCAGTTTTACAAGCTCACATGAGATAACCCAAGCACAGCAGCACATCAGTATTGCAGAGGTGGAGTACAGAGCACATCCAGGTTTCGCATGTTTGTGGTGCAGGGGTTTGTCACCGTGCCAGTAACCTCTGCCCACTCCTGACACAGGCTCAGCACCACTTCAGGGTAAAGCAAACTGTGTATCCTTCTCTAGAGACCAATTACCAGGTGAGGACAGTCAAATGGCATATTGTCTTTATCACTCCTGCCCTTTTGCCCTGGCATATGTTCTACTGCCCCAGGTGTTTACAGGAGAGCATGGGGCTTGTTCTGCCAGCAACATCTGCACAGGTATGTCTGTGCTGAAAAGAAAAAATTCTCCCATTTCAAAAGGGTCCACAGCAGACACCTTTGTAGTCTCTGTTCAGCTTCTGCCACTGAGGAGACTATCTGCTCTGTGCTCCCAACTCAAACACAAGCTAAAGGAAAAACACCACATCATTTAAAGCTAACACAGGTAAGGACATTTAAGAGTTCAGAAAGACCAAGTTTTTAAAGGAATGAAAGTGCATCTCAAGATAAATACGTAATGACGATGCATAATGAGGATAAGTACAATCTTTAATTTGATTTAAAATATCATAATAGAGGTTTTACCAACAGACCATAGCAGGAGTACTTTTTCCTCCTAGATGCCACACAAGCAGGTCAGGATGTTGCATGCAGCAACACCAAAACACTGTCTGTTGCTTTGGACAAGCCGGATGTGGCAGTGCCAGTCTCCACAGTGTTGTCACACAAGCAGCAGTGAATCTGAAGATTGCTTACAGCTATACTGCTCTAATTATGACTTGCCAAGCACTGTGCTCATAAACTGAAATAAAGTCAACACAGTCTTGCCCTTTGCAAAGAACAAGGTGCCACTTTCTCACCAATGCTTTTGGCAAACTCTGCTGTAGGCTTTTCACATGGAAGAGCTAAGCCTGCATCTCTGCTTGGCAATGAGCAACACAAAATAAAACTTGCAATTGCAGAAATAACCAAGAGGTAGGCAAGGTGATATCTACATATCTGGAGTTAATCTCATTAGCTGAGGAAAGTAAATTTAGACTAAAATACTACAGAAAAACATAGACTGAAATACTAGGTCAACCGAACTGTTACATAACACACAGTACTGGCACAGCCTGGTTTCCCTCAAATTTGTGCTCTACCTCTTTAGTGACTCCCACTTATCTTTGTCCCCTAATGCCTCTTCCCTTTCAAAAGCTGCAGCTGCCAAGTGGGCAAGCAACATGCATGTTGTGGCTTGGACAGGTGTGGAAATAAATTGGTTTTTTTGCATTTCATTTCTTTGATAAAGCTCATGCAAGCATCATCTCTCAGATCATCAGCTTTTGTCAGCTTGAATCAAGATGGGCTGGAGGGTGCAGACTGGTATGTGGGTTGGAAATGAAGGAAACTGCAAAGGACAGGCAAATGTCACTCTGCTAAAGTGAGTGTTAAAAAACCTCCCACGAAACCAAAACAACAACAACCCCCCAAAAAACCAAAAACAAGCTAAAAACAAACCAACAAAAAACCAAGCAACCAAAAAAACCCCCCAAAAACCCCAAACAAACAAACCAACCCCAAAACAAAACACAAAACCCAAACCAAACAAGAACAAAACCCTTCACAACCACATCAATGTGATGGTCCTGTTGTGATCCTTTTTGGATATTTGCCTGTAACATAACTACCCCATACAATCTGGCATGTGTTTACATGCCAGTCTTTATACAGAAGAGTGAGAGTGAGACAGAACAAGCTTCCCTGGAAGGACAGACAGAAGTAAAAATCCCAATAAAACTGCAGTGCCCAAGAGCATTCGCACTCTGCTCTTTAATGCAAGCAGGAACATGCACGGTTTATGAAAAGGTGAGACAACTGTGCTCATTCCTCAAGCTGTCATTTGCACATTTGTGTTAAGACTGCCCTTTCATTGTGGGGAAAGAACATTATCTGAATAACCAACTAAGAATCTCAACTCATGGCTATGCTGCAACTGCCTTGTTGCAAATCTTTGCAGCGCCCAGATGATGTAAAGCAGCTGCAAGCCTGACTTGGAGTGTTAAAACTGAGTTTATGGCCAGACTGCATTACCAGAATTAAGCTGCTGAAGCTTACCAGCAAATGTTTCTCTGTTTTCCTTTTCAATGTTGCCCAATTGTTTCCTGACTTACTACCATTGTCCACTAAACAGTTCTATCTCTTTGCTATATTTGACTTTTTTAAAAAGTTAAACACTTTCTTCCCCCTCTCCCAGTGTTTTTCAGACAGGTCTTATTTACTCATTTTGGGAAACAAGTCCTCTGCAAATCAGTTGGACTTCCTAATTTATTATTAAAATTAGCTCTTTTTTAAAACGTAAATTGCCAGAAACTCAATACCAGTTTACAGAGATGAAGTTGAAATAGAAATCAGGTGTGCTTAATATTTCATTTATTAGTCAAGTCTGAAGCAGCATATTGCAACTCTAGTATGTATGACTACTTGTGATCTAAAAATGTTGATAAGTAATTGATTGAACAGGACTACTTAATTCTCAAACCTTGGCAGGGAACAGTATCCGTGCTTGTGTAAGTAAAGAGCTTTTAATTTTTAATAATCAAAGTGAAAGCATATATTTTAGCACATGATGATACCCTTACATGTACTGGAACATGTTTTGGTGTTCCCTAGAATAGCAGGACTCCTCTCAGCAGCTATTATAGGGGGGTTTTAAAAAAAATTAAGGTATATTTTTGGGTTTCTTTTTACTTAAACTGTTTTTTCTTCCCTAAGTCACAGGTGAAAAGGACCTGTTTCTTCTTTTGAAGTTTCAAGTTGTGCAGGAATCTACTGGCCATGCATAACCACAGGAGAGTGGATGGTTAATTAGCGTCGCTTCAGCTTTGAATGTACAATGTTTAAACTGTCTCTAACATCAATAAGATGATTGCCATGAGGATGATTAGCAGCACACCACAGCAGAAAGCTTTCATCATTCCTTTTGACCTAGTTCTTTGTTTTTTGTGGACTGTCATCAAAAACTACAGTGACTGCAGAATGACTAAGCATTGCCATTTCCACCAACAGTACAACTTGCTTTCTGCTTTGCTGTGTGCTCAATGGGGAGAAGAAAACTTACTTATTTTGAGAGAAAACAGATCAACAGCACGAAGTCTTCATTTATGGACTGTAAAGGTGGCAGCAGTGCAAGACATCCCAAACTGTTACTCAAAGATGCCTTTGATTTCTCTCTCCTGCAAGGAAACTCCTAGAGTTTAAAGGTTACTCCAGACTTCCCTGGCCAATAGCCAGCCTGTGACTTGCACACCTGGCACCCTGAAAGCAACTGGTACTTTGCTGTTGACCAGGAGATCCCAGGGTTTTGCCAGTAACCATGCTGTACCCGTCAAAGTCACTCTACAGTGACAAATGACTTGTTGAAATAGATTAAATTCTCCACTTGCATCAGGCTGAGGTTAAGAGCATCTAACTAACTAGAGCAAAAACTAATTGTCAACAGTGAGCTGACCTAAGTAACCTCTTAAAAAAAGAGGGTTTTTTCCCCCATACTGAAACCAGTTAACAAAGACTAATACTGTATAGAGGTACAGATTAGAGAAAAAAAGCTAGTATTTAAGGAGGAAGATTAAGGAAGTAAAGGCAAACTCAAATGGTCACTCAATTTTTTTTTCTACAGGCTGTACTACACTTTCTTATCTAATAAGCTCCCACCTCTTCCCTTTTTTTTCTCATTCAATCTTTTGCAAAGGAGAACAATTAATTGTCCTTTCTTCTTTCCAAGTACTGCTTCCTACATCTTTGCAGCCTCTTTGGCAATATTTCCTTCTTCTAAGTCCTGACATAACTTAGTCTTTTAGAAAGTCCAAAAATCAAACTTATTCTTTACAAACCGCCTGTTTGGAAAAATCATGTCGCTTTTGAGAGTTGAACAACTGTTTTCCTCAAAATTGACAATTCATTCCTCCCCTTCAGTATAGATTCAAATTATATTCTAGAGTGTAACAAATCAGAGATGCCACCTAAATAATAAGCTATAGACACAGATAATGGTTTACATAATGCACTGCCATCATTAGCAAAATGCTGCAAGTAAGTGGTCAGAAACAACTACAACTCTGTTGTTGTGGGAAGAGCACTTATACACTCACTTGACTTCATATCAGAAAATTTTATTTGGTGCTAAGGCCCAAGTCTACAGCATTTGGCTCAGCAATCACTGCTAATTTTAAACAGGAATGAAATAAAATTAGCAGTTACCGGGTAATTAACTGCTCAGTTAATCTCAGGGTAGTGTATTTTAATAAAAGTATTTCAAATACTAATATCAGCAGGAAGGAGTTGTCTCACTGTTCTGATCTGTGTGATCAACTATGCAATATGCATTTGTACATGAATGAATGATAAAGATGTTTTCCATCCAAGGGTTTGGGTAATAAGCACATGAAATAATAGCAAAAGCCTCAGCAAAAAATAAACTCAGGCACTTTATCTTGAGAGCCTGGGCATGAGAGTCCTACTCCTAAACCACCAATTGCTAATTTTGTGGTAGAGAAATATTGGAAGTATTTAAGGCAGGAGAAGCTATGCCTGGTAGTATTTTGTGTGTGCAAAACCATCCATCTGCAGAAGCTGCTGTGTGTTTTACAGGCATCTTTCCGTGCTAGTCAATTCTGGTATCTCAGGGAGACGAGGTGCAGACCTCTTCTCTCTACCAAAACCAGTTAGCTGTGAATATTTTGTGCATTAAAAACAAAAAGGAAAAATGGGCTCTCATGACAGTTGACCTAATCAAGAAATTATATTGATACTATTGAAATTCCTTAAAACCACATGCAGACTTACAAAAATGCCCCAAACTGATACAAATGCAAGTGCCAAGATATGATTACCACCTTGTTTGGTGACTGAAAGACCCCTAAATACACATGCATGATTTCATTTAGCTGGTTTTTGGTTTGCTTGTTTTTTTGCAAAGCTTTTCTGAGCATTTTGTCATGATCTGGCTTCCTTAGTGAGGTTAGATGATGTAAACAGCTATGAGGCCTGTTACTCCTCACAGCTTTCAATTCATTGGTACATTACCTTCCAGTGAAACTATTTTAGAACAGCCCCTTTACCTGGTTGTTTAATCCACATATATCTTTCTGCCTTATTAGCCCTCTTCCTCAAAAAGCAAGGAGTACAAACTGAAAGAATCAGTGATATGAATTTACATATTTTAGCAGCATCCAAAGGAGAAGTTCCATGTTTGCAGAGTAACATTATCTTCCTCCCTAGGATCAGTCTGAAGAACTGGTGCATTTTTCTGGTGTTTGGTGTTGCAAAATCTACTTGTACAGTCTACAAAAGGAAAACAGACTTTAAGAGAAAAAAATGAGTAAAGATTGCACTTAAAATGACATGTGAGGCTCTGCTGAAACCAGACAATAAAAAGGTAACTTTGAAAAAAGGCAGTGGGTAGGACAGTCTCAACATCTGAAGAGTTTAATAAGTTGCCTAGCCCCATTTCTGCTGTTGGTTACACTGGTGTATATGGGGGATCAGTGCTTTGAACATCCCAGAGCTAACTCCAGATTTATTCCATGTGCAATAGAGAGCAGGATGTAACACAACAAATATGTGGAAAGGAAAGGATATTGCCTTTCTTATCCAATGTCATTTCAAAGTTTATGCTTGAGACTCCATGGAAGACTAAAAAAACCCTCTAAAAATCACAGTCCTTGCTTTAGGACTGCAATAGTTGACTTCAGTTATACTGTAAATAAAGAGCCTTGAACAGCAAATCTCCTCATAATCAATGGCTTTGGTATATGCCCAAGCAAAACCTCCTGACACCTACTTATGTTCAACTGTAATTTTTCCAACAGGTCCCTTCCCCCTCTCCATGCTTCAGGCTGGTGATAACGCAGCAGTGGCTACCACACAGCCCGTTGTCGCCTCCAAACCCCAGCAGTAGTCTCAGCATCACAACTGCTTCACTCATCCTGCAGTAAAGTCAGGCAGCCCCATGCAGCTTTAAAAATGAAGCAAGATTGTAGGTACTGGTGAAATTACCATGTAGAGATGTTAAATTCAGGGAGAAACTTCTCAGTCATAGGTGTATAAAGCATCCATACTTTGCATCAAATGTAACCAAGACCATCTTTTCTGGACTACATACTCTGACCTTCTGAGAAGGCTAAGGAGGCCCTTTGAAACTGGACTGAGGGGTGCCTAAAAAGCCAGATAATGAGGTTTCTTTCTTGGAAATTCAATGCAGGAAGGGGCAGTTTTTCCTGTGGCTATAATCACAGAAATACACAAACAAGAGATCTCAGTGATGTAAGGTGGCAGATAAGCAACATTTTCTGTGCATACCTTTCCTCCCTTACTGGAATTCCTGGTATTATTTACGAAACCTTTCTTTCCAAAGCCATGCAACAAGCACTTAGGTTAGACACAGATATTTACATGGGCAGGAATTTTGCATTAAAATGATGCTACAAGACCAATATTTTTGTACAGATGTGCAAATACCATTATGAACATAAAATAAGCATGGACTCATTTCAGTGAATTCATTATTTTCTGATCTCCTCATGTGTTTGTCACTAAACAGGGAATCACAGCACAACCAATGACCTCAGACAAGCAGTTGAAAGTGTAAAAGTTGGATGAGTAAATAGGTGTTTTTTGTAAATAGAAGTTAATTTTTTTATTACATAATTGCATGCAAGAAAAAACAGCAACTGCTTCAAAGGACCAAAACCAACCTTAAAAAGACCACACAAAGATTGGGAAAAATACTCTGTTTATGAATAACTTACTCTTATTATATACAACTGATAAAAAACTAGTTAGCTAGCACTAACATTTATAACAATAAAATTTACAAGAATTCATTCACATTGTAATGTAGATGCACATAGCTGTAGGTGGTCAATATGCATTTGCTCACACAAGAATTTTGTGCCTTCATCACTCCCATGGATATCTAAGACATCTGTATGTTGATGATTATCTGCAGCTAACACAATCCCAAAGTTTTAGGGACCCAACAATGAACCAGCCAATCTTACTTGCTGCTTGCTATGTCAAGATTTTTTACTTGAAAATTTGTGTTGCACTGGTAAATGTCTTGAAAAAAAAAAAAAAGGAATTTTGTCAATATGCTATTAAAAAGGAAAGGACTGCAGCACACAAAACTCCCCATTACTTTATGGTTCCTTTATAGCAGGAGTCTGTTTTATCTCAGCACAGCTTTGGTAACCTGTTTGTAATTAAACGGACAGCTCTGTGGGATTCACATAACCATACCAAGAAAACAAGTATCTGATAAGTATCAGTAATGCCATTATTTGGCTCATTTAAGGTTACTGATCAGCCTCACCTTTTTTTAAATATTATTAACAACATTTATTTTTTACCTTTTTTTTCAGATTTTGACTAATTTGAAGTGAAATTCTGTCCACATCGTTCCCTGCATTACAAGAAAAAAAGGACTTTAACTGAATGAATTATCAGAGCCAAACACTATCACAAAACTTTTCCCTATAAGCACAAACCCTTGCTGCTCTGAGAGTATATCTAAACCCCTCTAGGGTTTCATAGGTTTCAAAGAAATGAGGTATATGGGGAGGCACAGGAGTGGGAAGGAAGGAAATTGTATCTTGGCTCTTGTGGGTTTTGGCCCAGAAGATGTGACCCACACACTGGTTGGTGAAAAAAAATCTTGCTGTTCATTTCTAGTTTTATTACATACCATAAAAGCCTAATTTTCAGTAGTTTTACTCTCCATCTCCCACCCAAAATATTGTGCGTGAGATTTAAACAGTTGGGGAAACTTTTTGTCTATTACACGTAACAGACAGGCTGGCTCAGCTGTCAAAATATTTTGTTTCCTTGAAAGGAATTAGTGTACAAAAATATTATTGCACTGTGTGAGCCAGAAGGTGGGGAGGAAAATTACAAAGATCATTGATAATTACATTGAAATAGGGAAACATGTAATTATGAACCAAAAAGCACATATAGAATCACCCTCTACACGATTTGCAAGGTGTTTAGGAAATACAGCTAGAGATAGAAATGGATATAGGAAAGCTATGTAAATAGTTATAACTGCTTTTCACATAAATTGTCCTCTTCACAGTGATGTGAAAGAGCACAGATGCTTCAGTAGTCCAGTGCCTTTCCCTATTAGGCATTAGGGATAGGTGTATCTTAAACAGTAGTTTTTCTCTGTTTCCCCCTTTACATTTGATTAAAAAAAAAAAAAATCTGCTTTTTGATGGAAGTTTCTGAGCATAGAGATCTGGTTTGAATGCTCTGAGGACCTTACTGCAATGCACCATAATTTTTTTAGGTATGTTTTCACCCATTTTTGTTACCTATTCTCTTAGCTTTGAAAACTCCCCAACAAAACAAACCAAAACCAAAATCCCAACACCATGGGATTTTCACAGGTTTATCTCCAATTAGAATTTCTGTGATAAAATTTACATGTCTGCTTTATATAATACTGCATGAGGTTTTCCACTTATACTTTCAATGAATTAAAAGCAGCTTCTGTTGTACAGTAGAAGCCCTGCATGAAACACAGGCAAGTCACCTGAAACATGAAAAAGCTCAAACAATAATAAAAAGATCCATTAAGATCAGCTAATATGCACTGAGGTATTGAGTAATACATCAAGTCATAAGAAGAATAAACACAGATTAAGCATAGCCTTTAAGCCTAATGACATCATGCCTCAAATTATAACACAGATAAACAAACACCAGAGCTCAATCATGGACTACTTTATCATTGCTTAAACTGAAATAAACAAAATATTCCTTGTGTGGAGCAAGGCAGACAGCAGGGATTCCAGGCATAGCCTTGCAGATGTCTCAACAAAAAAGTTGTATTTTACACAAGCCAACATTCTAGTTTTTCCTTGTTTGCTTTTTGTTGGGTTTAACCTTTCCTAAATATTTTTATATTGCTATAGGAGACTGGAGCCATTTATAACCAATCAAGAAACAGAATACTGACAATAATCACACATTATTGCTTTATTCCCTGAATAGGAATCCAGATAGCTTTCAGTGTTTTGTAAGGAATGCCAGTGATATTAAAATAACTGTGTGTATTCAGAAATTTGTTTCTCTTCAATATTAAGGCTTTTGGCCACATGTGAAGCCATTACAAATCAACTTGAGGGAGGGATTGAGCAGTCCTGCCCTTGATGTCAAAGCAAGTACTCTTATCTAAGAGTTTCCACAATAATGTTAACATAAAAGTGTTTTCCCCTTCATAAAGTCTGCAAGGCAGCAGCCATCTCACATAGTAGAAACATATTATAGGCCAGCGTGATGAAAAAAAAAAAAAAAAAATCGGTATGATACATCCATGACAGAGGAGGAGAGGCCACTGGTGCCCTTTCAGCTGTGCTAATCCAGTGGTAAAGAACAGATCTGGGCCAGTGCAAGCCTCTGCACAAGTTAAAGCGACCCAACAGATCCAAAACTGGCTGAGTAGTAAGGGCTGAAGATAAAATTAAGAAAGGCAGCAAAAGGCTGACATTTCCTCTTAACTGTTATTTCTTTTCAGGGCTGTAATCTGAACTCTGGGAACTCAAGAGTTTTAAGCACAGACTCAGTGAGTACTGTTACATACATTTGGTGCAACACCTAAGGGATGTTTCATCATCTATTAATTTCCATGCCAATTGGAAATATTTACCATGTCGGCCCAGATGAGTGCTGAGGAAAGCACACTTGCAATCACTGTGAATTGGTTCTTAGGGTCTTTTGCACAAAGACTTAAGAGTCAGTCTTTTGCACAAACTCCCTGTGAAGTTAATTTCCATCCATCTTCTCAGCTTTGGTGAGCACTGGGAGCCAGCTTGCTTTGCCAGGCAGGGAAATTCATATTTATGCCATTTTGCTTCCATAAACTCCCAGTGAGGGTTATCCCTGCAAGTGTCTCTAAATCTGTGCCACTGTTTTCCTTCCATACTTCCCATAATTCCATACTTTTCCTTAGTGACAATTAAAAAAAGCTTAATCAAGACTACCCATGGATGGAGTCCACTTTATTTTACTAACCCGTGCTATCCTTCCAGCTGACAGCCCATCCTTTCTTTATACTAATAGAGGAAGGGGCTGCCCTATCCTGCTACCAATGAACTCTACAGAAACCCCCAGAACAGCTAGTGAAGCCCAGAAGGCCTCACAGTTTTGTCTCACAGATGAAAACTAAGACCAATATATGTCACTTTAGATTTAAGTGTTACACATGAACACATGTGACCTCCCCATTACCTGGTGGTGTGGAATTGCTCCTGTCTCATCACAGGGAAGTGACATAAATGAGAGGAGTGAAATAGTTTGCTGATTGAGTTGCTGAAAAAAACAAAGGGCCCTGAATGTTTTAAGTTTTCTCCTCTGACTTCAGCAACAGCTTTGAACATCCCCAGGATGTAAACAATTAACTAGATGCCACAAATATTAGCCATGTTGCATAGGCCACAGTGTGGTTAAAGGCAACAGGAATTTAAAAAACCTCCAAAACATGACATGAGATTTTAGACATATTTGAGAACTGTGCTTCAAACAGAAGGGCTTTGCCACCCAAGTAGCTCCATATCTTCCCATAATTAAATGTTAATACAATATTTAGACAGATACTGTGTTAAGGAAAACAACAAAACTTTATCCATTCTCCAGATAGCAGCTGATTCTAGACACTTGAGTTCTGGGTTTGGCTTTGGAAAGATACCTGTGTAAGTAACATAGCACCTTTGGAGTGATGACAATACAAATAGAAATAGTTATAGGGAAAAGCTCTCCTTGGAGTTCCAGATCAATCTTTTGGGCAGTTAACCAGCACTTGGACTATAAGCTAGTGAGCTTGGCCTTTAATCACGTAACTAATAAGAAACACACTGAGCATATTCAAGTTCCTTTAATGAACACAAGGTCATCACCCCTGATTCCTCAGAAAAATATGCAGGGAACTTTTGCTTTTTAAATGAATGGCATTAATTTGTATATTGAGGAAAAAAGCCAGTAATACCTGCTATAATTGTACTACATATGCAGCCTTTATTAATAGTAGAAGAATATTTTTGTAGCACTATAGAGCATTTTTGGGTCCTGTGTGTGTACACACATACTGAGACCATAAAGAACTGCTGCTACTTCTCCAGCTGTGCTGTACACTAGTTCAGAAACCTCATTTGAAAAGACCTTCTCTCTTAGTGTCTATGGTGTCAGATTGACAGAGGTCCATGAAATAGCACTGATAATTTGCAAACGTGCTTTAAAAAACAGGTTCCACTTCACACACACTGTTCCATGTTTGACTATCAAATGTGTTTGCTTTTTATCTATGCGCAATAATTGGCCAACACACAGCAAAGAGCAGCAGATTTTTTGCAAAATTTCACCGTCTCTAAATAACTAAATACATATAAAGTAAATTAAGACACTCAGGACACATCCAGGCATTGAACGACCTTCCCAATTTATATCTTCTACACTGAAAAATTAAAATCAGCTACGCCTCTTCAGCAAGGGTCCTGTCCCTTTCATCATTTAGTCTCATTCTTCATTTGCTTTCTTTCCCATCTCATAAAAGTATTTTCCTCTTGGTCCTATGACAACTTAATTTCCTTCAGTGTTTTTTGGGGTTTCTTTGTGTTTTGATTTCCTTCCTTTGCAGTGACTGGATGAGAAGGCCCCCTCCCACTCTTCAGTAATTAGAACAGTACTTAAATGACTTAAGACCTGTAAACTTGTCCCAACCCATGCCTGAAGGCTGGTGACCACTGAGTCTGCCTCCTTGCCTTGGCAAGGTTGGTGTTTGTATTTACCTTCCATGAAAAGGAACTCAAATGTTGGGGCTGGAGACTTGCAAGGACAATCTCCAGCCTGGATCACCAGGAGATACACCTTCCAGCCTGTAGCAGCCACCATTGCTGGCAGTTTCCAAAAAACCCTATGGGAGTTGTAGTTCATTGTCTTCCTCCTCTGAAGGAGCAATGCTGACCACCAACATAACACATTCAAGGTGATCATAAGTTTCCTTATTATAATCATACCAGATATTTTACAGCCAATCATACTTAAACACCTGGCACCCTGTGGGTAGTGCCTGAACCCTTTCCAGAAGGGCCAGGCTGTGCTCACCACCTTCCTGACCCTGCTTGCAAGGCCAGCCTGAAGCCACTGTTCACAGCTCAAAAAGTTTATGCAGACTCCCTTTAAACTCAGGGTAAGTTCTGCCTGGCCATGTCAACTGGTAGCACCCATTTTGCAGATTTGATCCAAAATATCTTTTTCTGGCACTTTGACTTGATGTGCACCCTTGTGTTTTCCCAAAGACATGAGGCTTCACGGTCAGAGCATCACAAAGCGCCTCCAGAGTAAGTCCTATGTGCTGACAGATCATCAGCTTGGCTTTAATCACCTTTCATTATGACCCCCACAATCTTAAAAGCTCTTTTGACTCTTCAGTTATTCTCCAGGCTGACTGTTCTGCAGGTCTCTGTGTCATTGGGTTTGAAGTAATTTATTATCAGCAATATTCAGTCATTTGTTTTTTAATCTTGACCTACTAGACTGCGGGATAGTATTTTAATTTTATCTAATTAAGACCATTTTTCTCTTTTGGACTTTGCTATTACAGTTTGAAGAGCATCTTTTCACCTGTAAGAGATTCCTATGAGGATATTGCAATTTCTGTTCCTAGTTATCCTGGATTAAAATACCTTTTCTGATTGATACTGTTAAGCAGAAGCTCCACCACACAAAGGTCTATTGAATCAAAGTGAAGATCACTGGTAAGGACTGATAGAGTAATTAATGTATCTGCAACTTCTAAATGGGATAAAGTACCATTCTGTATGGACCAAGCTTCTTTAAAAGGATAGAGTTTATTTTACTTCTTTTTTGATGAAAAGTGGCCTAATTATTGACCTCCCTGCCTTGACAGAGCAAGACAATACATTTTTCTAAGTTTAACTGTAAAAGCCCAATGATGTGTAAAATGAGCCTTGAGTAAGATTATTAGATGCTATCAGCTTTTCAAAGGGAGTGTGTGACAAGATCTGATAATGCGTTGAGGATCAATGCATCTGTCCTTCTTGCATCTCTGCTCTCCTGGAGAGAAAGCAACTGTTAGACCTAGTGAAGAGATCACAGTTGCTGAGCAACAGTAACAACACAAATATGCTCCTGGCACTGGCTTGGCAGCAGAAAAAAAAAATAATCTGTTGAAATAATAACCACCGATAGAAGAGAGAAGGAGCCACATCACACAAACTTAACGCTGGAATATTAGCTGCACTTTCGGTCAGAAAGCCTGCTACAGATACAATCGTTGCATGGCAAGGTGTATTCAGAGGACAAATATCACTGTTATGAAAAACATGGAATAAAGTGTGAGAATAAATGAGGAGAGATTAATTTGAGTTCTGTGGAAGTTATCCACAGAAATTACTACATTATCTAGAAATTATAACATGATCCAGTAGAATGCCACAAAAAAAAATTCTTCTATTAAGTGTACTGGATGCTTTAAATCACCCATAAAAAGATCATAATTTGTATTAGATTATGTAGGGCTTTTTCCTGAAGGATCAGTTGCCACTTTGAGTTAAGCACACTAGACTTAATTTAATCAATTCACAGGAGCTTGAAACCCTCTGGACTAATAGCTAATTCACATTATTTGTCATCTTGATTTCGGGCAATTGCTTGCCATTTTGTAATTTGTGAATTGCAGGCTGATGAACACGAGCCACCCAGAGCTTCCCTCTGTGTTGCTTAAATTCAAAAAGCAGGACTTACTGGACAAATATCCATATGCAAATCAAACAGGTGAAAATTGAGTGACCTAATATAACAAAGGAAAAAAAAAGAAATTATTTCTTTCAGTAGTCTGTTTGTCTATCCATAACTACTAGCTTTGAGAAGTGTAAATTAAAAGTTCAAATGATTTATTTCAAAAATGAAATCAAGCACATGGCTACTTTTCCGTTTCTTTATGTACTTTCACTTCCTGCTTTCTTCCCTTCCCCTTGAAAGGGCTATTTCAACAAGAGCAAGTAAATATCTATAATTGCAAATGAAAATGTTAATATAACATTTACACAGTTCAACAGCTTCAAAGCTGTTTCACTGAATGAATACACCTAAAAAAAGACTTGGAGGCAGGGGGCAAAAATGCAACAAATTGCTACTTCAGTGGGAAATTTTGCAGTGAAACCTTAAATGCAGAAACAAAAAAAGAAAGGGGAAGGAAAAAACAAATCAAAGTCTCTTCATTTACCTAATTCAAACCATTTAGAAGCTCTGTGCCTAAGCCGAGGATTACCAGTGATACCATCTCCTTCAGTATGCTGTGCCTAAAGAAAGCACCCCTCTTATTAAAAAGAGAAAAAAGTTTAAAGCCAAATAATTCAGGCTTGCATAAATCTTTAATAGGAGCTACCCTTCCAGGATTGGCTGTACTTTCTTTTCTCTGCCCAAGGGAAACACAATATGCCTTAGAAAAGAATAATAGTAACTCCATCTTGTGTGTTATATGATATCTTCCAGTAATCCAGAGGATTTTGCCTTTGTCTGTCATAAACAAAAGGCCACCCATACATAATGTGTCCAGGCTTTTTCAGGCTCCTCACCTTAGCAGGTGACACTCAGGAGATGGATGGGGAATACTTAGCCCACCAGTTGCTGCAGGCAACTTTACTCTCATGGCAATTTAGAAATGGAAAAAACGACCCAAGAGAAAAGCACAGATTCTCCCTGTGTAAGAACAAAGCATTATTTGCACCCTGCAGTTGTCCTGATTTTCCAGAGATCTTTTAAAAAGTTTTGCTACTGGTCCAAAAGCACATGATTTCATGATGTTGTTTTGAGTGACGGCTCTTTGTGAGGTGTTTTTTGTTTGTTTCTACTGATAAAGAAAATTTGCTTTTATAAAACCTCCCTGTCCACAAATTATCTGTACAAACTAGAAATTGAAAGAATAGTTTAGACAAAGTTTAAAGCCTCAAGATTGGAACTTAACATTTAAGTAAACCACTAGCAACAAATAATAAATGCCTATTCTCCAACTGCAAAGACAACACCTGAGATGCTCAGCAAACTACCATAACAGATCATTCAGTAAAGTGGCAAGAAATGTGAAATCTAACAAAGCATCAGTGTCCAAAATAAGCAGAACAATAAAGGGGGAGAGGGCCATATTTTTTGAAAGGGTGAGGACAGCAACAGGAGGAACACAGCAGCCACAGGCATGCCACCCAGCTGGAGTTTGACCAGGAACCTGCTTTGCAAACCCAAGGTTTTCCAGCCAGAAAACCAAAGTGCTCCTTTGGAAACAGGGAGTTTAAATAGTGCTGGAGCACACCTGGTCTGATGGCAGAGCAGAGTCGCAAGCAGGGGCACTGCTTCTGCAGTGGGCAGGACTTGCTACGGAGGGATGCTCTCAGACCAGGCTCCAGGGACACATGTGGCCAGATTATAGCATAGATGAGTCCCTGAGAATTTTTTAAATCAATTCATGTACACATGCTAAGTAGTAATTGGTGAGAAATGAGGCTTCATGGGTCTTTTGTTGACTAGCATTGAATGACCTGTTAAATTTTTAGTGACAAGCACCAGCTATAAGATGGCAGCTACAGAAATTGAGGCCTGTCAGACACCTCAGCAGCTTCATGGCACATGCAAATGGGCATAAATTGGAATAGTTTTTCAGGCCAACAGCAAGATAAAGGTTTAGCACAAGTAGTACTTGTAACCTGTGACAATAAATCATTTTGCTGCTTAACTGAGGGTGGAGGGATTCTGTCTCGTTTGACAAAAACATGAAGAAAAGCGATGTCATACTGCAATCTCCAAAGGCTACCGTGAGCTAAGTTACTAACAGCCTCTACTATTTCTAGGAGAAAATGAGTATCAGAATCCAGTTTTGTTTATTTAATAAGTATTAATGATGGCACTAAACCCACACCACTAACAAACTTGGATGGGACTAAGTATATCTCACATATTACTCATAGAATTGTATTTAAACATTTACTCTTCCTACAGCACACTGAGATTTCTCTAGGATATTACATCCACTGTAAATACATGCATCAAGCAAACAGCTTTCAGGAGAGCAAAGGGGAACAAAAATCTCAGGTATTTAGCATGCCAAAATTCTCAGTGCTACTGTAAGGATGCTTGTAAAAGCATCACCATCCTACAGCCATAGGCAGCAAAAGTGCAGTGAAGTCCATCATGCTGCCTCCCACCACCACCATTTTCCCCATATCCTGCTCATACTCTCACACCACAGCCTCTCCCAAATATCGTGCTTCTGCCCCTACTCAGACTTCTCCACTAGAAGTATCTGGCACACCCTGACCTGCAGCTGGTGGAGGGAATACTGTGAGGCAATGGTACGTGTGCAAATGCAGTTAGAGAGCTGACTTTGTTCCATGGCAGTCCTGGAGCTTTAATCTAATCAAAATTGTGCCAGCAGCCTTCCTGGGCAAATATGTTGCTTGGTGAGTACTATGAAACATGCACCCAGAGCTGACCTTTCCATCAGCTCTAAGATAGGTCTCCAAGGGGCCAGCTTCAAATTGTTGCATACTGGGGTTTTATGTTTGAACACTGAGATTTCAGGAGCATAAATAGGCTCATAATGGCTATCTGTCTATGAGGATGCCCAACAAGATGTGGGACTTGCAGCATCCTCCTCTGGCTGACTGATCTACTGCACTAGGTTTATAGTTCATTATAGACCTATTAGCCACCAGTAGCTGCATCCATCCCCACTGAAATATTACACTATTCAATATTTACTTTTCCAAAAGAAAGTACAAATGTAAATTAATTTGACATTCATACTGTTTGGAATATCAAGTTTTGCATAGTTGGGGCTAATTCCATGAAAGAATTAAGTATCACAGAACTGTGACCTATAACTCCCTGCTTAACTCCCATGTTCTTGATCCTGAAGCAGAGCCCAATACTCAAGTCAGGCCTGCAGACTGTCTAAACAACCCCTGTGCCATGTATTACTTATTTAAAGAATTGGTTTGAATACTGGCAATAAAGTCATTGCAGTGGACTGTACTGGCTGCTCTTGCTGGCAACCAAGTACATTTCTGTGCCAAAGGCCAAGTTAGCTCTACTAGATCAGCAGAAACATTTGTAGGACTTAGCCTCCTGCCCTCCCTACTCTCTTCTTTTCCTCCCCCAAGCAACATGATGGGGCACTACTTGGATCAGAGGAACCCACTCATTGTGAGCCAATTAAAAGTATGAAAGCCCTGTCATTGGTTTCAGATGGATCAAGAAAGCAAGCAGTCTGCAAAGTACCTGCCTATGATGATTACATGGCTCAGGATTCATCTCAAAGTCAGATGACTGCTACATCAGAGGGCATAATTTTATCAGAGTGTGAAAAGCAGACCTTTTGAAAAAAGATTTTAAAGTAGAAAATAATTAAATATCTCTTGAGCAGAAGGGAAAAAATCAAAAACTCAGAAACAATTAACCTGGAGTTTTCTATACTTGAACAATACTAACCCAACTCCAACAGAAATCTCTCACTTGCCCAACCCTCTGATCTGTTCTTCTGCATTGCCCAAGTCCATGCCCTGATAATCCAACCCAATGTAACCAAAGACTGACACTGCCTTGTGAGGCAGACCTGCTGCCCTGTTTGCTGTGTGCTGTTTGGCAGCTAACTCTTCACCTAAGACACACACTATTGCTTTTGTTCCCTGATCGATTGACTGAACCTTTTATAAACAGGAGTAGGGAACTCAAGATTGTCTTGCAAAGGTTCATGGCATGAACCCTTGCATACATCCAGGGATATGCCACTCCACACAGACTTTCTTGCAAACACAAACACTCACATAAATGCTTACAGAAAATGTTACTGAGGTGAGTTCATCACTTGCTATTTTTCTGCACTATTTGTCTTGTTCTTGTATCAACTCCCATTTGTAACAAGAAACCTAGGAGGCACTACAAGGTTTTCAAGGCCAACATGCACAGTGCTGCTTATGTGACAACCCACAGACATCACGAGAATACAGGATTCTTCTTACTTTTTTAAAACCATTGTTGTATTGTATCAAGAAAGCAACTATATGTCATCATATACTAAAAAAGAATACTAAGGGATCAAAATGAACAAGGCTGTTTATAATGCTTACTGGTTTTAATATTTTTTTCCCCCCTCTGCATTAATTCCCAAGTTTCATTGATAGTTTGCCCTGGCTTTCAGGGATCAGTTCAGTGAGTTTAGCCTGGGCACATTCCACAGTCCAGGCTGTGAACTCCTTCATGAGGAAGCTAGCATTTTCCTTATTGTAATATAGTTTACCTAGCAGCCAGACTAAAACAAGATTAGGATGGTAGACCCCTTACATCTGAAGCAGCATTACTACCCTGTTGTAGATATCCTCATCCTTTTCTGGTGCTGTGTTTTGAGGTTCAGCTTTCTCAAAGCCATGGCATAAAGACAGCAACCTCCTTGAGAAAATATTTTAGGAGGGTCAGTTTTCTTTCTCCTGGCTTTGAAAGAAGTTACAGTACAGGACTGCAGTACATGACAACATCCTCCTTCTTCAAGAGAAGCATCTTCTTCATAGAACTGATAGAAATTTTTGTTTTGTTTCATGTCAGGATCCTCACATACTTCTGGTTCCTCAGCAGATTTACCATCACTTACACATCACACAACACCCTGTTTTCCAGGTTTCTCCACTATAAGGACCAATTCCTTTATGCAGTTTAGCTGCATCCAAAACATTATCCAGAATTTACCCTACTACTTTAACAAATATTTTTTCTTTTGATATTTAACACCTTAGAAATTCCCATTTAGCTAACATTGAACAAAAGACCAAGACAGAATGTTGGCCATTCAAGCTAGAACCAAAGCCCAAACCATTCTGGATCAGACAATGCTTTATTTACTCAGTAAGAGATGATATTTAGTGTAAAAACATAATATCTTTGACCTATTTGCAAAACTCAGGCAATCCATGACCAGTCATATATCTTAATAAAACTTAAGGCAGTTATTTTGAAACCACATAGAGGTAACACATCTATTAGACATTGTTAAACACTTTGGTTCATCACCTGTGAGGAAGGTTCTGTTCAGCATGATTCATTTCATGCACCTAAGTACAACTTTCCATTATTCACTTGGTACTTCTCAAAATTTCAGCACTCAAGCCTGTCCATGCACTTTTTTCAGTTCTTTTTTAGTCAATCATATTAGAAGTTCCATTACTCAACCCAAGGGTAGGTCCCATCCCAGAAGAATAGTCTCATTGCTGTAAAAGCCAAGTTCTTAATTTCTGTGCCAACACTTTCTCTTTTATAGCTTACATCACTATTTCTAGCACTCCTCTGGCTTTGATATAGTTGGGCACAATTACTCTATAAAAACCTTTAAAAGCTTTCCTTTGCTAAATATCGCTTCTACACCCAGCATCGACATGCCTGTAAAGGAATTGTCTGAGCAACTGGCAGTGTCTTCACCCTCTTTGTAACGCCACAGAATTGTAGAGTCAGTTAGGTTGGAAAAGACCTCTGAGCTCATCAAGTCCAGCCTATGACTGGACACCACCTTGTCAACCAGACCATGACACTGAATGCCATGTCCAGTCTTTCCTTAAACACCTCGGGGAGGGTGATTCCACCACCTCCCTGGACAGCCCATTCCAATATCTAATCAACCTTTCTGTGAAACTCCTCCTTAATATCCAACCTGAACCTTCCCTGGTACAGCCTGAGGCCATTTCCTTTCTTCCTTTTTTTGGATTTCTTTCCAGAAGCCTAGGGTTGTGTGGAGTCTGCTCTGCACACAACCCTGAAATTCTTGCTGCGCACCTGATTTGAAGGTGATCTGGCAGTTTTGCTGCAGCTTGGATTTGCCAGCAGGTTTGCAATACCCAGCAACAATTATTTCCCTGATAGCTCAGCTGTAATTATATGGTCTCTCTAGTCTTGTAGAATTTATTTTTTGGTGGAGATTAGTCCAGGATATTTCAAAAGAAAGAAAAAACTACTTCTGAGATTAGGATCATATGGAACTTTTAATTAGCCCATCAAATTTTTGATACCTTAGGGGGTGAAATTTTTTCATCCTACCTGAAATCAAAATATTATGTCCTTTAACTTTTTAGATTTTTTTTCAATATCAAGTTCAGAATTCTGCACATTCCTCTACCTATTTCATCTTTCTGTTTCTTCTACTTAACCATAAAATTGTTTCATGACAAGAATTTCCACTACTTTCAATGCCTTTTAACTCTCTCTCCTTTATCAGATGCAAACACATAGACAGGGGTCACTCAATAATGTGGGGACACCAGCAGAAGGCCTGGAGTTTGGATCCAGGGAAGATATTTAACTGTTGATTTGTCACACTACTTTTTGTAGGCTTTCCCTTCCTTCAGCCTCCTTTTCTAACTGACCTCTCAAGAAGCTGCAAATACCCATGTTCAATGTGCACATTCAAAACACCACAGTATCATGCATCAGCTGACATGAATCAGGCAAACTTGTTTCCAAGCTTTTGAAAGCTGCAGCCCCCCACAGAAAACCTTGAGATGCTGTTCTGAATGTGGTGCAAAACCAGGAGGAGTGGCATGTAGAGTACAAGCAATGTTTGTTTGCCTTGGATGAAAGAGCGAATGCTGTAGTACCATCCCTTGTATTTTCCAACACACTTTTTTCCTATCTATGAATCATCCATAAATCATTCCTATGATTCATTATACACCTATTAGTTATTTATAACAATAAATTCACAGATTAACATGAGCAGTTTGGGGCTATGAAATATTAAAACCATTTAATAGTTGCATGGTACAAGGAATAAGAGTGCACTTGTTTGTTCCATAATTGAAAATTAAATGAAGAAATTACAAGTCTGAGAGCATGCAACGCTCCAAATTTTATGTTTTGGGAATCATTTCAACAAATACTTTTGCACCCTAGATAGGCCTAAACAAGCCACATGCTCAGAAATTATTGGCTACATTGAGAAGCTGGATATTTTTTAGATAACACTTGGTTGCACTGCATGCCTCCAAGGTTTTCTAATATTTAACAAGAAGGCTAAAAAATTGTTCTCCTGCACTGCAAGCACCAGGCTGACATTCAACAGGGACTGCTGCAGAAGCTACCATGTGCAGCTAGAAGCAGAATTACAAGTGGAGCAGCCCAAACCCCAGAGAATACCTACAATAGCAGGAAGAGGCAACACCAATTCCACAGCTCTCCTGGGGCAGAGCCAGAATAACAGCTAGGTTCAAGCACTTTGCCAGAAGAAACCCACCCCACAGGAGAGGCAGTGTTTGAAGCAGGCTACAGGGAAGCAGTACTAGATGAGGTAGCACTTGCTAAAACAAAAGCCAAGGAGAAACTGTGGCTAGGCCAGAAATCACCCTCTCTCCAGAGGGACAACCCAGAACAAGTACAAAGACATGAAGATACATTTCTCACCACAGCAGCTCCTATTCTCTAGCAGCAAGTCTCCAAAGCCACTCAGCAGCAGCTGCAGCCCTCCTGGCTGGGTCAGGCACATTCCCACAGACCTCACACCATCCGAGGCTTGGCATATTCAGCCAGAATTCAGTTAATTCCTTTTTACATTACATCCCCCTTTATAGGGGATTCTTTATAAGCACCTTTAGATTTTAAATTCCCCCACAGGAACACTTTCCAGAAAAGCACCATCTCCAACCATCCTAAGGCAGTAGAAATCACTTATAAGAGCCATCCACCCCCTGTCCTTCCCCCACAGGGCAGTGGCCCTAATGCAATAGGCAGCAGCTGCCACCAGGAAGACTGATTACATAAACCAGTCCTTCTTTGCTTGCTCCTTAAAAGGCTTCAGGTGAAGCTTCATGTGAGCTTTGTGCTCTTAATGAGTTGCAATCCCTATCAGTGTTTGCCGTTTTGGGTTAGCTAGTGCTACTCAGCACTAAGCAAAGAGAAAAAACAATGGTGATGAAGTAGCAGTTGGAAGGATCCTAACTGGCTGGAAAAATTTCCCTTTGCTTACGGCAGGAGAAAGCTGCTCCAGATCTTCTTTTTGGTCATAGTTTTTTCCTGCTTTGTATAATTCATACACCTTTGTGCCTAGCCACTGCTGCCTTTTTTGATGTGGTCAGCCCAGAGTCATGTCAGCACAGTGATGATGCTCCCATACTCTGCCATGCAGGCTAATCAAGGGAAAAAGCCTATTTCCAGAGTGTGCTTCCTCTGGAACCCATCTTCACTTTCAGCTTGCAGCCAAGAACCCAGCTGGAAAAAAATCTAGCCTCAGCACCAGGACAAGAAAAACATGTGTTTATAAATGCACCTCTGAGGTGCAGACTGGTCAGGTCATCTACAGAGCCAACAGGTGCTTCTTCAGATGATATTTTTCATATGTTACCTTCAGGTTGAAACCATAACACCGCTACAGCCTGGCCCTGACTGAAGAGTACAGCACGGCCAGACAAGCAGTGGACATCCCTTCAGCAATGCAGTTTTACATTGCCAAATGCAGAAGTAATGCTGGGACCTGAAAGACACCAGCTCAGACTCTGGTCATACCAGGTGTACAGTGTTGTATTCTCTCCGACTTCAGATGGAATTATTCCACCCTTTATACTGGATTGTCAAGAGGAGATGAAAACCAACACCACCGACTCCATCCTTTTACAGCAACATATTTATTGAGGTTGACTGTAAATAGGGAATTCTGCCTTTAGGAACTGGTTTTCCTGGGGCTATCCAGCTCTAGCTGTAGGAGAACTACCATTCTGCCTTTTGTCTCTTTTTAGGTAAGTGGTCAAACTTTACTATGATCACCCATAAACATTCAGCATGAAGGATTTCCACAGAGCTCATTGTAGTCCTCACAGCAGGCACAGGAGCCACATCCCCCCTCCAAAAGTCCTCAGCAGCTTTTGTCAGGAGCAGCTAGGGATCATCCATCTGTCATTAAAGTGTTAATTCGATTCATTAACATAGAAAATATTCAACATTTCCCACTTTGGAGGAGATGGGCTGTGCCGTCCTTTTAATAGAACTCTGCTGGAAATCAAACACAATTTTTATTCAGGGGAATGATTACTGTGTCTTGTTTAATTCTTGCCTAACAAATGTCAGCACTAATGTATTACAGATTATTCAGTCAATTTGATGGTTCCAGGTGAAAGAAAGGAACACAAATCTCTTCTTTTAGTGTAAAAAGGGTCAGCTGGATGACTTCCACTGCAAGAGCTGAGATGAGGCTTGACATGAATCAATCAAGCAGGCTCAATTTTACAGTTATAGTGCCTAATGCCTAAACATGAGCGTATGGGTGAAAATTAGCACCCGATTATGAGCATACATGATCTTCCCTTGGAAGACAATAATATTGGCATTAAGCTTCTCAAGAGGGAAGATGCTGCTGGTTTTTAATATGTCTTAAATTATGTCAGGAAAAACACTGGAACATCACACAAAAGCCACAGTCAGTGTATATTGCTATCTCATAGAGCTGGAGATCTTTACAACAATATTGACACAGGAGCAGGCAAGCAAATGTCAGCCAATATAACATATGAAATACTTAACGTAACCAATTTTCAGCTGTCAATCAGCAGGGAATAATGACTGATGCAAGGAATCAATACACCACAATTGAATTCCAGCTCACAAACTTGTTTCGTTCTGCGCTATAAAAGACTGTCAAATGTCACACCCCAAGAGATGCAACAGGATTCCAAAGATTTATTTATTTCAAGCTCTGAAGTCTATTAGCAATAGTGCTCCTTGTGCTATTGGAAAAAGAGCTTTGATGACATTAAATTTTCAGAAATGACAACTCATTGTATCGGGAGCCAATTAGTTATCATTGTATCATATTTCAAAAATCCTTCACCATTTTACTAATAAGTGATTGCACATAGTTATGGTCAAACAAATTATTGTGACTTTAAAGCTGCAAATATTTGATTGCATTATGGTATATTAACTGAATACTTTTAAACAAGTTGTTTTATACTTTTGATAAAAATAGTGTAAAAAGAAAACCCTATCTGTGGCTCTATTTCATTCAGGTAGCTTAAATGTTCAAATTAGGAGATCATTCTCTCTCAGCTGAATGAATAAGATTTACCATAGAAATTTAGAGAGTTGTGTATTTTCCTCTATACTATCCCGTACTGTTGGCTTTTTAAAAAAGTATTTAATAAATACAATGGAAAAAATATTAATTTTCATACTCCACAGTATTGTAGTCTGACAAGGCAATGGAGATGTCAAAAGGAAAGACTGAAAGGATGTAAAGATGAGTCCTGAAAGAGTCATAATATCCACAGAGTATATATTGTTTTTATAAAAGCACGTGGAATATATTCATCATCAAAAGAGAAAAATTAAATCCATATAGAAGGCTGATTGTAAAGCATCTGAAACATAAAAATGTGCTTGTACCATAACATAATCTGGTTTTGGTAATAGATTACCCATTCACTGCTTCATTCCTGACTTCTACTTCTTGTACCTTTCCATTTATTCTTTCCTGCAATCCTGGAAAATGGCATGGCAGTAGCCCCTTCCTCTCTCCTTAGTTCAGCTGAAGCTGTGGAGGCTCTGGGCAAGACTGGGTATCCTTCTGCATTTGGATGGTGGAATCTGCCCCACAGCAATTATAAGACTATTAAAATTCGCATATTTTCTTTACTGGAAGCTGAGTGTTAATTAAAATCTGACAGTACAATGCATACAGAAGATAAACACTACTGTATTTTCTTTCCAATACATGGACATATAGTGATTCATTTAAGACAGAGAAGCTCATGCTGTTGAATGTGCTTATTAAAAACAGCAAGGAAGGTCAGGGGCAGTGCTTGCTGTATCCTTCATTTGTTCTTCACTGAAAATGATATAACTGAACTGCAAAAGTTGAGATTGAAAAGCCGCTAGCGTGTTGTCTAATTTCAGCCACAGAAGCTGCTGTGCACTCCATGACTTTATGAGGGAATAAGATTACAGGTCACAAGAGCTTCTTTATTTCCCACCTGTAGCTTCTAACAACATTTTATTAAGGATTTTCCCATCTTCTCTCTCTGACCTACAGGGGACAAAATTCTAACAGCTGTTACAGGACCTGTACCGAGGTGGCATTAACACAGATTAGCAGTTCTGGAAAGTAGTATCGTTTTATCAGGACTCTATTTATGACAGCTAACTAATTTTTTATGGTTCTTCTAAGATAAACACAGCCTATCATTATGTAAACAGGAAAAAAGGCATTTAATACACTTAAACACTTAATGCATCATGCTTGTCTTAATGCATCTTGCTGTCTAAAATCACACTAAGCTGCTGTTTGAAGTTTTAGTACTCATTTACAAAACAAACAGTTGGGTAACCCATGCACTCATCTATATATATTTACACATATATACGTGTATATACACATATATATAAAATATATTACTTTTCCACGTATTGCATATGGAGGATCCTGACTTCTTATTAATCAAGCAGAGTCTATGTTTACTAATACACCCAAGCAGGAGAAGACCTTCTGCCAAAGGTTAAGACACATTAATACAGGTCCAGTGCTCAGCCTTTCCTTTACCTCTTCAGTGTAGTTGTGTTTTCACAGGGACTCCAGGGTTAGGACCTTGTAATGTATTGCAGAAACAATAATCTTTGTTATCGAGGTTACTTGTTATGCCAGTTTTTTTATTCATGCAGATGCAACAGAGAGGAGGAGAGAAAGAGGGAGAAGGAAGAGAAGAGTAAGAAAAAGGGATGAGGGGCAAAAAAGAAAAGCTACACTATGATGTTATAAAATTCTAAAACGATTCTCTATGAATTATCCAAAAAGAGCTTATTTTTTCAACTTTGTATCTTCAAGGAAGCACAAAGTACATGTCAAATATATCTACAATTGAGCTTTTTGGCACCTTCTCTATGGGCATTTGTGATGGACAACCCAAGCAGCTATCTTAAAGTTTATATTAGGTATCTGGAAGACTGGGATAGATTATTTTTTGACATCACTTTTCTAAATGCAGCCGCTAGGCTAATCAAGTTGTGTTCCTATTGCACTAGAGAGTTGGGAAACTCAAGTCCAAAGTAATATCAGAAGCCAGACCAAGATACTACATACCCATTGCAACTTTCAATGGGTGTTTTACCCTCCCCAGAGACATATTTTTAGCTGATATGAAAATAAAATATTGTTAGTTTTCACATTACTGAGACTGATAAAGGACTGGGAGCGAAAGTAGATGCGTTCAAATGGGGTTGCAAGGCTGCTGCAGAGTACAGTGAGCGTTTTTAGGATGCCACAATAATCATAGCTGAGTTCAGATTTTCAAGTCTTATTTGAGTACCTGAGAAGGACACATAAATTTCAAAAAATTTCACACCTACCATAACGAGATGTTTTGAAAATCTACATAAAAAATGCCATACGATAGGAATTGTTCTGTACTTCTGAAAATCTGGCTGTGTGTGTAATTGTACTGAGTCTTTCAGTAATATGAGGGATACACCCAGATACGACCAATAACAAAACCACAACACAATAAAACAATTAAACTTCAATTAAAAATCTGTGATAAGAAGTGATGTGAGACACCTGTTCAGCTCATTGCTCTGTGAATTTCCCCAGAGCAGAGATGCCAAACTTTTGAAAGATATTTCCCAACAAGAGCATCTGGATGCTGGCAGGCACTGCAGCCAGTTGTGCTCACTCCTTTGGATGGGCTTCCCCCCATCTGTCAGTTGTCAGACTGCTACTGATAGATAGTGTCTGGGCTGGACACGCCTTTTACTTAGAGTTGCTCAGCCTGTCACCTGTATTTTTATATTGAATCTCCTCGAAAGCAAACTTGGGACCAAATTTTTGACTACAGGCCTTTGGCAGAAGTAAAAAAGCTGCATCTTGTTCTTGTAATACTCATCTTGGCTTTCCTCCTGGATTCCCATCATTATTTTGAACCCTTTAGCTGTTTAAATAAAGGCTCCCATTCTCTGCTGAGAAGTGGAAATAGTATTCCTTTGACATGACTGCTGGGAACCTTGCCTGCATTTTCCTCTAGATCTTTCTGGGAGCACCACAGAAACGACTACAGCATTTTTCTGTCTGTCAGTGACAAGGGTCAGGTGGTATCAGCAGAAAACACCAGAAACGTCCTTCCCTGCATGGGCCATGGGAAGAAGGCAATAGCACAGGCACCACTGGGGAGCATGAGGGAGTGACTCACTGTGCTTTAAGTATAATTGACAAATGATGAACCTGCATGGTTTGTTCCTAAATCCTGTCTTATGAAACTCCAGCTCAAGCTATGATTGCTGGATGAAGCTCAGACTGGCTTAGGACAAGTTCTAAAAGTGTAAGGTACAAACTGGAGCCAGGGCACAGCCTCTGACCTGGCAGGAAAACACCAGCATGGGTCTCTCAGGCTGCCCAAAATTTATATTCAGCTCTTTGCTTTCTATTGTTGCTGCTGCTGTTGTACTATTTTGGTGGGATGCAACAATTCCCTTTGCCAACAAAGCTGGTCCTGTTGTTGTAGTAGTGATTTATGGAAAATATGTTTATGGAAGTACACAGCAACGTATTACTGTCCTGAAAATTGACCTGGTGAAAGCGTACACAGTCTACCAGAAGTCCTTGGCAACAGCCCCCTTCTTGCTCTGAAGTCATTAAGACATTTCAAATATGCCCTAGTAGAAAAGTCTCTTGCAAAACATAGGAAAACTGCTCATGCTGCTATTTGCTGATCTTCTATAACCTCTGATTTTTGCATTAGGAATCTGTTTTGCCTGAGCAAAGTAACATAATACAAGCCAGGTTGCCTGTCCACAGCTTTAGGTTTTAATTAATTTTCTTTGCTTTTGTGGGCTGTCAAATTCTTACTGCTATTTATTTTATACGCCATTAAGTATTGCTGGCTGTATCTGCTGAATGGAGGGGATAGGAGAAGGGCAAGAAATAGGAACAGGACCAGCTTCCTGTATTTAGTTAAGAAAAAACTTGGTTTACAGATCTCTGATAAAAATTACATATCTAAGGTTAGAAATTAAGACTGCTGTAGTATTTTCTCATGCTAAAATATCCCTGACACAGTAGCAGCAGCAATTTATGGCAGGTTAGCAGATTAGCACAGATATTCAGTGTCATAAACTAGTAATTATGTCTGTGGATTTGGGTCAGATCCTGGGCCTAATTTAATGTCTTTTATGCAAAGGTACCTCCCAATGTAGTTATTGTATAAACAGCATGGGATTAAGCCAATGTGTTATCCTGTAGCTATTTAGCAATTCCTTGATGTATCTTTTCTGTATGGGTATATTTCTTAACATACACACTTGAAAAAACCCCAGGGATGTACAGACTGTGGTGTGCAAATGAAGAATTTTTTTTTTCCTGAGAACTGTTGAAGGGCTTGCTGCTGTGGTTTTCCCTTTTTTCCTTTTTGCTTGGTATCCGAGGTTTCTACAGCATTATAGTTTAGTTGAAAAAAACCCCACAACTGTAACAGTAGTTAAAAATAAAAATTGCCTTTAATAAAGCACATTTTTGAAGACTTGAGTAATAAAAGACACACAGTAGTAGTGCCAGTTGCAGAAGAACTACCAAACGATTGCACCATCAATTACAAATAAAGATCACTCAGTGGCAAAAAAACCCCCACAAAATCAATTAGTGCCATCAGGCCTTTCACCAGAGTTTCAGACATTATAGCTATAAACAATTTTTAAGTCTAGTTATTCATGTTAAGCACTCAGAAGATAATCCCAATGGTCTTCTTATTGTATATTTTTCTTTAACAGTTTTGATATAAGGTTTTACGCCCTTAAAGGATCACCAGCTTGTTAAAAGGCCCAGCTATTTTATAATGTGTAATACCCAGTAAAACCATCTTAATCTACAACACTGTGTGGTAACTATTTCATCCTTCTGAATGACTGTAGCTCCTAATATAGGTGGATAGCATATAATCATGTCTTTTGCAGGAACTGAATTAACCAGGGGAAATTCTCTGAGATACAGTCCATTTTGTGGAATGTTTTCTTTTCTTTGCATGATGTGGAAGTACACTTCCAAACACGCTTATCCTTTAATTATAAAAATAGAAAACAGTTCCTTTAACTCCTATTGAGCAAGATTTATCCCAACAATGATACAGAAAATTATTCTATGTGGAAATCCAGCACATTATACACAGGTATATTTGCATCTGTGGCAAAAGGATGACATAACAATGTTCCTCTCCTGGTTTATCAATTTACAGACTTATGCTGTAAATTAATTCCTAGCTTCATCCATGATCTTAGGCTACCTGTGAAAATCCTTTGAAGAGTTCCAGTGAAATACTGGCATTTTCCAATGGGCTTAGAAGACATACATGCAGCTTTAAAAGTCACAGTTTGTGCTCTTCCCCCTGAACTTGTCTCAGTGCCTACACTGATAACCTTCTACTGCAATACTGGTGCGTACAATAATATATCCAGATTTATCCTATAGGTTCCAGTCATTAAAGTTAGGGAAAGAACAGCGATTGACTGTTGGCTCAGTGCTGGAAGATGGGAACTATAGTCTAAAGAACCTAAAAATTTCCTTGCCAGACCTGCTTATTCCCAATTATTCCTCCCAGCCTTCTTTCAGCCAGCACAAGCCAATGGAGGCCATTTGTCTTTCATCTCCCTGCCCAGTGACTGAGAAAGCAAAGCCAAAACAAAGGCAATAGTAGGTTATTGCTGGCTTATTCCACCTTATGGTGGGAATAATTAATTTGTTGGCTGAGCAGAAATTTTCTGCAAGCTCTACAGCTCCATGTACATGAAACCTGACCTGTGGGCATAAACCTCCTAAGTTCCCCAAATCATCCTCCAGCGATAAAAAGTAAATAAGGGATTTGCTGATGTCTCCAGCAGTATAATTTTTTATAAGAGCACATGTCCTCTTTTGTGAAGCCAAAACCACATGTGCATGTACTCCATTTTACAAACCCAATAAATAGCAAAGCAGATTCCTTTAAACAGTATCAAGAGCAAAGATCACTTTCCCTTTTATCAGTGTCAGCTACTGAACTTACCTAAGCAGACAGTCTTGAGCTCTATGAAGATTTAGGAGTTAATTGACACAATGGAGTCCGTGTCCTTGCACATTGCTTGGTTTCAGATATGGTGCTGCGTTTAGACCACCATCAGGATCAGGGCAGGGAGCCTTTTCAGAGTAGAACAGACATGCCTCCTGCCTGTGAAAGAAAACCTAAGAAAAAATAATATTAGTTAATCCTGTGTTCGTTTCACTAGGAATAATTATTTCTGTCCTGATCCTCCCTAGGTTCTGTCTTATAATTGAAAGGGGAAAACAACACTTATGAAAGATGCAGCTCCATTTTTTTTGTTTTGTTTTGTCAACAGGCAAGAAAAAGTCTCGAAAACCTTAAGAAATTACACTGTATATGATTCAGATGAAGAAGGAAGGTGTTTTCAAGGTCTGGTTAAACCAGAACACCAAAAAACTGATTCTGATGGTCCCATGGTTGAGACAACACTTTTAGTGAAAAAGCAAAGATGTTCTGCTCTCCAGCTATCTTCATCCTCTTTTCCCTCTCTTCTTGTGCTGGATTTACTCTTCACTGGCAGAGACACACCATCAGCTGACAGAGAGCATCAGAGGTTGATCAATTTCCTTACATATGTAAAAGGTAATCTTTTCTTCAGGCTGGTTCTCATCTATCAAATAATCATTTTTATGTGTTGGCCCTGGCACTGAGTCATGGACCTCCAGGCTGTGTAATGAGGCCATGAGGTCTATGGTATTCCAGCTTTTCCCCTTAAAATAAATACATGAAATTGTGAAGAAAAAAAAAAATTATTTTTGTCTTCTCTACTTGGTTTCATAAACATATAGGTCATGCAGCCTGGGACATTCAGGTAAGTTTTTAAGCTACAGTCTGAAGTTTTCAGATGTGACTCAGTTATAGGTATATTCCCTTGATTACACCTTTCCTTATTGTTCTGATTACTTTTAAATATCTTTATACTACACAGAAACTGCTCTTTAATACCTGTTAAAACCAGTCTGCATCAACTGAATAAAAATCACAGTTTTCACAGCATTCATAGCACTCACTAGTTTTGCAAACACAATAAAATATCCAAATAGTTTTTGATAATTGGCATGTATCAGATATTTATTTATCTAAGAACAGCATAGGTTTTCAGTCCTTAATTTAAAAATTATTCACCTCAAAGCAATGAAAAATACTTTTCTTGGATCAGAAATTCTATTTGCTTTCAGACTATTGTTTAGAGTCTAAGCCTTAAAACCATGTCAGATTTCTCTTATCTAATAAAGGTCTCTTACATTTTTATTCATACACCATGCATTGATTCATAACCACTAAGCAAACTACTTTTTTTCCCTTCCCTTTTTGGCTCAAGATTTTCTGGGCAATGTTGCCTTTCCATGTTTATTGCATTTCCATGGCATGCTTAATATCCAACAAGATTTCTGACGATAATATATTTTTAAGGGCTGTCTGCTTGGCTCTTTAAAAATAGGTAGGGGCCTGTAAGGACCTATTCTGGCAAATCAGCTCTCTGATAACTTCCAGGTTATCACAATTCCTATAGCATGGTCACGGTGGGGTGGGTCACATGGTCATGCTGTGCCGAGCAGCCAGCACTCCTGGGCGGCAGGGAGGACCACTGAAAGCCGTGTGGTTATTATTAGGAGGGAAGAAAAAATACCAGGACCCGGTTCGGCAAAGCTTCCTGAAAGGCATGATGATTTGATTTTAAAGCACTTTATTGAGATTTCAAATTTGATAGCATTTAAAATTGCATACAGTGTATCAGTATTTTATAGGTATGTTAGCATTTTTTATATGTGCAAACATTTATGCTGAGAGAGGAAAGCAGAGGATAACTATAATAATGTAAGGCAGAACAGACACCAGCATGTGTGGTTGCCTGGCTTTGCACCTATGAGTTTTGCAGTTATGTCACATAAAAGAAAAAGGAGCTTTTCCAGATCAGTTCTCACTATTAGAAAAAAAAAAAAAAAAAAAAAAAAAGGGGAAAAGAGAAAAGACCAATCACAAATGTTCAGCTGCAAAGCATGCTAGATGAGAAAAATTAAACTTCATAGACTTTGTAATCTATGTATCAAACATTTACCTTAGATATCCAGTGCAAAGGCATTGCAATTTGCACCAATTAAATAACAAAGACTACACAAAAATACCTAAAGGGCAAATCTTGTCTTCCTCAAAATAATTCCCTAAATGTATGTTTTTGGCTGTCTAGGATTAAAATAAAATACACGGGCAACAAGGGGAAAAAGAATATTACATTTCCTGTGGAAAGGATGGGTAATACAGTGTGAAACTCCTGTCAGCTACTGTTACCTGAAACAGTCATTTCATAGTTCTTTTCTTCATCTCTGTGTTGGAATGATATGGCATTTACCTACACCAGGAGCACTCCTGCCCCACTGTTTCCAAAAATAGCTAACTCAGTAAGACATTTCTGGTTTAAGCCATTTTCCTTCTCCAGCAGTTTCCCCAAGGCTAAGGAGATAATATCATCAGCCAATATGTCATGACTATATGTTTTTAATTTGCACAGAGGTACAGGCAGGTAGCAGGCAGCCTGCCAGCAGGGCTGTACAGCCAATTCTGCCAAAAGAGAAATTGTGAAATCACTTGTGTTTAAACAGGGAAACGTAAACCAATGTGTCAGCAGAAGATGCCCAACATTTTGAGGGCCCATGGAGCAGCAAAGAGCAGCAGACCTCACTCCTGGGCTGCACATGAAGCAGGACAGTGTGGGCACCACAATGTCCTCCCTGGCCACGACCATGGCATGTGCTTGTATGTAAATGCATCTATGTGTTTAGGCAGCACCCTGGCTGTACTTTGAACATTTTGATTCGAGAACTGTGACATGTGGAGGATTTTCCAGCTGAGATGTGCCTATGTATTCTGCTTATGCTGCAGTTATCTGTGGGTGAAATTTTAAATTTGGGTTAAAATCTATAACTTATGTTAAGACAAAACAATGTGTTTGAACAGCAATCACATTCAGATAATATTAGAAATATTAAATATATTTGAATATTCATATTTTAAAATGTTTTGTCTTTCTTTTAATTTCAAGCCTCAAGGCTGGAAGGTTTCTACCTTTAAAAGTGCTTTCTTTCATTCTTCTCTGTAATGGCCATCATCAGTGTACTCCCATTAAAAAAGTGAATGCTTCAGTAATAATTTCCTTATAATTTCTCATTGTAAGGTTAAATTAACACTTCAAAAATTTGGTGCTTTTTTCCTTCTAAACACTGAAAATTGAACTATAATTGCAGACTGAATGTGAGGAATTGATGAGCTCATCACATATAATTAAACACAATCCAGTAGCTAATGCTTTTTTTTAACAATGTTATTCCCTTCACCAGAAATACTGTTTGTGTTTTTGAAGAAGAAATAGACACTATTCTTACTTAACGTAAATAATTACCACTGTAGCTACAAATTATTAAATAAAAGCTTTCATTTTACTTTGTCTGGAACATACTTTTACAGGAATATACTACAAATCACAAATCTTTATGCAAATACTAAACCTCAGCAGCTGACGTCCGAATTAACGCTTAGAAGCACAAAAGTCAGAAAGGACTAAGATCTAGATAACTCAAGCTATCCCCTGAAAGACACCACTTTTACTTCCAAGGGCCCTCTGTTGGGTACCCCTTGGCTCCTTCCCATTCTCATCAGCCTGGGAGTGGGAACACATGTGCTTGCTCCTTTGCCTTCACATTCAGTGATGAATAAAAAGCCCCTAAATCATTTCTCAGCAAAGAGATTAAGGCTCAATTAAATCAGAAGTTGTGCACCAAAATTCCCAAACAGGAGAAGGTTAAAAAAAAAAAAAAGAAAAAAAAAGAGAGAAAAGAGTTAGTGGATCCTTCAAAATAGTACTTGGTATCACAAAGAAGTTAGGTTTCTCTTCACGCTCATTTTAGGGACTTGGCATTGAGGATGTGGCCCCTAGTACTGATTCTACTGGGAATAATCCCAGCATGAAGCTGTGAAGTGTTAAATATTACAGTTCATGAAATTAATTAACTTTTGCCTTCACAGTACTTTTTAGTTTCCCTCTTTTAAATCATTTTATGCGAGCATTTCATGTGATGCAGAGCACTATTTTTTCTTCTTTGCCTCACTTTTTGGAAAGCATTCTTCTCCTTCCTTTTGCCTTCATATTGTGTTATTTCTGACCTCTTGCTCATCTTTTATTACTCTCTGGTTCCTAGCTCTATTATTCAAGCTGATATTGCAGCTGCGATTTCTATTTTTTTCTTTGCCCTTTTTTGGCTTTGCCAGGCATTTCATTAGTGGACTCATGGGGAGCATTTATACTGTCTCTCTGCCATGATAGAGTTCAGTGGGATTTACTAAAACTGATTCTTTGGATATGTCTGCTTCCAGTTATGATTAGAAACCTCTTTCCACTGAAGCACATCGAAGAGATCAAATTCAGATCTGGTGAAAGCATGAGCATAGGGAGGCACAGAAGCCATCAGCTAAGGTGCAGCTTCTTACACATCTTTACTTGGACCATGGCACACGAGTAAAAATTTTCCCCAAATAACTATATTTTAAGTCCCAACAAAGTTTCTGAAAGTCATCCTGCAGGAGCAAGCTCACACTCCTACAGAATAACTTGTGAGATCAGAGCGCAGATATTGCAAACCAGCAACGGCGTCCTACAATTCGTTCAAATAACTCACAGATGGGGTTTTATTTAGGGCTTTTCAGGTCAATGTATTTATTTTTCCAAAGGAAAGCCAAACATAGAGACTTTGTTGTAGAAAGACGTGATAGCTAAAATATTGGTACATTCATCTGGTTTTTTGCCATGTGCCACATAGGTTCCTGGTTGAGTTTTCCCCTCCTGCAGCTCTGCTGCTCCCATGTACCTTCATAACTTTCCTCCTGCCTTTTTTTTTTTTCTCTTCTCCCCCAGCCCCTTTGTTGCCTTTTAAGCTTACTGAAAATAATGAACTCTCCTGACCTTTAACATTTCTAATGTCTCTGCTTATTTCTGTAAGTTAGTTTTGGCTGTTAGGTTATGTTATAATGTTCCAGCAGAGATATTCTTTTTGTGATGACAGTAAATAAGATACACACAGACTTTTCTGTTTATTTTTTCAGCTGTTCATTTATAGTAAATTTTAATAAAAACTGTGAAACAATTTTGTTCCGTGGGGGAGGCTTGACACAAAAGTAGAACAATAATGTGCCAAAAATGCGTTGTTATGATCTTTCAGATGGGTACTGTCACTAGGAGGGGTCTGCACTTCAGTCAGTATGAACATGATAAAGTAGGAACAGTACAGCTGCAAACTCCCTTTGGATAATGCTACAAAACATATGGAAAACGTTTCCTGACTTATGAAAAATAATATTGGGCAGAATATAGTAAAGGGACTGGGTCAAAAGGGTGCATAAAGCGCCAGTGCAAACCTTAAGTGCAATCTTGTAGTCATAAATTCCCTACTAATGAAATGTATATGCAATTCTTACAGTCCCTCAGTGTTTGAAAAATCTATAGTGTTAATAAAGTGACATAGTTAGAAATCTATACAGGACCTTATTTATTCATTATTTATTTTAAGAGATGGCCCTGAATCTAAACATTCCCTTAGGGAAAGTTTGGTTTGTGATTTAGGTTCAAAACCATACTTTTCTGGCCGGGACTCATTCCTAATTCTGCTTGGTTTACACGCCGATGTGCTACCTTGTTTAATTCATCTTGCACAAAGCTGGACATTGAGCTGGCAGCCCTGCAAGCTGGGCCACCAGCCAGGCCCCTTCTTCCTGTGAAACAGGGGCTGGAGCCATTGCATCCCTGTCTGGAGTTGTCTGAATGCCCAGGAGAGGTCCCTGCCTTCCCCACCCGCACAAGGCTAGTGCTGGCGAGGGTTGAGGCTGGTGTGTGGTGCCCTGTAGTCTCTCTCCCTCAGCTCTGGTTGGGGGAAGGCCCTTCCTCTGCCTCAGGCTTGGATGGGGTTTGGCAGAAAGTCGGCTCCCCCCCACTGCAGCTGCTACTGGCTCTATCCTACAGAGGTGTCTGGGCTTTCCACCCTCGCCAAAGAGGTCAAGCGGAACCAAAAGAGAAGAACATCTTGCTGATACGGAGGAGCACACAAGTGCCTGGGCTAGAGGGCATGACTCCCGGATAAAAAGTTAAAATAGCAGTCACTAGGAGGAGCAGCAGGAGCCCAACCACATGCTTGGTATGCCCAACTAGTTCAACAAATCTCCCGGGTGGCTGTGCAGTCCCCACCTGTGCGACTGCCAGCAGGATCCATCCCCACAACACTCACCAGCAAAATGGTGAGCAAACAGGTCGGTGTGAGGCATGGCAGGAAATGCTTCTGAAGTAAAAAGAACCCATTTCAGGCTGCAGAAGGACTAGTCCTTTTTAAGGATCATGATTGAGTATCTCTTGGGGTATGTGCCATGAGGTGTGGGATGTAAGCGCTTCTCTGTACTCTAAATTGACTCTTGTCATTTTTCTGTGGATTTTACTTGTTTTATAATTGCTCACTTGATCCTACAAAAAATAAACTAGCACAGACAGTGAAATAGGTAGACCATGGGAGCAATGAATATCCACATGATTAAGAGTTGTCAAGCTTAGGTCCTAAATAACCATAACTGCCATTCTACTATCTACAGAGTTAGAGAAGAGAGAAAGGTGAAGAGAGTTGTTGTTACTGGTAATTTATGATAAGAAGCTTGTCCTCACACAGGAGCAACTATACTCATCTTTTCAGGTAGCAATAATTAAATTCCAATAATTTAATTAAAGTGATAAAATGCTGTAGGGTAAATAATAGAAATTAAGAATACTCTTCATACTAAATGTCCACAGAATGAAGATTCATCAAAAAGGTCAACTTTTGCCCAGACAGCATGTATCTTCGGGACAAATGCTGGAGTAGGAAGGACCCCTCCAAACAGACAACTGAAACATCCTGTATTAGACTTCTGCTCTGGATTATCCTCTGTGAACAGCAGAGATACTAGGATGAATATGCTATTGAGGCTAAAGGTTTGTTTTACACATGTGAAAAGATGAGGTGAGGGTCCTGATATGCAGTTGTCTAGGTAAGAGATGATGAAGGATACTGCATTATATAGATGATGTGCTGTTTAGAAATAGTGCTAGAGTGGCCACTTTAAATTGCCTACACCCACCTCCTGCTACTGATGGGCGTGTTCTTCCTAGTCCTATTTCAATTTATCAAATTTAACTGCCCTGTGGAAGTGTGGAAAAGAGGTATGGCAAAGGAAGAAGACAGGATTGGATATTACCCTCTCAGTCAATTTTTTCAGGGCGATGAGTAACAAAAGAAAAAAAAATCATTTTCCCTTAGAGGAAAAAATTATACTTTGCCCTTCTCATAATTCACTGTTAAAAACACTCCTTCTTTACAGCTTTATTGACATATATATGGCCCTTAATTAAGAATACATTTGCTGAAACTGGAAAAATGCAACAATGTTGAGTTTTAAGATAAATTATTAGCAAAATTAACCAAAGCTCCAGGAAGGCTTGTAGCAAAAGGACAATGAAATGAAGTGAGAAAATTTGTCTGAAAAAGGGTAAGAAATACCACTTGCTTTGCTTATTTAGTGGCCTATTAATCTGATGGGCTCACTTGTCTTTTTTATCAGGTGAGTTTCACATGAATTTCTAATTTCACATGCTCTGATGCAAAAGGATCTACCCATCTGTGCCAGCTATGGGGATAGCTCAGCCAACACAGCTCTGGGACAGAAAGTGTCAGGGCCACTCACCTTTCTCCAGGGAGGTCACTTCTCCATAGCAATTGAATGACCTGTTAGTCGAATGGTTCACATGTCCATGACAGGAAAAGAAAGAGAGAAAAATGCTCAGAGAGTGAGATGCTAAATGAAAATTTTGTGAATGAATTCAGCCAACGTGACAAGGACAGGCTCAGAATAATTTCTTATTGCTAAAAGACATCAAGACAAAAAGGATAAGTTCACTAACATTCTCATTAACATCTCATAGAACCATAGAAGAGCTTGGGTTGGAAGGGACATTAAAGATCAGCTTGTTCCAACTCCCCTGCCATAGGCAGGGACACCTACCAACAGGCCAGATTGTTCAAAGCCCCATCCAGCCTGGCCTTAGACACTTCCAGGGATGGGGTATTTAGAGCTTCTCTGAGCAACCTGTTCCAGTGTCTCACTACCCTTACAGGGAAGAATTTCTTCCTAACATCTAATCTAAATCTCCTTTTTTTTAGGTTAAAATTCTTCTACCTTGTCCTATCACTATCTTCCCTCGTAAAAAGTTTTTGTCCCTCTATTTTATAAGAGCCCTTTAAGTACAAAAAGGGTATATTTGCACGATCCTTGCAGAGAAAAATGCAGCAGAGGAACACAGAAAATCATGCCATTTTTGCATCTGGCTACAGCCATATGAATGCACCCTGTGACACAGTAAGGGCTCTCGACCATCGTGAAATGGAAGGGTCTCTCCAATGCCAGCTGGTGAAGAACTGAAGCAGAGTGTGTGCATGGAATATGGTCACTCTTATCCACCGAGCAGCTGTTTGTCTGTTTTCAACACTGATGTGGCATGTGCTGGATATGATGACAGCCTGCTTGATGATACCTGTGCTCCAGAATATTTGGAGAAGGACCAGCTGCTCACTCCAGCACCCAAGTCCTTTGGAGTCAGCTCACTTCTTTTAGGAATCTGACCCTCCCGGCAAGTTATTTGATCTGACTGGCATGCAGGTGCATGGAGGCCACAATGGCAATTGCTTAGCCATTACTAGGAAATTTTAGGAATCCTAGAAAATCTTCCAGAAGAAACCAGGTGTGTTAAGATATGAGTAGGAAGAAGAAATTGCCTTTGCTTCAGCAGGGAAACAAGTGGAGAAGATAATCTTTGTCACTTAAGGGTGGATTTATGAACGTCTTATGTTCATAAACCAGGATGCTGAAACCCTGTGACATATTGCTATGAGAAATAAATAAGGCATTGTGTCTCAGTTTCAAATCTGAGAGCTCCATACCACACAGGAGAATCAGACCTTAGGCCTGTCAAAATAAAAGATAAGGAAGTAACAATAAGGAAGTAAAGAGAGCGTGCATACTGTACTACTGCAAGATGGGGATACTCTCTTTGTCATCTCTGCTGGACCACACTAAAATCTGAACATAACTAAAAAGTCCATGTAGAAGCAGCATCTATTCACTAATTGTTTTCTACAAACTATTTCCAGACTTGCAGAAACTGGGATGATATGAAGCAGTAGGCATGCTGCTATGTTGGCATGTTCTCTGCAAGACCTGTTGACCTGGGGGAAAGGCGAGGGACAATAGTTGGGGAGTTGATTTTATCAGATACCCTGGGACCAGAACATGGATAACCCCATGAAGGAAATTTCAGCAACAGAGCTGCAGGCAGAGTATAGTCCATGTGATGTCTCTGAGGGGCAGAGGTACTCCCTCTGTGCAAGGACTCAGGCCTCTAACACCTTACCTCACTTTCTTTTCCTCCAGAGCTATTTCCAGTCCTTTACTTCTACAGATGGTGACTTCATGTTTAACATGGAATATATTAATTAGCTCCTTGCAGCCTGTAGTTCAGTTAAAGAAACAGAGGAAACCAGAGGTAGCAGCTGTTAGAAGTCAAGCTTCTTTTTCTTAATATGATAAGAGCAGTCTGGCTCTTACTGGGGCAGTAGCATGGTCTCCTACAGTTACAGAGTGCTCAGGGAGCACCGGAGTTCAAAAGCATTCTGCAAGGTCCTGGTGCTAGGGTGAGGATATTTGAGTCCTTGACTCCAGTCCTTATCCTTTTACAGGACCAAGGATTTCAAATGTAGGCTTCAAATAGCAATTAAAAATAGCAACTAAAAGCATTCTTTAGGTATTTCATGTTGTCCTTGTTCTTTGTCTGTTATACACCTGCCATGGAAAATGTTGGATATGAAAAGTGCGGCAAGTTTTGACAAATGATTTCTTGTTTAATTAGAGGTATGTATGGTTGACATACAATACAAGATGGAAGTCAACAGATTGCTCATGGGATATCCTCAGAGTGCCTGCAATGGGGCCAAGCTTGCAGCTCTTTGTCTTCTGAGTTCATGTCTGAGAGCTCTCAGACTAAAGATCCCGGAACAATAGTTTCATTTCAAATATAGATGTATATTCCTCTTTCACATCTGTCCGTACTGTACTCAGTCATGAGGCATTCCTCTTCTATTTCAAAAAAACCCAACAGCTTACAACAAAAATCACTTTTAAAATTGTACAGTAGAGGCTGGATGTATTTCCTTTTCACAGAAAAATGTTATTATGAAACATATATAACTTATACCTGCATTTTCAGAGCAGAGTTCAACCACACTCTTTCTGTACATGTAGAGATTTTATATATATATAAACACACACATTATATATATATATTTTTATATCTATAAAATGATGATTTTGTCATCTGCACACTCTTCAAAAAGCAATGTGGGGAGGGATACCAGTCTCTTAGTGCTTCTGCATTATGATCTACTGACCCTGAAAATAGGGTCAGAAGGAGGTCTCACTGCTAACTGGAAAACTAATCAATATAATTCTACCAAAGGGCTAGTATACACCAAGTAATATAGTCCCCTCCCCCTCTGCAAAAGTCTGTGCCTTATTGTAGAGAATATAAACATCATGTTTTGATACTCATGGAAAATAAAAAAATACCAAGGAAACACAAATGTTTATGATTTGTGAGGTTGGGGATATCACCAAATCATATCGCAGTTCTCAAATTTTAGTTCTGAGCAGTTTGATTGGTTACATTTTATGGTTTGGGCTTAATTTGTTACTAAGAAACATAGAACTGTGCCTCCTTTTCTTCTACACTTAAAAATTAGAGAAAGAGAGCAACTTAGGATGTAAAGATCATTTTCTTCCTCTGTCCTTTCCCTCTCCCCTGCCATCCCCCCAATATTGCAGTTACACATTGAGAAAAACAAGCTGATCTTATGCTATGTTAAGAGTCATACTCACAGTGATGCCCCGTGCAGCCTGCAGGGATGCCACCATACAGCAGGGTTGCATTTGATTCTGATCAGGTACTTTTACCGAGAAAGACAGCAAGACAAAGGGTGAAAGGTCACTGGTGACTAATTTTCTGAAAACCAGCAGCTTGTGTAAGTAATAGAACATTTATTGTATTTCTCTGTCATCCCAGCAATGAGCTAGAAAATCCATAAGAATTCCCAGCACTAGCCTTTATTAAAGTATAGCCCTGGATTAGTTTAATGTCTAATTTAAAGTCACTGCCCGTACCTACTTTCCTTACTTTTCTTAAAGAGAGCTATTTTCCCCCAGTAATCTCCCAATGTAAGTTGCCAAGAATACCTTTTCCCTTAATAAGAAGTAAGGTTTCATCTATTTTATACATCTATCTCTGTGTATGTGTATGTTGAGGAAAGAGCACTGGAGTGCTGCATTCTTCTTTACATTATTTTCCCTGCATTATAAGAGCAGGGCAAATACTGCAAAATCCAAGCACAGCCTTTCAAAAAGCAACAGCACAGGAGTTATAAACTCCTTTTACAATGTTTGCACCCTTTTCTTTTGCTCTGTGCAAATATTAATATGTTTTCAAAACATTATTTTTCTGAAAGGATGTTCACAGAGCTGGCTTTTGTTGTGGATGAGACAGAAATTGTTAACCTGAGTTCCTCAGTTCCATACCCAAGCTACAGGTCTAAGGCTAATCAGCTTGAAAAGAAGGGAAAAATGCCCCTCTCCAACAGGAATCTGCCAAGTGCTTGTGATCACTGCACTCCTTGAGCATAATGATTTGATTGGAGAGCCCGAGTGGCTTGGTAGAGCTGGAGATGGCAGTCAGCGTTTTCAGTCCATGTACCTGACAGCTATAAACACTGTCATTGGACCTCCAGTGTGATTCTTGATATGCTAGCCTTACAAAATGTAATTACCCTCTAGACTAGACTAGAACAATGAAATACACTGTTCTGTGTTGAGTGAGTGCTCACCTCAGAGGGTTTTATTCAGCAAACTGTCTTTTGATGGCTCAGATTTTACTACACCTATGCCTAGATGATCTTCCTGGTGCATCACCTGAATCATATATACCCTCCAGAGTGGGCTCTTCCAGGTGAGTTACACCTGAGCATGTGCTGCCTTTTCAGTACTGGCCACCTGAACCCCTTTGAAAACAAGCCCACAGCCCTCTTGTGCCTCTAACAGTGACTGCTCTGTGAGCAATCCTGAGCTGCTTGGTGAGAGCTGCCGTACTGGGTAAAGTTTCTCCCATATGAAACCCACTGGGAGTCTGGAAATGCCTCTCCTCCCACTGGCAAAACTGCCCATTTTGGTTTTCTCATATGCTCAGGAACCTTGGAGGGAAGTGGAAGGCAAAACCCTACCTGTGTATCCCTGGCTCTCCATGCTGCACTCCTGTTTTAGGCACAGGCAGCTTTCTTCATCCACAGGCAAGCTCTGTTTTTTGGTCTTTTCTGCTATATAGAGGCCAGTCCACAGCAGATTTCCTGTACCTGGTTGTGCTTCCCTCTCCTATCTGAGCTGCCAGAGATCATGGGGCATATTCTACTGGGGGAATAAAAAAGACAAATATGAGAAAATTTTCTTCAGATAATTTAAATTCCTGGTCTAAATTCCCTGGCATGACCAGCTCATAATTCATGCTTATGACATCACAGCCAGTTATCACAGCAGGAAAAGACAAGTGTTTAATATTAAAGTCTTACCATATGGACAAAATAAATTAGATGGTATTAATATTTTACATTTATTAGCTATAACTAATGTACACAGTGAAATACATCTGAAGCATCACATTCTAAGTTCACAGATTCTGAATTCAATGATTTTTTTTTTAGGTGACAAGCCTCTGAAATTGTGCTTCCAGTTATTAGCCAGTTACTTGACGGATATATGACTGCACATGCTTTAAATCAACATGGAAAATACTTTTAAAAATCAAATTCACAGCTCTTTGGCTCCTACTTTCTACCATTTGTTTATTTATAGGGGAAGAATGTGGTTGAACCTTGTAGTTAGATCTAAAAAAAGCACAAGAGCTAAAACATACAGATAGGCATACGACTGTTACTGTATAGTCAATATGATGCTGACAATACTTCTGTGCCCTAGAGTGGTTTTCAGCTATGCAAAAGATGCAGAAACAGCAGAAATTTGTAAATTAAAGCAAATTATCAATTTTCAGAAGTGCCACAGTGTGGAAACCAGTTTGATTTTCACCAGAGGAAATCCCACCAGAGAACACACAATAAAAGAGAGAAGCTGTTCATCTAGTACCAGCAGAATCCAATTGTTTGTTTGGGGCAAGACTCAGAGAAACTAAACCTCCCAACATGGTGATTTCAGAAAGCGACAAAATTTTGTTCCTGCCTGTGTCTGACACTCTATACAGATCACACAATACAATTGCTTTGCACTTAATTTTGATCATGGAATATTACAGTTCAAGAGACAGTGCAGTATTATTCTCTGTCCTACTCCCTTCAAATCTCTGCTCTTCAGAGCAGGCAAGGTGGAGAATGTGTCCAGGTGCTAAATGGAAGTAAAATTTACAGAGGCAGGAACCCCAGGAGACGTTACCAGCTGGTTACAATTACCAGGGTTCAAAACCTGAGTTAAAAGAAGTAAGATGGTAGATGGAACTGCACAGGAGGCAACAATAAACTAATATGGTTTTGAAAGGAGACAGAAAACTAAGTAGAAATGGGAGTATTCAAGTGCTGGATATAATCTGGGGCATATTAAGTGGAAGAAATAAATCAAGCAATAGCTCTGAGCACATGGTATAGAGCTGTGTTTTCCTTTAAAATTTGTGAAATGATAGCAATTTTTGACAGAGTTTTTAAGAATCAGCTGGACACATATTGGAGATGAAGAGGTAAATCTGAAAACCCACACCACTGAAAATCTGGAAAGCCTGAAAACAGCATAAGGGCTGAGTTTAAGCAACTTCAGACTGATACAATGCATCTAGAGATTACTAAGGCATTAGGTATGACAGTTCCAGTTAAATGTTAACTAGATGCAAAAAGTGCTTTTTCTTGGAAAATGCATTGGTGAAAAATGACAAATATGTTAAAAAAAAATAAAAATAGATAGGAAGATACCATCTGCAAAAGTAACGTTTTAAATATGTCCGAGTTTGAACAGTGTGTGGAGTACCAGTTGAGTTTATACGAAATCAGAGAAAAAAAAGAAAAACACGATTAAAGCTAAGAAGGGGAAAGATTCCTTTAGTACATTATAGCACTGTGATGGACTATGGCTTTAGTCACAGAGCCTCTACTTCGTTTCTATGCCTCCAGCCAAGTAAAGCAACTTGCAAGATCTTAAATAATAAAACTGAAATCCTGAGCCTAGTAAATGTAAACAGCAAAACAGTGATGTCATGGGATGGGGCAGACTGGAAAAAAGATGCATTTTTCAATGGAAACCTTTTGCATTTGAAAGTGTGGAAACCTTTTCTTAATCATGTAAAGGGAGTTCTTCATTTAATTTTTGATCAAAGCATGTAGAATAAAACATCTAATAATCCAAGAGCTGGGGCATGCATATGACTTTTGGGAAGGTATTAACCCAAATTTCTCTCTACCGGTGAAGAACAGTAGATAAATAATTCTTTGACTAGAAAAAGATAGACTGATCATATAATCTAGAGATTTGGGCACTTATCTGGAATGGGACAAAGAAAACTTGATCCCATCTCTCATACAACCCACTTATCTCCAAGGAACGCTCTAGCCACTAAATTATTGATTTTACTGAATTAACCTCCACATATTGAATTACCCTTACACATATATTCATTTGCTGTCTTAAGCCCCTGCCATCATACTCACAAACAGCATATTTTTTAAAGTTTCCAGTTTTATTCTGAGGAAAAAATAGGCAATTTGGTTCAAAATATCATAAAAACTTTTAAATGAAAGTAGAATCATTACAGGAATAGCCGGGAGTTATTATGCGTGGATTTTTTTCTCAAGTTTTTATAGAAGCAAGAGGTCACCAAGAAGATCATGAGGCCCCTTATGGCTGATGACAAGACTAATTTGTTGACAGAAGATTTAGCATTACTTAAGAATTATATGAATTCTTTTTATCAAAGGGAAAAATGGCTGATAGATACCAGAAACAGATTTATTTCCCTAAGGAGGAAGAAGAAATACTAAAGGAAATCAATATCAGATCAGAACAGGTGATTGAAAAATTTGAATGTTCTAGTTGCAGGAAAAAAAGAAGTTTCCTATGGCCCTTTTTTTTTTCTTCAAACAGAATACAATTGTGGTATAAACATTTATCATTTGAAAAATGGAGAATCGAGACCAAAGAAAGTCAGAAAGATTCAAACTAATTGGTTTACATCAGAAGCATTTCCAGATAAATGATTTTTCAAAACAGTTTGTTGAGACAAACTGAATGGGAGAGTACATTTTTCACTTTTTTTCTCCACTTCATCCTGTTTTAAAGAAAATAAACCAGGATGTGAAGGTGGGAGGTTTTCACAGTAAAGGAGTTCTTGGCCTTGACTTGTGATCTACTGAACACCAGACATTGTCAGCTGAGGAAGAAGCAGGAGCAATCCTCACAGGCAAGCAAGATGGAGGCAGAGGTATACTTGTCCTCAGAGCTGATTTGTGGGGTTTTGCTGCATTTGGAAATCAAGCTCATATATTGTATTTTCCTGCTTGAGCTCTTGAGTTCCTTCTTTTCAACAATCTCTTTCAAAGTAATCACAGGCTTTGTGCACACAGAGCAGGGAGGAGACAGATATTATTGCAGAAAACACAGGAGAAAAATAAGCTTCTTAAACTTCTTCTGAAGCAACCACTAAGATTAAGCATATTTGTCCTCCAGAAAAGTGGAGCATGATTGATAGTATCTGGTTACAGCAGGGCAGGTCTGCCCGAAACAGAGCCAAGCTTTCCAAAACCACCACTGCTTAATCCGCCTCTTCTTATGAGTCTTCAGTATAAAATAACTAGATCACAAGTTTTGATTACTCACATCCTACAATGATTCCTCAGAGCTCAGTACTGGTGGAACCTTAGAGAGAGCCACCAGGAACCGAAGCCTTTAAAAAGTCCAGGTTTTGATGTGGTTTTCAGCAAGTAAGCTGTCCCCATATCATAGCCTAGGAAATACCCACAGACTTGAGTAAAGAGGCACTTGAGCATTTTGGCCATCCCTGGGCTGCAGACAACCCTTTTGTGATGCTCTTGCTCCAATTACCTGGACTGAGGGATCAGCTGGAACATGGAGTGGCTCTTTTCCTCTCAGCCTGTTCACTTGTGATTCCTTCCCATGGAAACAAGGGAGGGAGAGTCATCTGAGCCTTGTCCAAACAGGGAGCTGGAGGCTGGTCAGGGGGCACATCTGGAATGAGATGGCCCTCAGAGGTCCCAGGGTACAGCCAGGCAGTGTCAAAGAGGAAACTCCAGAGCACATCAATCAGACAAAGTGCAGCTTTGTTTCCCGACACATTCTGCTTTGTAGATTTATAACTTCACAAACAATCCTAATAAAAACATGAATTATTTCCACACTGAGCAGCTCCCCAGCACGAATAAGAAAATGGGAATCAAGATTAGTTACCTAATACCAGCTGGTGTTTCTTCAGTCATTTGGGGAAAACTGAAGAAGAAATATGTAGGCTTCAAGTGCAACTATAATAATCTATGGTCTCATTATAATGAGCTGTCAGAGAAAGATGGAGAGTATCAAGGTGAACTTCTTCAAATGTTTCAAATAAATTTGGCTTTATTGAGCACTGAGCCCTGCCTTAAGATCAAGAAAATGAACTAAGGAGTAATAATTGTGGAATATTATAGAAATAGCAATTCACTGAGAGATTAATAGATAGTCTATAAAGGCACAATTTACCATTTGAAATTTTTGCGGGGGGACAGCAGAAGAGATGATGAAGATTTCAATAAAGCTACAATGAGGTTGAAAATACTATTGACATCTTCAGTTTGAGCTCAGAAGAGTCTGAATGCAGAGAGAGGCACTAAGCTTACTGAATCAGAGGTACTCCTGAACCAAAGGCACAAGCCTGGGTATTTAAAGGCAGTCGTGCCCTCTGGCTGCACTGGAAATAGTGTCAGGGCAGCCACTCTTCCACCACAACACAAATGGTCTTTCCAACCTGCAAATATTATTCAAGGCAGCAAATGAGGCCTCACAACTCTGTCACCAGGCACTGTCACCTCTATCCATCTCAAGTATGTACTGCTACTTAAAAAGAAACCTTCGTCTGACTCCAGCTGTTCCTACTGATTTGAGATTGCATGTCTCTGTACTTTTCATGCAGTAACTAAATGACAGTCACACATGCAAATCCTGGGTAAAGGCTGTTTTTCACATCAACTTTCTAGTTAACAATCAGTGCTGTGAGATTTTCCTGAGCTCATGATTCATCTTTGATTCCAAGTTGATTCAGGCCCCATGAATAATTTGAGTCTTCAACTGTTTTGTGTGTAGAAGTTTTTGAAGACTGTCACAAGAAAATGACCAGCGCTTACTCTTTTTTGCCTACTTCAGACTTTCTTCAAACTCAGTAATGGTTAATATACAACTATTTCAGCTTTCCCTAAAATTGAAATAAAAAGAGGAAAAATTAAACCTCTTCTGAGAAAACCCTGCCTGTGAAATAAAATATCAAAGCTTCACATGCTCACTAAGAATATCTACTCCTTGCAGAAGATCCAAGGACAACAGAAGGATGCTTCTCCCCATCTTATCCATGGAAAACTAAGAATAACCTGGTTCTTGGATGTCATGATGAACATAGGTGAACTTGCTGATTTGTCTTGGGAGGATTCCTTATCCCCTGTGCTTATAAACACCAAAATGAGACAAGTGGGCCAAGATAGGAAAATTACTTAAAATCGATTGTGTCTTGCTTAATTTGTTCATTTCCAATGAAGTTTATAGCTTGCAAGGAAGTTTCTCCATCACAACCCCATCTTGTTCTTTGCTTCCTTCAAAATTCATAGGCAACACGAATGGCTAAGAGCCACCTCTGCAAACAAGGCTTTCCTACAGTTTTAACGCTAACATAAAAGTTAATATTGATGGAAACTGGTAGTGGAAGTTCTTCAATCAATATCCATGTCAAATTTTCTAGCCAGAAAGCCATTAATAGCATTATAATCTGCATTTCTGCTCATTGTCCAAACTGAACTTACCTTGTGTCCCGCTGGAGCTCAACTTCAAGTTTCAAATTTGAAAAAAACCCCTAGAATATCCCTAGGCACCTGGGCGATGCTGCTTCATCGGAGTGGATCATGCCTCGCTCTTGTAATCTCTTAGATAATTTTCCTTTTTTCTTTTCTTAATATACCAAAAAATTCAGTGTTGTCATTCCTGTCACAACTTAGTGTTACAATCCCAACATGGCCTTGTGACACCTCCTTGCTTGGCACTCACAGGTGGCTGCAGTAGCACACTAATAGATAACCAGCAACCAGCACTGATACATCAGAAACATGAAACTGGACAGGAGGAGGGAGCTCTGAGAGAGTTGCCAGCAGCAGGAGGGGCTCATGTCCATCCCTCCCACAGCTACATGCCTGCAGCTGCATTCACCAGTGGGCATTATAGTGTGTTCTAGCTCACACTTCTAACAGCCTGCATATATCCACGGTGAATTATAAAAAAAAAAAGAAGAAAAAAAAGATAAATGCTTGAGCATGAGGACTGTTAACCATTTAATAATCTTACCAGGACTATAAGTCATATCTGGTTTTGCTTCTGGAGTATTGTTTTGAATCTGACCTTCAGTCTGTCTGAGTACAACACTTTGTTTTCTTCTACTGCTAAACCAAGTTGGCTCTGTACCTCTGGCACAAGGAACCAAAAGCATGGAGTGCAGACACTCCTGACAGATCTTTCCAGCAGGACACCTTTAGAGGGTCCAGACAATGGAGAACATTTACCAAAGACGTGCAAAGGGTGCACTTGAGGTTCAGTGCACTGCCAGCTGCTGAGCCTGGGAAAGAGTTGCCTCAGCAGGAATGGGTTTTCCCTTCACAGAAGAGACATCCGAAAGACATTTTCATGCAAACACAGCTGTTCCTTTCAAGCAGCTCAAATCCAAAATCGTCATCTTTTACCTTCAAGTGATACCTTGTCCACTTGTCCGAAATGATGAATGGGGCTGTGGATAACACACCCGGCTCTCTCCTGTTTCTGGCACCACCACAAAAGACACAGGATCACTTTTGTGGTTAACTCTTTTTAATGACACTTCCTCAAGGTGCCCCTCAGCTGTTAGCATTGTGTACAGCTACATTTTGTGGCAGGAGAGCTTTCTAGTTTTCAATGTTCCACGTATACCTTTGGGAAATAACTGTAAAGAAGGTATTTACCAGGTATGTCTCATAGCAGCTTTCAGAAAATGCAGCACTGAATTCATGCCTTGCTATGCTTTGCCATGCTCAGACTAAGGAGCTGAAGAGGTTCATTACAAGAGAAAGATTTGCAGGCTTTTAGGGCAGCCATTCTCCTTCCTCTGCCTGTCTCTCCCCTCCTGTAAGATGATGGTCACACTGCTGTCCTATTTTGTAAGATTTTTTGAGAGAAATAAGTTAGGGGAGCAGTGGGGAAAGACATATATTTTCATTTTAAGTGGCTCACTATGAAATAAGTCTGGTGCTTGAGCAAGCAGGGGAAGGAGCTGGGTTTATTTCCCCTCATTCCCCTCCTCACTGCTGCCAACCAAAACGAAAGTAAAAGAAGGGGGAAGGTTAAATGCTGAGAAAGAGTTTGCACACACCCAGTTTTGGGAAGCAAGCACTCCTTTCCATTTCAGCATCACGGCCTCAGGATAAACCCTCCCGGCTAGGTATAAACAAGGTGACCTATGGAAACCCAGGGTGTGGCTCTGGTGCAGGGATTGCTACCACCCTGAGACAGGCACCGGGAGCCAAGTGCTGTGTATGAAAGCTGGCTCCTGTGACATGAAAGCAAACACCTGCTATTCATATGCTTGACATCAAACATTGTTTTCTCAACCTCTCTGCCACCCAAAAAACAGACGAATCCGAAAGCTCTCTTTCCTACATGGAAATAAAACAATGGAAATCAGGGGGTGCGAAGAGTTGTATAAGGACTGAAGACCTGTCTTGTCCTTAACTCATTTTTTTGGAGATGAAGCACAGACTTCCTGCTCATCTCCTGCCTTACTAGCAGTATTTTTCCCAGCACAGAAAACTGTGAGGCACTGTGAAGTGCTGTTTTATTTAATCTTTCTTCAACTTAATGCTCTGTTTACTTTTTATTGGTAGTGGGATTTTTTGTTGTATGTGCTCGGGCCAGAAGAGCATGGCTGCTGAACATGTAATTCTCCCTATGCAGTAAGGGAGATCAGCAACAGCACTCTCACTATCAGACTCTGGAGCTTAGTGAGAAGATTTTATTTACAGGGGTACCTTATCCTATGCACCAGAGGAGCACTGGGGAAACATGCTTGTCAGCATGTTTGGTGAAGAGGGGGAGCTTGCAAACAGCAGTGTATGGGTGACTCACTTTTCTGGACAGCACAAGCAACATGCACTACAACTGTCTCTGTGTTTGTTCTTACCACAGTCCACAGGCATCACACCCTCTGCTCCCCAGGAGCTTGGTGGGTGCAGTGATTTCATTACTTTGAAAAATGTGTATACTAGGGACAGGGAGAAAACTACAGCCAGTGGGAGCAGAAGGAAGCTGGGATGGAGAGCCCCATCACCTTCTGGACATATGGACATCACTATGAAATTGTTTCATACCCCTGGGTATCTTCTGGATTTGGCTCAGTCCCTGAGTGAGAATATTTGGGATGTTCTCCTCTGAAAGCAAATGTTTATCCCCAGTTGCAGTGCATAAATTACACTTTAGGTACAAAACCCTCAAGGGTACATCTCAGACTCATACAATCTTTTCATGGGCTTCTCAGATTTGCAATAGCTGATAGATGTGTAAAGTCCCAAGAAGCTAGAAATTCCCTGTGAATCCCAATGTGCAGACACCACAAACCAAAAATTATCACTGTTAATGTAACCATTAACTCATACTTAGAATTTCCCCCCACAGATTTATCTTTTTCTTTTCCCTCACCCCCTGCCCCCCCCTGGGTCCCACATGTTTGTGGAGATTACACCTACTTTTAATTAATTCAGGACAGTTTTGATAACTCTCCTCACATGAATGTGGAGGATGTGAAGTGCCACACGTTCTGAAAAACTGAAGCATAACTGCAGCCTCTTAATCCAAAGGCCCTGAAAGAGAAAAATAAAACCAAAGTTGAAGTGGTATGTGAGGCTGAAAGAAATTGCCTCATCTAAGTTTTATTTCCTTCAGCAAAAATATTTGAAATCTAAATGAATATTTATGCAGAATTACACTTTGAATAAATTACTTCCAAATTATGAAAACTGTATTCCACTACTTCAGTCAGGAAAGTGTAAGTAACAGAACTGAACGCCTTCCATTACAAATAGAAAAACCTGTTTCTTATTGGTCTCATTCTGGATGATCGGGTTCAGTGAGATAAACACATCCTAACAAGCTGGAGGCTACAAATATAGACCTTTGAAACTCTTTCCTTGATCATTAAGAGAAAGAGGAACATGCCCAGAAATCTTGCAATTACAGCCCAACCATTTTGAAATGCACCCTGCTGGTGGGCCAGTCCCTGGGTAATGAGAGGCATTTCGAAACAATGTTTGGGAGCTGCTTCTTCAGCCAGTCACTCACATCACCACCCCCTACACATCCACCCAGCCCTTCTCCCTGGTACAAGGGCAGCCCTGTGAACTCCTGGCCATGGGAGCCAACTCCATCACCGAGGGACTCTCCTGACGATGTGTTTTCACAGCATGGAACCCATTTCACACCACCCCTCTCCTTCAGGTTTCCATCCCCTTGGGCCTAAGTAACACTACTGTGGCACTGACTTCAATAAGTAACTTTTTATTGTGTCTAATCATGTGCAAATGTGTTAAAATTGGTAGTTTTTAGCAAGCAGTTATGGAACATATTACCGTAAGGCATTTGTTCATGGCGTGACAATGATTGGCTCCATGCCACTTAAATGTTTTATTTAATAATGTGGGAATTTCAGTGTGTTTTCCTTTCATTATTTTTAACTTGAAAACAGAAACAGAAAGCCCCTTCTTTAAAGTTAAAACTTTACCGCCTAGAGTCTGTCAAAAGCAATATAAGCATCTGGATTTTAAAAAGGGAGCTTTTGCAGGATGTTAATTTAATATACTGGCATATTTCATGCATACTTTTTATATTTTGTATGCTTGGAGCTATCTCTAGAGTGACCACCCAGGAACAACAGACTTTTCAAAATTCAAAACTTAGGAGCAAAAGATGATGTTCATGTAATATTGCACATTTCAGGTAATATCTGCCAATCCTGGAAAACAAATGCCATGCATAACATTTCAGCTGTTCCATGCAATGCATTTATATAAGCCATCACGTAAAATAAAAGGGTTTACATTACAAACAATCTAACCTTTAGCTCCCAGAGGGTTACGCTTCCAAAACAATTCCACTTTTAATAAGGTATGCTATGAATAGGAACATCTTTAATCTCCCATGAGTAACAACTTTTCAAGGTAACATCTCAAGCCCACACTTTCTTGGCTAAGATTCCACATTGCACTGTATGTCATGTGAGGAATTAATAACCAACTATGGGCTGCTATTCTAAATTGGGAACATCATTAGAATAAGGAAAAACGTACATATGTCTTTTCCTAGTTTCCTGAAGAACTTCTACTGAGGTCTTTTGCAGCATCCCCTCAACTAGAATAAAGAGCTCTCCATTGCTTAATGTGAGTACTGGTTCCTGGCTGCCTTATGCACTTCAGGGACAAACACACTTTTTGAGAAACAGTCTAAAAATACCGGGTGTTCAACACGAAGCAGTTCTGTTTGCGCAAGTGATTTGCTCATATATTTTCACAAATCAAGTTTGGAACCAAAAAGGCAAAAAATTGTTTTCAGCTGAACTCTTTCATTTCAGAACTTGATGTTTTCAATCCTTTACACATATATATACATGCATATATAAAATTTTACTTTTATTTTTTAACAGATTTCCTGTCTTTAGCTGTTCTGTGGGCTTTCTTTGGGTAACTGTGCCGAAGCTCCCATATCATACAATTAGTATTGGCAAAGCATTCTCTCTTGACTGTGCTGTAAGAGACAGTTGAAGAGAAAAGCAAGAATATGTTGACAATTTAAGATGAATACTCGTGATAGATACATGAGACTGTCCCAACACACAAATTACAAGAACAGAACAGGTGGAAAACCAAACAGCAGAAAAAGTGGCGTATTTAGCAGATGCAGACAGACATAGAGATATGAAAGGTTACATTTCATGCTTCGTCACTGACATTGAAGTTTTTGTTAATCTTTTTTTGAACCCTACTGTAAGGGTTTTGCTGTTGTTATCCAAGAATTCAGTGTCCTCTGTTCACTATACCACATTTTATTTTGTTTTCTTCCACAATCATATTGACCATTTTCTTCCAGAATGACAATTTTTAATACAAAACCCCTGCTATTGAAAGGGCAGAGGAAAAAGCAGCATTAGGAAGAAAGGCCTGGGGCTGCTGCCTATACTATAGGTTTACCAGGTCTTTTACCCGACAACTACAAGTTATGCTAGCTCCACTACAACAGTTTCTGGAGTGAAATAAAGTAACTTTCAAAGATCTTTCAGTTTCAGCCATGGAAGCATTTGCTGGAGAGTTGGAGAAACTGGGAGTATTTTGAAAGCTGAAGAATCAGGAAGTGGAAGGGTTACTTGATTTTTACATTTTTGTTTTATGTTTTAAACCCAATTTGAACTCAGGCACTGAGATTCATCCCACTTGAAATAACACAGTTGAAATAATTGCGCTTACTCAGAGCTGCTACAGGCACTGACGGACACAATTTAAACTACCTGATGACTGTGGTGGGCAGATTACCAGGGAGAGGACCACTTGCTGCTGGTGCCAGAGTGACTCTTTGACCTTTTGTGGAGCACCTGAACAGCCTTGGTTATCTCCTGCTCAATCTGCCAATAACAGATGATGAATAGAATAATTTTGAATTAGTTACAATCACCACCCATATATTCATGTATCTGAAAAACTAAAAAAAAAACCTTCCCTGCAATTTTTCAATTTTCTAGAATTGGTTGTGGTACTCTAAAGAAAACTTTCTCCTATATATTGTTTTAAAAACCGGTTATGTTATAAAATAAGTATTGGCAGCAAAATGCTGAAGTTTAGGCAACCAGTCTCTCGAAGCAAATGCTGCATTAACAAACTGCCAGGAGCCCAACAGCTGCATCTGATTTTCATAAAAGGGAGCAGATTGCTTCAGCTGCCCCCTGCAGGAAGGTGAGGCCCAGGGTGTATCCTGGCAGCCACAACTCCTGCTGTCCCAGCCATCCCACGCACAAGACAGAGCAATCTTACATCATGTCCTACAGTCTACCAAGCCCCTCTCACGTGGAGTGGGAATTCAGCATTTCCCACACATCTGACTAACTAGGGAGTGAGGCGGTGAGACAAATAAGGGCACTTAGCCACTTCCTAATCCATCTATACTCCATGGATACAATTAGATAGGATGGAATATAATAATTGACTAACAACAGCCTTTTTTATGCACCCTGAGAAGAAAGACTTCCCTAGATGTTAATAGCTTGTCTAGGTATCACTTTCAAAAGTCTACGCAACTCAGGCTGCTCAGGAGGGCAAAATTTGAAGCAAGAACTGCAGCGCACATCTTTAAGAGGATTTATTTTTCACCCAAGTCTACAAAATATTATTTATGATACCATGACCACTGCCAGTTGCTGATGACATCACACTTGGCTTTTTACATCTTTTCTGCCACCTGAATTCCAGCTCTGAGAAATCCTACACTGCAGCAAAAGGCAGGAAGATGTCAAAAAGCATGTGCTATGACTTATCATGCCCCAAACATGCTGAGAACACAGACACTATGTAATGCCTGATAGAGTACTTTTGCATTGGGACATCAACAGCTTTTCCTTTGTCAGTAGCGCTAAATGAATTGGAAGATCACTGTGCTACAGCTTCCCAGTCAGGAGAGCTGTCAGCAGCTCTGCGATGGCCATCTGGGGAAAACAAACGCTTGGCCCAAAGCGAGATGACGTAACAGACGAGGAGCACTGGCAGGGACATGGTGGATTATATTAAAAACCCATCTTATTTGTTAGCTAGCTGTAGATGACAGCATTGGAGTGCACAATAAAATGCATTTATGATGCTCCGTAAATCCCTTGGGTTCACCACACTTGTCTACATTGTGAGCTCATTTATTGGCCAGGAATGAAACAGAAGTCAGTTGTGTTTCATTCAAGATTAAAATTGTTAGTTATCTATATCTCAAATAGTAGCTGCTGCGTAGTGCAGAAGTCTGTCAACTGTATTTTGCCTTTTTTTGGCATGCACCTTTTCACATAAATTTCCTTGTACATTTTTTTGGTAAGAGAACATAAATGTATTCCTGACTGCGCTGTAAGATAATGTGCAATATATATTATTTTAGTTCTACACAGAAAAAGAGAAAACCCAAACAGCGATGACAAATGCCAAAACTCATGTGTCTGCTACTCCAGTTTTATGAAGAACAGAGCATTCTTTGTGCTTGGCAAAATTTAATCACATTAATAACAAATTAATCTTATTAATATAATCATTCCTACAGAATGATGATCAGCTCATGGCTATTTCACAAGCATGCAAAGGTTATCTAGTTGCTTGTCTTTTATATACACTGTTAGGTCTTGTCTGACCCATAGCAACAGAATGGGTGAGATATGGATCCCACTTGGTGGCTAAAGAAGACTGACAGTTTACCACAGTCTCCTGACTTACATCAGGTTAATGGAAATCCTAAGCTGGCAAAAAAAAAAAAAAGAAAAAAAATCCTTTTTGGCCAAATATACAGCACATTAACAATATTGATGAGGACGCAGTGAATCAGCAGGCCAAATGGATTGCATTCCTTTTACAACATGACACTGAGAAGTCTACATGGTCGTGGCCCAACGAGAGCCCCTTCTAACTGCAGAGAGGCAAAAGGAAATGGAGACAAGCCCATGATCCTACTTGTATCTTCACTGTTTAGAAAACATTCCAAAATGGACAAGCACTACAGAGAGTATTTACTACTTTCAGTGTTGTCCCACTCTTTGTGATGTGAAAGGCTGGGCTGAAGAACCTCAGCCAACAGACTTTCGTCCTGGCACTTTACAATACATGTGCCAGGTAATGTAAAATCACGTAAGCTGAAATGTAGTGAGACAGAAGGTGAACAGAAATCCAGTGGGGGTTTATTTAGAGATAGAAGTTCGCAATTGTAGACTGCATTAGTAATCAAGCTTACATTTACTCATAGAAAGAAGAAGGAAAGTATCTTGAATTAGATTTCGGAGGATCATCTCTGTCAACCAGGACTACAACAGGAACAGGGATTTAATTTACAGCTTTCTCAACTGAGAGTTGAACAGTATGACATGTTCTAAAAGTTAAATGTCAATGATTAAAGACATTTATTTATTAGGCATGAGCTTCTTTCTGGACTTAATTTTGGGGGGGTTGTACATTTCAATATCATTCACTCAAAAAGCTACTGAAAACCACACATTTGCATAGCTCTATTTGCTTGGTCTGTTTGTTCATAGTTACCATAGTTTTCAAGCACCTTCCTTTACAGAATGGCAAAATCCAGGTAAAAATTAGCAGTCATGTGTTACATACAGTGTTTCCATAGCTCCCAGTAGTAAATAATTCCTGCAAAGTAGGCAATTTTCCAGTGATTTCAGAGAATGCAGGAGAGTTTAATGCTCTGGTCTGGGACCCAGATTAGCAGGGTTTTGCTGTCAGCTCAAAACTGTGACTTTAAACCAATCATTTCTTCCTCTCCCTTTACAGGCCCATTCTCTTCCCTTTGCTTGTAACTTCTTGACCATTTATGGTGCTTTATTCATCCATGAACAGCTGTCAGTTTGCCTGCATTCCTTCCCTTCCGTCATTGGGATCGGTCGAGGTTTTGTTCCTAATCACAACCTAATTGGCTGTTCAAAATGCATAATCCTCTTCAGAAGATTACTGTAGCAGAGGCTTCCAGGAAATGCATGCTCTTGTGGTATTGAAGGCCTTTGGCGTGAAAGCTTGGGGCTTTCTACCCAATTGCTCCAACCACATCAATAGAAACATTTGGAAGAAAGCATAGGCAGCTTCCAAAAGTCTCCTACATCATTGCATTTCCTCTGGAAAACAGCGGTGGCCTAAGGCTGAGGTACAGGTTTGCACTGATGCTTTGGAGGAGGTGTTGTAATATAACAACAAACTGCATTAAGAGACATATCAAATAATTGAACTTCATTCTAAACCATTCACAATGTGAGTAGTTTAAATAACTTTATCGAAAATAGAAATAAAATAACTACTTACAGGAAACCGCATGTCAACCATCAGTGCTTTTTCTTACCCAAAGACTGAAAGATATGATACTACAATCTACCGAAGTTCTTAATCAATGAAGAGGAAGAGAAAAGGTGAGGAGAAAAGAGAGAAAGAGAATTACAGAAGAATTAACATTCCTAACCTGCTAAAGACCCAATAGCCACTGTTGGAAAAGGGATATCTTCTATAATAACCACATTTATTATGCATTACTAGTAAAATCCTGACAGGTTTATCAAGTCATTATACAGAAACCCTACCACCAGTGCATGCTCACATACCAAAAGCCCACAATCTAAAATTACATGTTTGGGCATTCATTGGATAAGAATATTTCAGGGGGGAAGATGGGTAAAAAAAAGGAGAAGAGATAAAGAGAAGGAATCTCCTAATAACATGAGAAGAGTCAGGCATATCTGGAATTCTTGACGACTGCATTATTTCCATCATCTTTATCTCAATATTACCCTATAAGCTCCCTGAAAATACCTTGGAAAAAGGATACCTCAGAATCCCCTGATCTTATGAAGAGTTTTAATTGCCTAAACTAACATTATCTTCCACATTTTTTCTCTCTTTACAAAAGATCCTAACAGACTTGAAGTGCACAGGACAGAAACAGGGGAATACAGCAAATTTAAACACAAATTAGTTTAAAATCTAACTGAAATAATGCAAGTTTTTGAACTGACTTCTGTGGAGCTGGGTGTTCTGATGGACCAGAAACAACGTGGCTGGAAAATGAGGGTGTGTTTTTGAAGAAAAGGTTATGATGACACTTAAGAGTGACATCTGGTTTACCCAAGAATAAGTGCCAATAAACACCTTCAGATGGAGAATTGATCATAGGCCTCAGCAATCGTGCTGGAGACATGTGAAATTTATTGTAGGCCTCCCTGTTATTTACCTCACTAGAAGAAGCACAGTGCTAAAAAGCAAGAACAAACAAACAAACCAACCCACCAGCTCATGAGGATGTCAAACAAACTGAAGCAGGACAGGAGGGCGGCGAGACCTCATTCAGCATCATGAAACAGTTGGCATGGCAGAGACACTGGTCCGGGCTCACAGCTCGCATCTCCGACTTTATGTGTCCAAGTCAGTGGAGGCCTGGGAACATTATCTCCCATCTTTTGATGATTATTTATTTGATTTGCACTGTAACGGCAAAGAACAAAGACAAAGCAAACTACATCTCCTGCAGAGTTTACTAATAAAACATGGTTGGATGACATTTCCAGGCCACAGAATTCAGCTTAGGTGGGTCCTTAATTAATTTCCTTTCTGAATTTGGCCGAAGTCTTCTTTGGTGTTGTGCTCACCAGCAGCAGCCCGTACTGCAGCTACAAGTAGGAAATTGCACGGATGTGTTCTAAAAATGAAGTCCTAATGGAGAACTTGAATAAACTGACCTGAAACAGAGTCATCAGTGCCTCTCAGGGAACATTTAAACAGTGCCAGAAGCAAGGAATTTTTTTCATGCTGGCTTTGTTATAAGCAAAGGAAAAGTTGTAGTACAGTAAAAAAAATGGACAAGTGTCCTGGTTTCAGCCGGGATAGAGTTAATTTTCTCCTTAGTATCTGGTACAATACTATAGCTTGTATTTAGGATGAGAATAATGTTGAAAACACACTGATGTTTTTTGAGTTGTTACTGAGAAGTGGTTACACTAAATCAGGAACTTTTCAGCTTGTCATCCTGCCCTGCCAACTGAGGGTGCACGAGAATTTGGGAGGGGATACAGCCAAGACAGCCGACCCCACCTGACCCAAGGGACATTCCACACCATACAGCACCATGCTGAAAAATAAATCTGCGGGGAGTTAGCTGAGATGTGCCAATGGCTGCTCAGGGACAGACTGGGAATCAGTCAGCAGGGTGACCAATTGCATTGTGAATAACTTGTCTTAGATATTCTTCAATCATTACTATAATTTTCACTTAATCTTCCATCCTATTAAACTGTTTTTATCTCAATCAATGAGTTTCACCTCCAAAACTGAGGTATCAGACTTGTCACTCAAAAAGTCCCAAATTTTCTATGCTTCAAAAAAGAAGTTTGCACTGAAGCATGTCTGTTTTTTCTAGAGTCAGAACTAATCAGTCATTTATCAAGACACTCTTCATTCATTTTGCCTATGCCATCTTGAACCAGCATGGCCAGAGAGCTCTTTAAACAGTCTATCCTGGAAGCACTTCCCTACAGAAATCTGGACAGGTGGAAAAGAAATTTAATGCTCCCAAGTTTTTTAAAAAACAAAGCATTTGCTGCATGCTAGGACAGAGATTTTTGACTGGATTGAAAAATGATCCACAAGGAGGGTTCAGACACTGAGCCTTGACAGATAGTCATGATAACTCTAATAAAGCAGCTGCTGTTGGCACTACCAAAGTTTACATATCAATTTATGATAGTGTGATGTTTCAGTGTAGTATTGCTTAGTAGCAATTAGTTTTATTTGGAGTGATTAGGTGTTCAGTTACTTACAGAGGCCCGTGGTGTTAGGAACCATTCAGAGTTTGCTTGCAAATTTCTGCTTTGAAAAGCCTTTGAATATTACATATATTTCTTGCAGTCCAAAATCCAGAGGAAAAAAAATGATGGAAGCAACGCTTGCAATAAAAATTGTCAGGCAGACTAGAATTAATGAGATAAGGCAAATTTATCTAAAAAAAAATTACCTAAATGTTAGCTCTCTGCCCACTTACCAGGGAGGAATTGGTTTCAGCCAGAGCTGCAGCGCTGGCACAGCTCCACCTGAAATGCATTTCTGGGGCACATGCAGAGAGAAGGTCAGCTACAGGTAGAAAAATGCAAGGTCCCCCCTCTTTCCCTATGTGCAGACTCATATCCTGACATCTGGATCTGTTGGAAGAAAAATCATGTGCCCATCCAGACAAAGCTCTGTTTGTGCAAATAGACCAAAGCTCTGAGCCTGCGGGGACTGCACAGATTCAACGGGGTCTGTGCTAGTGCAGTGGATCCTGACCACCACGCCAGGTGGGATCCTACCAAAAGCCCCTCAGAACAACGGCAGCAGCATTACAGTAATGTTGCCAGTTGTACAAGAGGGTTGCACATTTTCCTCTGGAGAACTCTAAATCTTATATACAACTTCGTTCCCCAAGAGAGGGGATGTTTTAACTGTCCCATTAACAAAATCTTAAATATCAATTTGCTCAGGTGCCAATGATGCTGAAAGAAATGTGAATGTAAACTGTCAAAATTTTGATATCCCATATGACTATGAGGTACTTTACCAGTTGCACACATACATTTTGATGGAACTGCATCCACCTCTGGAGCAGAGGCCCTTCCCTTAGTTAAACAAGGTATGAATGAATAACATTAACATGGTGCTACTCTAGTAATATTTGCCCTTGTATACCACTCATGGATAGTATACAGCATGGGATATACTCTAGTTCTGTGCATGTTAATTCCAGATCATAGTTTAATTAGTCCATGCATAATATATTTGAGAGATGTCTATTTCTGATGTGCTTTTGTGTTGGGGGCTTAATGCATGAATCATTTCCCCCATCCCTGTTCTGGGCATGAGAAGACTATTTCGGCCCTAGCAAAGGCACAGCAGCCTTTGGAAATCCCTTGCCAGTGATGAGAAGCAGGAGTACCATGGTGTTCTGCCTTACATTCCCTTCTCCTCAAACCACTCTCTTAAGATTCGGCCAGTCTGTGTTGCGTGACTACACACAGACTTTGATCTCTAGTGATTTTGGCTATTTCTTTTCCTGCTTTTAAAGACAAAATTGTTTCCAACATGATCTTTGGACCACAGAAGAGTGGCTGATAAAGTAACATCTTTTGTGTTACACAGAAAATTGTAAGCACTGACACTGAAGCTTTAAAAGGCTTTACAGAGAATATTTTCAAGAAGCAATCTGTGAGGTCCTCTGAATGAGTCACAAAATACTCACAGATATAAAAATAGTATTTTACTGGTCTCCCTTCTATAATTTATATAATTCGTCTTGTATAAGACATGGTCTCCTGACTCTGTATTAATTAGGATTAAGATTTTAAATTATTCAAATTACTATTATGTGGTCTTAAAAATAAAAAGTTGTTTATAATAAAAAATAATAATTAATCACTCATGAACAGATCTGTAATACTGTGATATATTTGTATCAATGTTTCTAATAATTAAGGAATTTCTGACTAAATTAAAGTCACCTAAACAGTATACAGTAAGTATAATCAAAGACATCACGAAAACAAAAATGTGAAGAGTCTGAGAGATTGACATCAAAAAGTAGAAGTATATCCATATAATTATCCAACACCAAATGTTAATCCAATGAATAAAAGCACTAAGGGTTTAAAGTAATTTGGCTAGCACACAAAAATCACTTTGCTACGATAATCACACTCTCAGACTAATTGCACACCTGATTCTACAATAAACTCACAGCTTAAAACATTAAGCAGAGGGTTAAGACACTGATGCTGAAGGTGATAACACACAATTATATGTTCGTTGTATTTTAGATAGGGTTTTTTTAAACATCGATGCTAGCTTGATCTACAGCAATCCAAGAGTCAAACTGAGCATGTTCACTGGATACACTTTATTTTTTTCTGTTAACACTACAATTTGCGTACACATCATACTTTATAGGGCCGTACGGGAAGAAACAGAACAAATAACTGATGTAATATATACCTTGGGCTCATTTCATTTGTTTAATATTAAGTTAGTCATCACTAGTTTTCTGCATTTTTGTGATCTCTGGTGCTGTTTTTTTCTTAGACAGGGCTGTTCTTAATACAACCTGTGCCTTGAAAAGGTCTGCAGAAAAAACTCAAGCAGATTTCTGAGCATGTTCTATACCTTCTCATGATAATAAATTGTCTCTGAGGACACACTTTAAATCACACATCTCTAATTATAAACCATATCTTTACTGTGCTGTTTTCAGAGCCTTCCATACCACCTTTGTTCCAAACGAGTACCACCTGTTTGCAATAGCGAAATACCTTATTAGTCAATTGCTATCAATTAACCTTCAGCAACCACACACTGCATTACAAAAGGATTATGAATGTAGATCAGATCACAGTCCATCACAGGAAGGGAATTAGGTGTATACATAATCAAAGTCCATTACACCATATACTGTGTGTAAATTACCACAGCAGGGCAGCATCAGTGTTTTCACTATATCTCAAAAACCCTTGGTGCATACTAATACTCGGAGCTTCTCATGCGACGAAGGGACCTAGAAGTAGTCAGTAGTCTGACTAAGGCCCCTGGTATTAGAATTTCACTGAATTTTATTCTTCTGTCTTTCATCCACACTTCATATCAAGACAAATGCGTTTCTTGTGCCCAAAAAGAAATATTCTTCGCCACAAACAAAATTCCAATCTGTTAATGAAAATTATTTACATTAACACAAAGAATGATTAACCTGAGATCATGGAGCTATTCTGCTGCAGAAATTAACCCAAAGTTGCATTACGTACTAAGCACGAAGAATCCTTAGGTTTCTCCTTAATTCCTATGTTTTCCTGGTATTCAGACGCCACATTTTCTTTTTGTTCTTGGGTCTGGCAGATCAACAAACAGGAATAAGTTGGTTGTCCATTCTAATTCCAGTGCCATAACAAACCCTCAGCAGCAGTGGCATCAGCTGACAATTAAAAACATAACAACTCACTGTTGAGAACTGGCAAGGGATGCACTCTGTGATCCGACACTCCTTCATTGCTAAAATGCTGCCTCGGCTCTTAAGCTGCATGATCCCTGTTAACACCAATACAAATTGAGAAGCTGAACTCAGATGTAATGATTGCAAGCTCTTAGAGATCACAGCCCTGCTACTAGACACCAAACTGAATGGACTGCAGAAACAAGTCATAGCAAAAATGTTATTAACTGTTCCCAGTAGTCACTGCTTTGAGATACAGATTAACCCCAATACGTTCTCTCTCTTTCTGAACCCTAGTGATAAACCAACATTCACGTGAAAAACCATCCTTTTTCTTCAGCTGAAGATTTTTGTGCTTTCCATTGTATTTCTTGCTGTTTCACTCTTGACATTGCCATGTTTCCCCAACTATTTGCAGTGTTGGTTGGTCTAAAGAAAAGTAAAAATCAAATGTAGTACCCTAAAGAGTAATTTTAAAGTAAAAGGCTTTCTGTGCTAATGAAATTTCTGTTTAAAGACTATCCCAGACCCCTGGAAGCCAGGGACACAGGACACAGAAGCCATTGTGGCCTAGGTCTGTCCTACTTTCAGGAACCCTTACAGTGTTTTGAGGCAATACCAGCTTCTTAAATGAGAATTGCTCTTGTAAAGAGCCATGACCAAGGGACTTACCTAAGATGAACCTCCCTCCAGGATTATGAGTTGGGCATCTTAGAGTGGAAATGGGGCTATGTTCTCACCTGTAGGTTCATCTCTTCATCTTCAAAAGCAAAACCAAACTGCACCATTGGACCTGATCCTGACAGAATTAAGGCCAACACCACTTCCATCCCACCACACACATATGGCTTCTGCAGTTGTAATTTATGTGTAAGTGTGCAAGTGTATGGAGACAAATGAACCACATCATCACAGCTACCACACTGACTAAAACCCACATGAACATGAGCCAGCAAGAAGAAAAAGCCAGCAAGAGGAAAAGAACTTAGGAAGACATTATTTCTTAAGGTTCAGTTTCATTTAATCGAGTCATTTTTGTTTCTGAAAGAAGAAGCAAAAATGCAATTAGAGGAAAAGACCTAATATATGAATGCAATTTGTATGGTTAACTGGAGATAATACAGTGTTCTGTATTTAATCTTACTCCTTGCTGTCTTTCTGGTATAGCACAAACCAGAAATTGAAACTTTTGTAAAATATCCACATGCTGAAAATGTAGCACTGTTTAATTGGTAGTAGAGTTCTAATTTGCATCATTTTTCTGCTCTCCTTTCCTGCAAGGTTTTTGATGTGTCTTCCTGAAAGAGCTGTGTTGCTGCCTGGACAGACAAGATTAAAGAAATTCAGTGACAACTCAGACTGTGGATTTTGGCTTATACTTTCAAACCATTCAGCATAGGGAAAATACCCCAAAATACAGTTTTCATCTTTCTGGTGTTTTGTAGCTTTGTTTTTTCATCCTGGGGACCTCCCTCTCTGTCCTGGTCCTTCCCATGAGTGGCTGAATGGAGACTGGCACTCGTATGGCTCCTGACCTGCTACATCCCAGTTGCACAGTTTTCTCATGGCAGTGCTGAACACACTTGTGTCAGGAAATGTGCTGCATGGGTGCATAACTGGAAGCAAATCCGTGGGTTTGGGGAACACAACGCACATTATGGAGCTACTGTTAACAGAGTTATTTCCCATGCCCCAGCTGATGTCCCTGTGATCCGTAACAATGACCACCAAGAACCAGCACAGAGACATCCTTGCTGCTGAAGTCAGAGACAAAATTGCCCCCTGTATTGGGGATGCCAGTTCAAGACTGGGAATCCAGGTGTACTCGCATTTATCATTTGCCATTTGCCAACTGGCTAAACCATTTTTCCAGATCTTCATTCCCAATTCCCACCACTGTAAATGAAGGAAGAGCTATGTACTCACTTAGCCACTTGGTTAAAAGCCATAGTAGACCTACAAAAATAGATGACTAATAATGAAGCAATTGATGTATGTAAAACCAATTCAAATGTCAGGAAGTGTCATATATGCAGTGCATACACAGCCAGCCTTCAGCCTGCAAAGAGACTGTGCAGAAAACGTTTCTTCCAAAATCCCAGGACGCGATGCACTTCCCATTGTTTTCACACAAGACTACTTTGGTATTTACATCCCAAAGGCATGAATGACAACAGAACATATATAGGGGCCTGTAAAATAATCCTGCTAGAAGCTCTGAAGATAAATCTCAGAATATGCAATGCTTTAGCACATCGTTCAGTCATACAGACATTAGCACTTTATTCCAGTATTAAAGCTGCTAACTTACTTTGGACATATGCTTTTCTATAACTTGTCCCTATTAAATTATTTCACTAGTCCCTTGCTCAGAGCATTCATCTCTCTATTACTCATAATTATTTCAATGTGCTCCCTTTTTGCCCTTTTCTTTCCACTAAGACAGCTATAATTATGAAGCCATTTCTTGCCCTACACATCCTTGCATCAGCAAGAGCAGTGGACCTCCATCAGGCTGTGTTGTTAATCTTACCCATAATGACAGAACTTGTAATATTATGGAATCAAATCCATTCTACAGCTCATTTTACAGCTCCAGGGTTAGTTGTAACAGTGACAGCTCCTGGGAGATGAGATTAATACATCTTTTAAGAAACATGTATAGCATTTGATCTGATAAGGTTTTCTGGTAGTTTTAATGCTCTCCACGTCTTGATTTATTTTTTTTTTTATAACTACTATATTCCAGACAGGGGAGCAAAAAATGTTAGTTTTCATACTGATACCTGAAAAAACCCAACGTTCCCTGCACTCTTTTTTATTTCTCTTCTCTGATTTTTTTTAACTAATCAGAGGCTTCAAGACTCATTATGAAGGTTTCTGTTTTAATTCTTTTTAAGTCTGGTCTACAACATTAAGTGTCTTTTATAGATTTCCTGACAGCTTAATGACCTGGACTTCTAAAAATTTTTTTTCTTTATTAGTTATGCTGAAAACACCCCCAGTAATGGCACCGCTTCTAACACAGCAACAAACAAAAAAACCCACCCCACCTAAATGGGGATTGGACATAAGGAATTTTGTAAGTCTGAATTTAATATGCTTGTTTTCAGTGGCAGGCAGCTTTAGGAACCAATTATACGTAACTTAAGTACATTGAAATTGCCACTGTGACTTACATTTATTGGGTGTGATATGAATAAAAGACCAGCCTGGATTGTGAGCAGAATCATTGTAGGCAGCAGATCTAAATCTCTTTGAACTCTGGGGGAATTAGATGTAGGCTGACACTCGTGGCTTTGGTTCATCTCCACGAGGTTTCACAAACTCAGAATATCAAAACAAATTTCCTCAGAAACTGGAGTTGCTCTGATCTGCCTCTGAACTTCATGGAGGCAGTAAGTGAGTTAGGTTCAACAAGTGGTTCAGTGAAGGATTTTAAAATTAGAAAACATCATCCTAGATGTAAAAAAAAAAAAAATGTTTATGGCTGCACAAGCAAGAAAGCCTGTGGTTTATACAGGGCAGAGTGCATGCAAGCATTACAAGCAGGTGTGAGAAAACTCATTTCAGATATCATGTACTTTCTTTTACTGAAATCCTCTGTGAGACTTTTTTTGTACTTCATAATCTGAACTAACAAGATCCAGAGACTCTTAGCTTTACCAGAACTTTTCATAGCTGTTATATTTGAAAACATGATTTTTAGTCCATGGATGCAAGCAATCCTTTTGATTCTGTTTCCTAGGACTATTCTCTTAATCAGCATAATAATATCATCAGACTGGCTATTATTCATCCCAAGAAAATCCTATTGATTTCACTGGGGTAGTGTAAGACTTTGAACATTTACAGATGCTGGATTATACTCCTGGCAGCTTCTTATGGATCTCTTCCATCCTCCTCTAGTTTCTGCCCTCCACGGAGCTTTCCTCAGTAGACCCACGTCCTCTATAACACCAGTTTCACCCAGAGGTCTTTGCTCTACCCATTAGAGCCCAGGGATCCTTTGGGATAGGAATGAGGCCAAAAGGCAATCAAAGGTTGTTCTAACATCTATTACTTGAAATTGTGCCTTGTTATGTTGAAGAGTCAATTAGCTGTCAGATATGCAATTAAAGCAACCTATGCTGTGTCTCGTTAAATTGGATATGAAGCAAAGAATATTTTTTTTTTTTAAGACAAAGATTATCCGGGTCTCAAAAATACCTGAGCAGCTTCCATGAATAAAATTTATCCTGGAGCTGTTTGGGATAAGATTTCCAAAATATTATGTGTCCTTTGACTCATAGACTTTAATAAGAGCTGAGTGGCTGAATCCTTGTGTACTGCTTAGAAATTTAGGACAACGGGAAATGCATGTCTCTATGAAAACAAAGCATTGCATGTATTTTAATTGCTCTATTAGCACTTTTTCATCAAGACACTGCTAAAACACAGGAATAGAATAGGTAATCCCTAAGAGAAAAGAAGGATAAGCACAAGTAGTCAGCAGAAACAGTCAAAGCTGTTCAGCTATCAGTACATCTGACTAACGGCTCGATGATGGAGACTGATACAGGAATAAAACATCTATGAAATTCAGAGTATTCACTAATTTCATAGGGTCCAATTAACAGAATACTCAAGATCTCACTTGAACAAAATATCTGAATTCTCATCAAAGACCATTCTGTACTTCCTGAATACTACTTATTTGAAATAGTTTGTTTCCCCTGACTTCAGGATCCAACAGATATAAGACCTGGTAAAGAAGCAGGTATCAAGAACTGGGAATACTATCAGATGATGTGGAAGAAACAGAATACTATAAATTATAATTTAAGGTAAAAATAATAAGAAAAAAAAACGTATTGAAAAGATGGATGTGCATTATGCTTCCCTCTTTCTTTTAATTATAAAAAACAAAGTGGTAACGGGAAGACACCTAGAAGTCTCTTGGCCCTCCCAGACACTTCAAGTAGTATCTGGTTATTGGCTTAAACAGCCCCAGCTGAGTGATAAGGTCTGAAAACAAATAGCACAGTAACAGCATAATTAAAAATGGCTAACTGTGCTTGTTTGGCCCCTTTTTCTGTTGTGGGTGTCTATTTTTAAACCTTCTCACTACTTTAGTTGTAAAAACACATATTCTAGTAACGCAACCGGGGACTTGTCAGCACAAGCCCCGGCGTGCCCTCGGGCAGAGGGGACGCAGCGTTGGCCTCCACAGCGTCCTCGCTGGACGGCTCAGTGCAATCAGCGTGGGATGGGTGCGGGCGCTGGCTCCTCCTCAGAGGAAGCACGTCCGGCAGCCGACGATCAGGCTGGCATTAGCCCGGAGGCAAAGAAGGCGGGAGGGGCTTCTGGTGTGAGTTCCAACAGGTTTATTTGCAGCAGAGACCAGGGACCAGCAAAAAGCGCCGAGACACGGGCTAACCCCCTTTATGGGGGGGTGGAGCAAGGCAGGGAAAGGGAAAACAACCAGTGGGGTACAAGCAGAGGGGAGGATACAATTTTTCAGAACAAATGGGGAAAACAGGGAGGCAGGAGTCATAACAGGGAACCAATTAATAACTACAAAAAGGAGCACTTTCTGGAACAGGGGGAGGTAATTTAGGATTGGGAGCCACCCAGGGGGAGGTAACCTAGACCTCAGTGATCTCTTCTGGTGACTGACATTTGATGGTTTCAGCCCGAGAGCAGGCTGAGCCACCCCAACATTCTAGAGCCAAGAAATCTGCCAGGGCTGAAAGGGTCCAGCTAGTCAAAGAGGTCTCGATGACACTGTACATTTTCAAGTCTTATTAACCCATATCTATTTCAGTACTACCTGGATTTGGGCGTTAATGAAAATCTGCCATAAAAGGCAACTTCCCAGGAAGGAAATATAAACCAAAGCCATGGATCTGGGACTGAGCCATGGTTTACGGAGTACGGCCACATGAGGATTGAGAACCACACCCCTCTGTGGGGGGGAATCAGCCTCCCCAGGCCTCCTACATCGTTTTAGGGGCAATGCAATAGACACCCTGATCCTTATCCTTAGAATATTGTAAGGTTGTCATCTAGCCCTCACTGATTTTTAGACTAATTTAGCTCCTGCTGTGTTCAGAGGGGCACCTGGTTGTTCCTGATGCGCTCACTTAATGCCATTAATTAGGACATATCTCACCTGTACCTTGCAGCTCCTCGTTGGTTCCAGGGTAGATGCAGCAGTAGGATGCAAGACCTGTTGCTATCTTCCCACCAGAGGATATACAAAAGACACTTGTGATTGTCTCATCCACTGGAAGAGGCAGAAATGCCACTTTTGGAGGCTTTTTGCTTCACTGACAGGAATCCTCAATCTGACAGTCACATTAAGAGGCTGTAAATACATGATGTAATAATCTGGCATTTCTGTGGGTAGCTCAAGTTACAATGGACTTTGTTATCTGCTGATGGTTACTGCAAATGCCCTGTAAAACAGTGCTCAGGTCACTTGGATCAACACTTTTTTCCATTTTGGGCTTTAGCCACCCTATTGACAAAATGTTTATGACAGGCCCCTGGGCCAGTAAAATTTACCAGTTTATGGTAAATCTGTGGAGAATCACATCTAGGATAAACACAGTACTTTGGTGAGCTTTTAAAAGGATGGGCTAAGTCAAATACATGGGTCACCTGCAGACAGGGATCAAAGACAGCTTTCTACCTGGAGCACACAGCTTTCTAGTGTGCCCAGTGCATGTGCTGCAGCAGTTTCCTGGGATCCCTGTTTTGAGGAGCAAGGCAGGAGTTTTGTAGGTCTTGAAATGAATGCAGCAAAGTAAGGAAAATGGGGGGTATTATTTCAAACCATTGGGGGACTGGTTTGTTAAGTACTGTGCTGACAATCTAATGGGCAGAGATTTGGGCTGTGAAGGTGTTCAAGGGGAGGGTATTATCTAAGGAATTGGGAAAACATGGTGTTGTACAAGTACTCCCAAATCCCAGGTGCAACTCAGATTGATTTCTTTATTTTAGATAATAAGCATAGTTAACTTTTTAAATTGGAGGACTCTGGTTGCTGCTGTTGTTGGACATAAACATTGGGATTTCATTAAAGACAATCACAGGACAAAACTCTGCTTCCCAAGCTGAATAGGCCCGATAAGAGTGAAAATATTAATCTTGTGTTTGCACTCTTGCTTGTGAACAGTGAAAGCTGCTTTTGCCCCTCCAGCTGGAATGTGGAGCTGCCCATCTACATTGAGGTTGGCTGAGAGTCATAGAAGGGTTAAAACTGTGTGAAACCCCTCAGCATACCCTTTGTATCCTTTCCAAAATATGTTTCACTTCTGTATGTTTCTAGTCATACTGAAATCAAACAGCTCTTTAGCTCCATTAGAAAGACAAATTCAGTGAGAAACCCAGCTCAGTTTTAAGGCTGGGGATTTAGTCAGACATTCAGATGAGCTTAATTCAATTTATAGTGCATGTAATTTAGCTATCATATTTCTTCCTCTTTTTATCTCATTCTTATATGATGTCAAGAAAAATGTACACGATACCTAGGCAGACTTTAATGATGTGTTCCTCTTGTCTGCGACCTCTGCTAGTATGGAATCTCTCACAAGCTATTACTCTGTTTAACATGTGCATGAGTTTCTTGTGTACCCTTGGTAAGTCATTACGTTATTTACAACCTTGCACAACTTGAGTTTCTTAAATGCAAATATCTTAGTAAACTATGCAGCTGTCTCCATCTAGCCTCAGCATAATCTTCAGATTAGGAGAGAAATAAAAAATCAGGAAACAAACCGTCCCTCATTTACTAAAACTAGGCCTTCCACTGCTAAGATTGTAACTTTTAATTAGGCAAGAAATAAATATACGGGAGTTTGACAGACTATAAAACTGTGATTACGTTTTTAAATTACTGCTAACAAGCAAATAACAGCACAGAATAGCAACAGATCAATAGGAACAGTAAAACTAAAAAGATTTTGCTGATCGCGTATGTCTTTGGATGCAAACTGTAAAAGAGGTCCCTGCAGGCTTCCCAGCGATAACCTACAAAAGAATGAGACACAAAGGGTATCGAGCTCAAAGATGCTTCAATTTCCCTAGGTAGTGAGCGCTCGTCCTATCAAACCACCTATTAGTCACAAACTCATACAACCAAGAACTCTCAGGCCTCTTGAGATCTCCTGTCATCTTGAAAAAGGTAATACCAATGAGAGGCACTAGTTCCTCTTGAAGCATGTTCAGTTTATTGTTTTTCAATGGCTCAAGCAATTTATGATGGTGATGCTGCCAAGACATATAAATAAGTTTGCACATCCACTCTTTAGCAAAGATCTGGAGGCTCACTGCAAATTAGTTAACTCAGAGAATCAAAAAAATAAGTGGGCAGGAACATTTAAAACCACAAGATTTTGCCACAGAATAAAAACCCCCTTTTTTATTTTTCTGCTTTAAAAGTTATTGGCTGACTTACCATAGCAATGGCTTATTCATAAATGTTTAGCATGATATTTCAAAAATAATTACAACTTTGCTGCATCCAACTTTGCTACAGCACACTTTTAGTTCTTTCTGAAAATGCTGAATAATACGGCTGTGTTTTCTAAAAATGTCCATTCCTCTATACTGAATACTACCAGGGTTTGTATTTGAAAAGTGGAAAATGTTACTTTGAGATACCTGAAAGTAGATTTTCTATTTTTCTTTTACTCGCTCTACACTATACCCAAAATAATGCCAACAGAGAAAATACCTGTTTAGTTATCCAATGCAGTTAATACTTTTTCAAGAGCTATGTTTGCATATGTATACAATTTAGGCTTTACATAGACCACAACAATAAGTTTATCTTCGAGTAAGTTAAGTACACACAACACAAAATACCCTCTGTCAATATGTTTGCTTATCAGGAAAGTAATAAACAGGCTTAGGAAATCTTTCAGATGGGATATTAACTGCAATTAAGACTGAATTAGTTATATGTTTTACTGTCAGAAACTGCACAAACAGCACCATCATCTTAGGGTGTTGGCAGTGTTTTGCAGTCTTCATGTTATGCTGTGAAGATTGAAAGGAAGGAATAAGGCTGATATTCATCATCATATAAATAAATAATATTTCTACTATAATTAATTTCATTTATTTTTTCATTTACAACCATTCTGCTTATTATTAGGCTATTAATAGTCAGAATATGCGTTAAGTGGCTGTTCTGTCTGTTGCCTTTCCTTGCACAATATACAAGGAAGATATGAACATATCTTCAATATAAAGCCCAATCAGCATTTAAAACTCATTTTTACTACTTTAATTGAGATGTCTGTTGGTTCCAGAATGTGAGAAATACTAAACGCTTTCAATTTCACCAGATACATTCAAACAAAGGTGATTCCCTATAAATAGCTTTTAGACAATTCATCACTCCAGTACTGCAATCCGTGAACTGAATGGGAATCCTGTAGGGGGAAAAAATTAAGTAGCTCATGGTCATATATATAAAGACATTACATTTCTGATAGCACAATAGTAAAACCTAATTCTGCTATTTGTTACACATTGATCACTTGCCTTTCCGAACAAAACAGAGCTTATGTGTATTTGCATGTTTCTGTGGTTTAAAACCACTGAGGAAACACTGTACGGTAGGGCAGCTGCAGGAAAGAGACAGTAATTTTTAAAAGGTGTATACCTTGTACAAAGCTGCCCACTTGGACAAGTCAAGAAATTACTTCAGTCGACTGAGGCACTGGATAAGGCTCCCACCCTGTGCAGAATTGATGTGGACAAGGTGGGGCAGTTCCTGATGGGACCAACTCTGCCCCCATGCTGCCAACCAGGGTGGTGGTGGAGCAGCATTCCCAGCAAGAGATGCTGCAGGGCCACCAGCTGACACAGCAGTCAGGCGTGGAGTCAGACTCAGGACACTGCACTGGAGGTGACTCCCCAAGTGTCCACAGACTCCATGGGCCAGAGGAGAGCCCTTAAAGCAGGGTCAGACATCCCAGATCCTGTTAAAATTCACAGTGAAGAGAGGTGGATGAAAGAAGAGAGCGCAAAATGTCCTGCAGATATGAAAAATGCTGACTAGGTCTGTCAGTGGGGCAAATAATAATTGTGATTCACAAGTTGGTATTGCCTCCATGGCAATATTCAAGGTATGCTTCAATTCATTTTTAATATAAATATCTGTGTTATGCTGTGTGCCTGTGGTTTCATATTCCCAAGAGTGAGACTGGGGAAGAAATACCTGTAAAGGTGACTACAGGGCTTAATTTTTAAGTCCCTAAAGCCTGGGAGCTTTAGGCATGGGCTTGAGCCACATGTTTTATTTATTTTAGGAAGGGTCCCCTAGACATATTATTGAACCAGCCTTGGTTACTGTTATTGATATCTGACATAAGGTTATACTTAATCACTAACATTTAGTACCACTACTATGAGGAATCTGAAAAATCCAGTCTGACCAGCCAACCTACCATTACGGGAAATCCTTTCCAGACCCCAACAGGCAACTGCATAAATAAAGCACACAGCAAAATATCAAACAAATGAATAAGCTGTCACATAAACAAGCCAAACATGCTAGTAAAAACCACACTAGCATGTAAAGTAGAACAGAGATCTATGCCATGAGAATGAGACATGAATCAGGACAGTAAATGCTCTTACTTGCAAGGGATCTGATGATGGACGGACAGGCAGAGCACGTGAATTGGAGGCTCCGACTCCCTCTTTGTAGTCACACACCAGAAGCAACAAGCTGTACCTTTTTAAAAACAGCAGGGGAGCAAATATGTGGTTGTAGTGTAGGACTTGGAAGTGTGTGGCTGAATAGACAATCCCCCTTTCTTGCCTATAATTTCATGGAGGGACTTTTTGACTGTTTCTGTCTTCAGCCCATGCGCTGACCATTCAGCAAGCAGAGTTTTGTTTTTATAAAGTTATTTTGGTGGAGATTTCAAGAGCTGGAAAATGCTATCAGGGACTTACATGTTCTGAAGTATGCTTTGCAGTGCAGTGAGGACGATTTAATGGAAAACTCTCATGCTCTATAGCCAGATGAATATTATATTCTACTTTTAATCTCTTCAGGGAAGACAACCGCACACTTTTTATAAACATGAACAAAGCTGAACAGGTGAGTCACCAGTTCAGCCAGTATTGCAACTCTCTGCCACTTGTGACAATTATTCTGTACATATTATACTGGATTCACATTTTCAAATTTTAAAAAGTCAAGGAATTTTACATTGCTGGAGAACAACTTATCCTCGTCTTAAGTCAGAAGTTGAAAGAGAATAACCTAAGACACTAAAAGTGTGAAATTGAGTCAAGTCCATGCTGTTTACGCCAGAAAAGTACCTAGACCAGTAAGCTCAGCCCAGCCCTGTATGTACTCACATCAACCATGGAGGTTCCAAAGTAGCCCTTTTCCAATATCTGTATTAAATACCACTTCTCTTACAGCTCAGTGTTGCTGAATCTGCATTCCAGTTGAGACTCAAAGGATATTTTGGGTTTTCTAAGAACATGAAAGAAGTAGAAATCATGCTGATCACGTATACCACAGTTACATTAAAAAAAAACCACAACAAACCAGACCAGTAACAGAGCAGTAACAGAGGTTTTAATCACAATGTGATCATCTCCTTTTCCCACAAGCCGAGTCTGTAATTGCTATGTATTTGCATGGGAGTCTTGTAACTTAGACATGTAGCTGTAAAGACAGCAGTTTTTGTCTTAGTTTTTCACCATTAATGTTGATACATTTTTATTATTACAACAAAAACAAGAATCCACAAAATGTCTAAAGAAATCCACACTGAAGTATATTCTAAGAAATTAGTGGGAAAATCTATCAATGGAAAGTGATTGTGCCACCAAATGTGGTTTCAAAAATAAAAGAATCTACCAGATTTATGTTATTGCTCATAAGTACTTTATTTTTCTTCCAGAAGGAACCTAACTCTTTTAAAGAATAAGTTTCACAGAATAAATTTTTCTTCTCACACGGAAACATATTTGGTTTGGGAATAAAAAATGAGTTACTTGACCTGGTGCGATGGATAAGATGTCTGACTCACTATACCGCACTCATTACAATTGAACTCAAGTCTCTGCAAAAAGGGGGAAATACCTGTTTAAATGCATGGCTCCTGCATGCTGACCTCCTTGCTTTATTTCCAGCAGCAGGCAGTGGCAAGAGATACATGGCATTGCAGAAAGATGGGGAAGGAAGGTTGTCTCTGTCGTTCTGCCAGCAAGTTTTATGCTCTACTTCACTATACACCTCTAATTCAAATTCCCAAATACCACTCTGATTGCCAAATGATAGTTAAGAGCCTAAATAAGCTTCAAAATTACCTTCTGAGTATTTAATTTTCTTTTTTACCTCATTTGAAATTTCTAAACTCAATTCAAGACCAGTATGTAGAAAGATAGGGTGAAAACAGGTTGATGAAATATGCTGTTGATGGGTCAGTTATGGAGAAGAGGGATTCATGAGGAAATGGATAGAGGTGGTAGAAAATGAAAAAGCAGAAATGTGGGGAGGATGACAAATATTGATAAAATAATAACTTTTCATGGCATTTAATTAATTTTGTTATTATTGTTTTCTATTTCATCACTGAGATAAAATAGGGGAGACAATACTCTATCTACTCTTATCAGTTCTTGTGGCTATTGTAGACTACAACCAGCTACCTTTATTTGACCTCTTTAACCATCCCAGTTGGAAGCCATAGGATATTACAGTCACAGAAACAAGCTGAGAACATCACAGAAGTGACTAAGTTTGGTTTGAACCGCCTAGCACGGGCCCTGCACTATGCACCTTAGCCACTCACAAGAGCCAGAAGAGTGAGGAGTTTAGTATCACCTGTTCACACAGCTTGGCTGCTTGGCAATGTAGGAATATTCTAGAAGAGTCATAAACAAGGTCAGGTAACTGATGTTCTACACATGTGGTGAAACTTGTGCGTTTGAACTGTCAATGTTTTTCAGCCTGACCTTGGGCTCAGCAAGATGTCATCAATTGTTCAGCTTTTGATTCAGCTGATCCTGAGCAATTCTTCTGACCCTCTAGTTTTTGTGGCTCCTTTGCATCTGGTTCTTTTTTTATCACTTCATTTTTCCTTTTAGTTGTCCTCTTTGGCAGGAGTTTTCTCATCCCTTTTCTCAGCTTTCTTTGGAGAGCCTAGATAAAGCTATCCTTGAATTTTCTCTATTTTACACCTCTACTTGGGTATTGGAAACACTTGACTGCAGGGACTTGTCTTTTGTTCTCTGTTGGTACAGCAATTAGTCAGACAGGTTCCTGACCTATGACTTCTCTCTGATTCATGATGGTAGTGAAAATAAACAACGAGAAACAGTCATAAGAACAGGAACAACAGTAATAGATGAACCTAAAAAGGTTTTAAGTTTTTAATACTAAGCTCACTTCATTTCAGTTTTCTGGGATATGATGCAAAAAAATCACTAGCAACACCAAGAAAGTGTATGTGTGTTGGAAACAAAGTTAAATGAAATTAGACAATCATGTTTTAAGATGATATTTTATACCTTCTTAGAGTCATTCTGGTCACAAAAGAAAAAAAAAGCCTCAAAAAACCCCCGCACTCCCCCCTGCTCCCCAATCCAAACACAAAAGCAAGAGCTAAAAGCAGAAAGGAAAAGAAACAGTCATAGGAAATGAGAGGGAGAAATGCAGATGACACACAGCATGTCAGACAGAAACAATAATACAAAGCCAGGAAATTGTTGTCCTCTAGTGATGACTTTGGCCTACAGTCATGCTTACCCCATCTTCCAATATCGTTTGGGTAGTTAGCTGTGATGCAGGCTATAGTGTTACTTCTTATATTTATATTTCTTCTTTTTTGTATGATTTCCTCTTGCAGAGCTTTAGGAAAACACATTTTTCAGCAATTGCTTCTTTAAGGTGAATGCTGTCTCAGTGAAGAACTCAGTGAAGCTCAATTTTATTGCCTTTCATCTCCTCATCTCTGACATCAATGGGAAATAACCATCTGTGTAACTACCAAATACATCTGTGAGAAAAAAATCTATGCCAGAAAATAATATTACACTCCTAAGCAACATCCCCTTAAGCAAGGAAGTTGGTGATGCAGACGTGTCTCTGTACCTCTCCTCTGCACCCACACAAGAGGGACAGAGACAGATGAGAACCTGGCTTTGAATTGCTTAACTTGTATGAGGCTCTTTTGGCTTTGCTGGCACCTTTGTCCCTGGTGCTTACCTTGCAGGTTTTTTTGTCCCTTGTATCTGTCCATCGGAGGAGATGATAAGAAATTTTTCATGACCCAGTCTTGTGGAATTTGTGCACATATCTGAATGCATGTGTTTTGAAGTTTGGGCAGTTTGATCCTCTCTTGAGTTTTTTGGAATCTTGTCTGTATTAAAAAAAAAAAAAACAACCAAACAAAAAGGGAGAGAGAAAAAGCAAGCTAGAAAAAGATTAAAATATTAAATAATAAAAAATTCAGGCTCACTAACAGATTTCTGGAATGATGTCTTGCCTTTAGGTTTAAAATTGGAATGTTTTACAGTAGCATTAATATGGCACACAAAAGCAAACCCAAACAATTCAAAGGACGTTAATATTTGATGTACAAACACACATTTAAGAAACAGCAGGAATTTTGGACTAAATAAAAGCAGAAATAAGGAGAGACAGCTGGGAGAGGCGAACAGGAAGGCTTGAAACTTTATGCCAACAAATGATAAAGTACAGTTTTTATAAGCCTACTTTCTTTATTCTCTATTCAAATAAAAGAAGCATTTTGCTACTGTCAGTAATATTTATGCACTGACTAAAGCTAAAACACACCGGCTGTGTGAAGTTTAGTTTTTTATTCAGCAGAGCCTATGTAAAATATGTGTGAAAAAAACCCCATTGTACCATGTGCAAACTTAAATTATTTTTAAAAAAATATAAGAGGCTGACCTTGCAACCTTTCTACACATGAGTAGTCACTTCAGGTCAGTAATAACCATCCAGGTATTTCAAAGCACTGCACACGCATTCATTTATCAATGGGAAAATTCAGGCACGTAAAGACAAGACCAGCAAAAAAGGATTTACAGGATCAGGTCCTAATTTTTATCTGTCATATTGAAATGGATTTAAAACTAAATACCTTGAGAAGCCTGAGGCAAAATACAGTACATATACTTATGAGTTAATCGGGCTGTAGAAAGGACAGAAGACAAACCCAAGGAAGCAACAGTAATTTCAGTGTCTGTTTATAAGCTTGGGGTTTAGCATCCATATGTTTTACAATTGCCCAAACTTTTTCAGCTTTCCCTTGCTTCAAAATACACTTTAAAAGAAAATACATAGTTTTATGTGTACAAATACATGTGGTTAAGTTATGCATAAAAAAGGAGTATTTCTATACAAGGTGAAGAAATCGATATAATCTCATTGATATCACAAGCCACAGATTAGAGTATAGTTACATCATAAGGTAAAACATAAAAGGTACATAAAGACACATTTTTAAAATAGTGCTTCTGGCCACAGACAATGATGACGTTTTTCTTAGAGCACTTCTGTACTAAGGAAAGTGTATATCTTTCTTTATGGCTTCTTGTGCCAACAGTTTTTGAGCAGAAATTAAAATCGGTGGTTTGCTCTGCCTAAGAAAATTGGTGGCTTCTTTATTACATTTTACAGAGGGGTCCAAGACACACACATGGAACTGCATCTAAAAGCCATCATAGTAGTCCAGAATTAGTCTATGATTTTATTTCCATGAATTACACCCCTCCTTTGTTGCAGTTCCCAATAATCCAGATCTTTTAGAAAACCATTCCTCTTTTGCAATGAAGTAATGCACACAAAGAAACTTTTTCACAGACCAAGTATGTACATTTGTAAGCTTTAGTAAAAGCACCATGAATCTTGGGTACTTTGGCTAGAGCACTAGGAAAGGTAACTTTGTACTAGTGAAAAAAAATCCCTAAAGCCCTTAATGATCCAAAGGCTGAAGCAGTATGTGTTATGGAGAGACAAGCTGGCAAACAAACAAATGGAGATGAATATTACTTGGGGCTGTCAACACAGTAGGAAGAACATTCCAATGGTAAAATTAAATCATATTGAATCTGTGCTGCAAATGGCATTTTAAAAGCACTGAGGAGAGGAAAAGCAATCACTATTGGTGCAAGATGGTAAACAGCACCAATAATGACAAGCATTTCACCAAAAATTGGGTCTATTTTTAGGACAGGATTTTCTTATACTTGCACTTTAAATCAATGCTCACAGATGAACATGAACAATATTAGCCCAAGTATTGTCCCAGCTAGTAAATAGAACCAGTACAGACCAAAACAAATTTCTCATGTTGGGAATGAACGCTGCTTGCCATAAAGGATTGTGATGTGCAGCTACAGCCCTACAATAATCAATCATCAATTGGTCATAGAAGGAGCTTATTCTGCCATTATACAAAGACCTTAATTTAATATATGTTCACTGTTCTCAAGAGATAAGAGATAAAGGTTTCTTCCAGTGAGTAAAGCAATAGTTTCTATGGAGTCGACACATTTAAATCGAGGAAAATACAAAACAAGAAAATACAAAGCAAGAGAAAAATACCAGAATATGCAGACTGAAGCAGCACTAGCAGGATTCCTATGCTATTTCTTGCTTCATCTAAAAAATGCAGCATTCTAACTTTCCTAATTTAGGAAAGGGGAAAGGACATTATAATCCATACCAAAAATATTCTTGAAGAATTTAGAACTTAGTATTCCCTTCCAAAATGACAGGAAATACTGTACTGATCCAAATTTTGTCAGTGGAAATTGATCCAATGAAATGTGTGCCCTTTCAGAGTAAGCAGAAGGCTATTTTAAGCCATGGAAAAAATACCGAATTATATTAGAAGGTTCATAATAATATAGTTTAAGGTAAAGGTTAAGTATGTAAATAAAATGCATAAAATTCTCAATAAATTCAAAATCAGAGTGCAAAAATGGTTTGAATCTGACGAAGTTTTTATATTCAAATTCATAACTCTTGAGATCTCCTGATAGTAACATTAAATCCCCTGGAAAAGGAAGGGGATGGAAGGAGAAAAAAAGCATTTCTGCTGTTTATTTTCAAAACATAGGCATTTTCTTTCCCTTAAGTGAGTTTACAACCACCCTGGCACCTATTCTGCACCACTAAATAACAACTGGATGCTCATGCTCGGAAAGCTGGGTGAGGGAAGCAATTTCAAATTTATTTTCATAGTGGAAAATAGGTTTTGCCAAAATAGTTTCAGTTTATGAAAGGAGAGAACAGCTGTATTTGGTTTATAATAAATCTTTCACAAATCAGTAAAAGCAAATAGACAGCACAACTGTAACACATAAAAGTGGAAAATATTAAACAACAGACAGTGAAATTGTTAAACTTTCCCACAGATGCTGTTGGTAAAATGCCTCTGCAGAATTTGTACATGAAATGTGCATGAAAAGCAAACCTGAAGGCAAGAGGCATTGGAATGAGGCAGAATTACTTAGTAGAGGAATATCCTATTAAGGTGGCTATTCTGGGTATGGAGGAAGGTGTCTCCAGCAGCTTCCTGCTCCTATTACTGAATGTTAGTGCAGAATAATTACTTGCTTGCCAAAAATGAGAGGACATTGACCCTGCAGACTTATTGAATTCGTGCTGCTTGCCTTCGGGCCATGTCGGGGGTTATTCAATTTTGCCTGAGGAGGACAATCTATTATGAGAGATGAGTCAAGAAGGCACCTTCCCTGATTGCCCCCCAAAACCATTATCGCAGTGTGGAGGGGCCATGAGCAGCGAGTGGATGGACGAGGCAGCGCTGATCCCGATTACCGGGGGACCAGATACAATTTGCATTGTGAGCAGCACTGGAGCTCTGGGCAATCAGCCAGGGCTGGGGCTGGCAGTCGCACGAGCGCCGCGCCGCTAATTGCTTGTGCTTGGCAACCTTCACCCTCACGAGCAGGAAGCTCAGTGGCTTCATCTGCACCTGGGGGAATATTTTTACACTGACAAAGAAACACAAGTTGTCCCCAAAGGGAAAACCGAATATTTAAGGTGCAGTACATATTTACACCTCTTGTTACAGTGTTAATTGTTTGATGTTGATGTTTTCCAGCAACTTTATGAGACAGAATCAAGTCACAGCTTCGTTTTAAATGAACGGACTTAGAAAACCAACAAAAAGGTTTCTGTGGAGTTAAAAACCAAAACTACTTAACCAAAACAAACCCCAAAGATTCATTTTTTGGAAAGATAAATATGTGATCCTTTGTGACAAGCTTGCCTGAACATCAATGGGAATCTTTCCACTGGCTTTTAATCACTTCCAATAAGGCCAGTTTTTTCACATGGAGGTCCTGTTCTTACAAGATTTTACAGGTTCCTCAGCTATGAAAGGAGGAGTGCTGTGTTACATACCTGAACACAATTGCTAAATTTATGGAACTAATTGGACATGTAAAATAAATCAATGTTTTCCAGTTCTCAAAGGATGCGCTCTTCCCAATGTTGCCTGCTGCTGGTAAAATTGATCTGAACCCTGACTCAGAGCCAAATAAATCCACGGGAAGTGTTCTGTGACTCATTTAAATGTGTTGGGTTTAATTTGAACCATGTTAAGCTCTTTGCTTGTGAGCAAACAGAAACTTAGCACAGAAATACATGTGAAAATATAGGTTTCTGAACAGAAAAATGAAATTATTTCCTCAGTTCTGTTAGTATAGTGGGAAATCATCCTCCTGTCCTACCCTGTTTTCCAATATTTTGTGTAGTTTGGAATTGTCCTAACGTCCATGAAAGCCTGAAATATCTTTGTCTAGGTTTGAAAGTGAGTTAAAACTTATGGCTACCAAGCTTACAACATTAAAGTCAAATATGCCTTTCATCACCTCCTAGTAACTGTAAAAAACCCCACTTCCTAATGGTATGCTGTCCGTGTTGGCATCAATTATCACATTTATAAAGTGAACAAAAAATTTTAATGTTGTCTGTCCATGGACCACCAAACCCAAGAGCAAGGCAAAGTGAGTATAAATATAAACTAATTTATTCTGCCATGATGACTGGTCTGTCATTGGTCTGTGGGGACGGTTTGATGGGTACAGTGTGTATTTATGTACAAGTTACCAAATTGATTGCTCTTGAAACCTCAGCTTGGATTACATGAGGGCAAACAAAGGAAGATGAAGACATTGTGTCAATCTTGTTTGCAGTGAGTAAGAGCAGTCCATATTTAAGGGCTTGGTTTAAGACCTCTAGGTGTATTCAGACTGATAAAGTCAGTCCTTTCATCATGAAAACTCAATGCCATAATTAACTGTTCTCCTCAAATTAAAAAAAGTAAATAAACTCATAGTAACTTTTCCATTCACATACTCCTTTCCTGAACCAAAACAGTAATCATCAAAGTAACTACGAGAAGCACAAACACAGATATTGAGTGTCACTTGGGCTACCTGGGATATCCCTTTCACCCAGTTATTGAAGAAGGGCTCAGACCTCCAATCCATCCCGGGTCATATGTACCAGCCTCACATCAATCACTCCAGTTGGGCTATCTAGAATAACACGAGGTAACTCTGTTTGGGCACTTGATTGACATCATACAGAAATATTACAGAATGGTAATAAAGCATTATGTATTATTAAGCAAACGCTGAAAAACATTCAAACCTTGCCCTGAAAAACAGTTTTCCTAATTTACTCCTTTTTACTGTATTTTCTGGAGTGGACATTGCTCTAACACCAGACAGCTTTAAAGCACTGAGAAAATTTCTGCCTGAACTGAGGGACCTCTGGCCAACATTCTCCTTGTCACATTTTCCTTGTGTCCCAAAGTGGAATATATTTCGTACATTGCATGATGAAAAGTTCTTGAGCACATTATTACTCTAATGAGATAACGATTAAAATAACATTTTGCATTCTCAATTGCTTATTCAGTTGAAAGTTAAGTCCCAAGTTACATGCATGAAAGAACTGCATTATTAAAGAAGACTCCATTTTAATATTTACTAACTTCTTAGTGCATGACTTGGCAACCACCATAACATTTTTTCTACCATAGGGGTTTTTGAAGGCTTTGTGCTCTTTGAGCAGGATTGGGGAAAGCTCTGAATGGATTTCCTTTGTTTTATTTTCAGGCATGCTAATGAAAGAAATTTCTCTGTGGAGCCTCATACAGACATCCAAAGGTTTCTTCAGCCATGCTGAGCTTTGAGCTACCTTGTCCACACAGGAAGATATGTACAGCTAAGGACAGGGAATAGACTTAACTCTTTTACCCCAAATCACAAGCGGAAAGGAAGGAAGCAACTGGCTATTGCACTTTGCAGATAATTGCTAACAGCAGTGGAACTGTGACAGCTGAGAATCTTCCTTGTCAGCAGGGGAGAGCAGCACAAAAAGGTAACCTTCCTGGCATCCTGGTATTCCGTGTTTGGCCTCTTTTGGTCTGCTGGGATGGCAGGACATACTAGCTGAGGAGAGGCATGGTGCTAAAATGGCTCTGCATTTTGCCGGCATAAAGATTACCTTTCTAGCATATTTAGCACAATCTACTAGTGTTAAATAGTAAACCCCAACTCTTTTGTGTAGTCTCTACACACACACCCCATCTATCCACCTTTTCCCCCGAGAGTACACCTTTCAACGTCTCAATACTGGGTTGGCATCACTCTGATCTTTCTATGATGATACCAGAAGGTTATTCTCCAGATGAAATACAATTCTAATGATTCATTCTCCACTGCAGGCCTGGCCCACCTACTCTTGTTTTTGAGAGATCAAAAAGATTCAACAAAACCTGTTTTGTTCCATTACTAAATATGCAGCTTTTCTTGCAGAAGTGCTAACAGATAGGTACTGTAGCAGAACATTTCTGTGGCCTCAGTAACTTCACTGTAGATGCCAATATTTTTCAGATGATAGTCACAGTCCATGGGCCCTGGGGAATATACTCTAGCCCAAGATGGATCTGCACAACCTGCAGAAAAGGAAAAACTGCAGGATGATCACATACCTTTTGAAGGGTTGTTTACCAGCAATGTATGGCTGTTTATGGCCAGAAAGACAATGTTTAATTAATCAGGAAGAAGTGTTCCCACTTCTTAAATCCCTGACATGGTTATTTTAGAAGTAAGTGAACCAGATAGATTTCTGTTCTTTTCCTGACATTTATTGTCTTTCTTTCCTACTAGGTGAACAACCTTACCAACATCCCCAACACCACATCTCTAAAAATTAGTATTTTGTAATATTTCCTTTGTGAGAGAGTGAGATGAACCAGAAGTTACAGGATGGAAAACAGAGACACATGGCTCAACTATGCCTTTTAGTCTCTCATGAAATCATCAACAATTTATTATGAATAAAGGCAGTAAGATTTGGCTGAGGAGGTGGTGATGCTGAGCTCCATCCCATACTGCAGATACTCAGCCCTCCACATTCTCCCATGACAGAAATGGTTCTTTTAGCATTTTACATAAGATAAAGTTACTCTTCTGAGGACATTGGCTCTTTATTTTCAAAAGCAACCCCCTTCCTGCCATTTCAAGTGACTGGAACTCAATCACCACCTCATCTGGAAGGATTGACTTGAGACATTGATTCTTGAGGTGCTGGATTAAGGCAGCAAGAGCAAGGCAGATTGATCCCATTTGTAGCTTTTTCTCTCAGCTTTTACACTGTAGAAGCCATTTTTACATTTTTCAACTCCTTTTCTCTGTCTACCTTTTAAGAAAGAAAATGCTTTTTCCAGAGATCATTTTAGATTTGCAGATATAAAAACATATCTTAGAGCATTTCAAGGAGCTGACCAACTTAAAATGGAGTAGAATTTGATAATGCAGTGAATTCACTAATTGCATCTAATGCTTCGGTTTTATTTGTGGTTTCATATTAAAAAAGGATTTTTTAAAAACATATTTTGGAAACAAGCTCTCTTAGACCATCAATATACTCTATTAAGTAAATTACTGTTTAGAAACTTGTGTTAGAGGGTTAGTCCAAAAGAGCTGTTAAATTTTGCTACAGAAATAATTACCCTACTTTACTCTTTTAAGCATGTTAAAGCTCTGAAAAGGAAACTTTTCTCTCCAACTCCAAGCTATAAAGATACCTTTTTGTACCAGTTCACAAGAGCAAGTTAACAGAAAGGCAGTGGGCCCTGTAAACGAAAAATGCCTGGGAGCAATGATGAGCAGCACAGGACCAACAAAGCATCCTTCTTCACTGTTTCTCTGCTAGGGAAATTTGGCAAAAGTAAAGGAGAGGTTTTCTTCCCAGCCATCGCTGTGTGCCGGTACTATCCTTGGGAGCCATCATCAGCCGTACGTTCAAGTAAAGCATAAACGTATTGAACCTGTCTTTATAATGAGTAAGGTCTTCTGGCACTGCATATGTCACTTCTGGTCATGGACCGTAATTCTGAGCTCAGCAGTGTTCATATATATACCTCCATTTGGGACAGCAGCAGTAAAAACTGAAAGGTCTCTGGTTTCCACATGATATTTTCTGGCACAGATGGATTTTGCTCTGCATTGGAGGATTAGGATTAGAGTACAGACATAATAAAATTTCAGGGCTTCTTTTCCAGCATGGGTTCTTCTTATTAGAATCACATGGCACATAAACTGATCATAAAAATAGTAAATCTGTTATTTTTCAGTTATATTTATTATTTGTACATGAGATATATTTTGAGAAGAATTAATTCTGGACATGTATCAGCAAAGTGATATTAATAAATAAATCACTCCACACTTGGTTTCGCAGACATAAGAATTGCTTAAGTAAATAACAAGCTTGAAAAAATCAGCTTTTGACTACTTGCAGTATTCCATACAGCACATCAAAACGTGGTGTGTAAGGTGAAGTCCTTTCTAGGGCAGTGCTGCCAAGGTTTGGACACATAGAAGACAGAGACGTGTAGCTAGAAAAGGCCATCAAACCACCAGATGAAGAAAACTTGATCTAAGACAGTAAGTGAACAAGCATAGGAAACACCTGAGCTTATAACATCAGGAAGAATATTATTTTCTAGGTGTAGACATAGCTTGGGTGAGAGGACCTTTGGTGAGAAAAGCTGGTCAGAGGTGGGTGGGATGAATAAAACTGACTGACAGGCTGCTATTGGAAAGTTAGACTAACCTGACTTGCTTATAATGACTGAAACAGGAGGCAGTGGCAAGAGGAAATACAAGTTATAAATCTTTGAACAGGAGGTGAGGACAAAACATGTAAGAGAAAATGGCAAGAAGATTGGCCAAGTTACAAGCTTGAATAGAAGGAAACAGACCCAGAGTAATGAAGTAGAGGTGGCAGCTTGCTTAAATAAAATTGTCAAACAAAAGACAGAAATAAAGACAAGAATAAAGTCCTCTGAGTGTGAATATGCACTTCTGGCCTGACTGCAACCACAAATATTGTAATAGAAAAATCAGCTCAGCACTCGTGATTCGAAACAGAATAACCAGCTTCAGTACAACAGGGAGCAAACCTTTTGAGCTCTTTTCCTCTCCTTAATTAGTTTCTTTGACAGTATTTTCCCTCCATCCATAGTGTTTCTCTGATGTTTTGTCCCAGAAGTTTTCTCTGGGCCCTTGCACCACCACTGAAACACATAAAGTAACTGTAGAGCCAAATCATACCCCAGACCTAGCTGTCCAGCCTTGATTCCCCAAGGAAATACCAATTTCTAGCACATGACTCACTCAACAGGTTAGGACCTTGCACTCAGATAACTGCAACCCAGTGAATCTCTGGAGGGCACAATTGACTTTTTTTGCTTAGAAATTTTGGAGAAACTAAGAATGTCACTTTGTGGTGTTTACAAGATAAAAACTGGATACCTGCTTCTGTGGATTCCCATGTGATGCATCTGAAAGTGCAAAGTAACCTGGTGAGATGTCAGGCTGTGCACACTGACTGCTGTGTTCAGACTTTTCATGTTTTGACCAAGTCTGAAACACGTCACAACTCCCAGTGGCCTCCAGTTACTGGACAGCCACAGATGAACTTGCAAGGACAAGCTAATCTTAAGACAAAGAGAGATCTTATATAACTCTTCCGAGGGAATGTGAACTGTGCCCAGAAAATGGTGCTCAGAGTGGTGAGCAGAAATAAGGAAGGCCAAGTATTTTGTGTTTTAAACCAGGACCTAGCAGGGCAGTGGCTCACAGCCTACACATCAACAGTGGGAAAATATGATGAGGCAGGTGAGTCATCTCTGTTATCTGTATCATTTGCAGATGCTGTAACACTTGCAGGCTGCTACTTTCCAAAATAACTGGATAAATGGGGGCAGGGATGCCAGTCTAGCAAATGCTGTCTCCTACGTCCTCCCCCAAGCCCAACACTTCTCAGAAAAAGGAAGGGAGCTCACCTCCCTTTTCTGCCCCCAGGAGCTCCTGGGGGTCCATGCTGCATGTTGGGTTGCAGTCCCCCTGCAGGTCCTGCATCAGCCCCAGCCCAACCCTGGGAGCCTGGACCAGAGCAAAGCTTTTTGCAGCACTGCCTCTGCCAGAGCAGCCACTGAAGCAGGGGGCAGCTCCTAGCTCACATTCTTCTCCCAGAGCCTAATACATTTTCCATTTCCAGATTTTTTTTGAAAGCTTTCAACCTTGTGCTACTGTACAGACACTAAATGCAGTTGCCATATCTGACTATGAGTTTTGAATGGAATAAAATTATTCTATAGAATTATTTTCTCTGTTTCTCTCACCTTTGTCAAGAAGCTGTACAAATTCTCACTCACTATCAGAAACATTCCTCTGTTCAGGTTGACCATTCCTCAAAGAACCTTTTAAAGACAAAAATAAAAAAAAATAAAAATCCTGTATTGTGATCTAGCAGCTATTTTTTTCCTTTTAATATGGGAACACCAGCCCCATTTGCTCAGATGTTTTTGCCTAATGTTCGTGTAAGTGTATGTGTGAGTGTGCTGGCTTATAAAACATCAGGCTAACATTTGGCATTGGAACAGTGTAGCAGAAATGAATAGCTCCAGCTTGCAGATAACGTTCACATTGACCACTGATCTATTGAACTGTTATATTTAGAAGGATCATTTAAAGGAAAATCTCATAGGCTATTGAATTTGAAGCTGTTCCAGCTACTCTGCAGGGCTTTTTTTTTTCGTTCCTTTTCTCTTCCCTGCAGTGAATTCTCCAAGGCAAATGGTGTAAAATATTTTGCTGGAGGGGATACTTTACTTTCAAGATTTATTCCTTTGTACCACAAATATATCAAGGAAAAAAAATCAAAGGTGATAGCAAAAATGTTGAAAGAACTGGAAAGTTTATTTTCAATCTCATTTTGAGAGTTTGACAGTCAAGCAGGGATTGTTTGTTTTATTGTGGAGGGAGGTTTTATGATAGGCAGCTATGATCAAACTGAGATAACTCACATTATTTTATTCTAATATTAATTGTTTCTCCTTTGATGCCATGTCAGGGGAAAAACTGTCCTTCCTACTTATCTCAGACATCTGCTACAGAGTAACTGTCTGTTAATTATCTGACAGATACAACCTGCAAGTTTATTTTGATGAGCTGTGATCTATAAAATGTAAAATATATCAAACCATTATGTGTACAAGCCTACTTGGCATGCTAATAGCATGTATTTATAGATGCTTGGTCTCTGCTTTTCTCCTATCAATAGTTTGTATGTTGAGCTAACACTTGGCTTCCTATTTGCAATATGATGGTCAGATCACCATGCGCACACCCTATTACCATCTGCCCTTGAAGGGAGAAATATGCATTAGACTATTTAATAGTCTGCAATATCCAACCTGAGGGAATGTGTTATTGGTCATTTCACCTTGTGCATTCTCCTCCTCTTTATTATCTTCTTAAAGTATCTTGTGTCACTTTGCAGCCTTATCAAGTGTTGATAGTGAAAATAAACAAATATATCTTATTATTAAAGAGATTCTTGCCAGGCGGTAAAAGAAATATGTGCTCCTATGAGATTTGCTTACATATTCTGTGGATTGTAGATAGTATAGCTTTACATTTATTGAAATTGTCTTTTCCCCCTGAGTTCTAAGAAAATGTGCCTAAAGCTATTATCGTATCTATCGACTCTGTGGGATTTAATGGACGTGGCTCCTGCTCCCAGGTGGTTGGAAAATGACCTCTATGAAGCAAAGTTCAAGCAGAGTGAAAGCTCTGAGGCTGAGATTAGAGACCTGTCAGTTGCCTGGAAGGATAAAAGTGTAAAATTATATGTGACGCTCAGTTCAGTCACATCAAACAGCTCAGAAATGTTTACTGAATGAACTACACAGTCGCTAATTACACTTTCGCCTTAAGTATTCACATTATCATGGGCAACAAGTACCCAGAGAATCTGGAAAGGGAAAGCTGCTAATAAGTATGCAACAATTACAGCAGGCATGGTTTTGCACCTTAATTTTCCTACAGTGATTATTTATAGTGAAGAGGCAAATTTGGCCAGTCATTGCATACAGTATCTCTGCTTTTAATCATCTGAGAAAAGATATGATAAATTTTAAGCCAAAATATAGCAACAGGAGTGTAACTATGAACAATAAAATAAACACAGCTTCCTCAAAACATGATAGAAAAAATTGCTTTAACCCAGTGACCCTTAGTGACCAGGCTGTTCAGGGTGGTCACATATATAATGTCAAATGATTACAGCAGCAACTAAAACCTGATGAACCAAAGTGCACCTAAATTGCTCTTTCACTTCTTTCTGGAGGAAGTGCATTAACCTTGCATACCACTGAGGGTTTTTTTCATTATTGCAACTTCCTTATATTAAAAGTTGCCTTTCTCTTGATATTCACTAATTCCAAATTTCGTAACAATGCAGAAACAACAGGTGAAGGGTTCTCCTTCCATAAGTAAGGACCCTGCACTACACTTTAACTATCACCCACAAAGACCTATGGTCACAAATGGGATCCAGAAAGCAAAGGCAAGAGCTGAGCTTTGCAGGGTACTTTTGGTAGGCTGGCCTGAGACACCTCAGGTGAGAAGGGAAGACAAGGCCAGGGCAGGCTTTGCTGCTGGTGTTCACATGCTAGAAGACTTGCTCCACCTGATCCACTTACAAGCCATTGCAAGCCCATTGAAACACCTTGTCGTTAGTAAATCCACAGAGCAAGAAACCTGGGATGCTCCATTGCCAGTGGCAGACAGGTAATGAAGCAATCAAGCACAGGGGCTGTAAGAAAGAGGTAGGTGCTCAATCTGCTGCTCTCCGTATGCTGTCAGCGGCCAGTTCATGGGTCCTGTTGGGGTTTTGTTTTTTTCTTTCTTTGAAAATGTGCTTTTACACATTGGAAATACCTTTTTTTTCTTCTCAGTCATTTTTTTGTAGCCATATTCTATAGCCAGGAAAGGAAGAATTGATTTGTTTGAAGGAATGACTATAGCAGATAGAAAATTATACACAATCAAACTCAGAGTTACACTGAACTGCTGAGTCATTCTAAAAGAAAGTATTGTTTTGCCATCTGAATATTTTGCTGTCTACTCACAGTATAGTTTAGTTAAACTATTTTATATTAGAAAGTTTAGACAGCAAATTATTTCACATAAAGACACTTGCTGGAACAGTATGTAGCTTTTTTTCTGTATCTGAATTTAATATATATATTTTATTTTTTTTACTCTGATAATTTTTCACAGACAACAATTAGCTTTTTCCTGATCTTTTTCAATTCCAAATTCTTTAACATCAGAAAAAAAGACTAATTAATGAATTCAGAACATTAATCTTCTACAATATATTCAATAACTCTCTAGTAAAAGAAAAGTATTTTTTCTTTCCACTTTTATATGATCTCTAAAACATGTGCTTAATTAAAATTGATCTCTCTTACTTGAAATCTTTACAGAGTGACTTAGTGAAACATGGCCTCAAACATAGTTATTTGAAATTACATTAGCAGGAGATCTAAGCAATAATGTGTAATTGCTGTTACATAGTGTCACTTACTGTTATTGTCTCAAGCATTTTAATCATGAAGAAGTATACATGGTTTTCAGCTGATTTTTACAGATTTCTTGATTAAACCATATACTTGGCCTGATGATCAGCAGGACAATTTAGCTGCATTTTTAAAGAAGGAGGGTTTTATTTCTCAGTATGGATATTCTGAAGTGATGGGAGTCTGGTGCCAAGTTCTGGGGTCCAGCTCACCCTTAGAGGTCACAAGGGGAACATCCCACAGTATTTTCCCTATTTTCTGGATTAGCCACACCATGAAGCCTGAAGAATTAACCTAAGATGGCATGATATTCTGCTTTTTAAAAATGTATTTAAGGCTCTGTAATAATCCTTGAGTGAAAAACATTAAAAAAAAAATCATTCCTTGGTTTCTTCCTGCGTCTGACTCTAAATAAGCAGTAGTCTCATTGATTCATTATCTTCCCATACCTCTTCTGGAATGCCTGTTTTATGCTTGGTCAATTACCAAACTTTACAGATTTCTTTGTTTCATTGACAAAGGTGTTATTTCTATCAAGAAAATGCAGAAATGTATGCCAGAGAAATTAAACCTGTACTGCAGCCAAAATATATTAAGTACAAAGGAACATTTTCCAAGACATCCAAAGTAGCTCAGAAAAATTGGCTTATGTAGAGAAACAAATGCAAATATGTGGAAATAAAAGGAGTACCTCTTCTGCAGTGCTTTGTCAGCGGGAGGAAGTCCCACATCTCTGCCATTCTCCAATTGATTATCTGCACTCTCTCCAGGTATTTTGAAGGTAGATGCCTGAAAGACAGTTTAACATGAAAAATGCAGATCAGATCATTTGGCAGCCATCTCCAAGAGCAGAGACAAATACACACTCTGGACTGGCTGATGCATGAAAATACCCCAAGTCTCTCTCACATACAATCTCTTTACAAATGGTGTCATTTTAACATTAACCTGATCAAATCTTGAATGAGGAGTGGGATCAAGACAGAATGGACAATTGGTTTGGTAAAAAGGCTTATAAGTTTTGATGAAATAAAGCACTTTTTAAAAACTGTGCACATATTCCATGGCTAGAATTCAAAATCTGTAAGGAAAGAAGCCCTTTTGGAGAAGGAGATTCCCTTCAAACTTTGCCCTTTATGGACAATTTGCACAGCTGTCCCTGGGCAGAGTTTACACAGGCCTGAATCTCTTTATAACTCTCGTATTCTTGATGGCAAGGAAAACAATAAAACCCCATACTCTATTATTTGGAAATTAATATCCAAATCTTTACCTTCAATCTCCTTTTTTTCTCCCTTTCCACTATTCTGAGGGTATTAGCACTAGTAGTGAAAAACAGCTCCAGAGGGCCCTGCTCATCTCAGGGCAATGGCAAGTATATGGGATGCCAAGGGAGTTCCACAGTGATAATTGTTTAAAAAAAGACATTCTCAAACAAGGGGAAGGTAATTTTAGAAGATGGAAAGTGGTTTTAGATGTTTTAAACTTTTGTTTCATTTGTTTTTCATATAAATGGTCTTAAAAGAGAGTCCGTGAAGAATATGCCCTGGGCCTAACTTCCTGTGAATGAGAATAGGATAAGTTATGTCTTCGCATTGTAAAAGGTGATCTTTCCTCTCTACCAGTGCTATAAGCATCTGCAAGTCTTTATCCACAGGGAACAATTAATTTTTCCCAAGCAAGTTTGCTCATTAAAGTTTCTGACTATAACTTCATTTTCAATAGAAGATATTGAAACCGAAAATAAGTTCCTTACACATATGCTACTAGAGTTGGGGATTATCAAGTGTAGACTGCCTCCCATTTGTGCTGAAATGAAGCACGGGCTCTGTGGGAAGTTGTGACTAGCTAACTGACAACCTGAGAAGGGACAGGCTGAATCTTCCAAAATATTTCCTTTATATAGACCCCAAAGTCAAATATCACATGATGAAAACAGAAAGAGATGAAAGAGCATTCCCTTTGCAGATGCTCAGCCTTAACTCTCCCCTCCTGGCAGCACCATATCCTCCCACCTGCTGGCACAGACAGGGCCTCCATATACAAAGAAAACTACAGTTTGCAATGCCCTCTCCTGCCTCCTCCATCTCTCTTTTTTTTCTTCAAAAAAATAATATCTGATATTCTTTCCCACTTTGCAAAATATTATTTTTCTTTGAAATTCACCTTTAACAATTCCCATCCTTTTGCTCTTCCTGTACCTCTGGATGGCCACATAGATTGCTTGTGCATCAGAAGAGAGGGCACAGCAACCTCACTGCTTTCCTCACCATGAGTGGTTTGAGAGAGTCCTCCAGGCAATTTAACAACGTCTTCCACCCCCCGCCACAATAAACCACTTTATAGTGCTCTTATCCGAGCCAAGTTGACCTGCAGGGCACATTTCAGTAGCAGCTTAATTCACTTTCTCCCTTCCCTCGAGCTGAAAACAGGACATTAGTTGCTGTATAATGTGACGTCCATGTCTTGTTTCTCCTATTATCTGGACTAAGTAAATCATAACAACTGCAATATAGTTGTGCGCTGATTTAAATGAAGAAATATGGCTTGATGTTGAAATAATTCCTCTAATTTATATATAGCAAAGCCTTGCACAAAGTATTTTGTCAATGACAGCCCACATCAAGATGTGCAATCTTGAGAAATTGTTTGATTAACTTCCGCCTTGTAAAACATCTTCTTGTGGCAAGTACTTAAGCCCGTAAGAGCTGCCAAGTTCAAGCCAGTGTGGCTCATGCTATAAGTCTTCCTGCAGCCCTTTGGGCCACTCTGTAACGAGAGCTACCATTTTGCTGTCACTGTCACTTCGCATATCCACTCTCTAAAGCTCTGTTTGTTGTTTCATTCTGTTCTATGTCTCCCTTAGGAACTTCTTCATTTTAATATAAATAGAGCGCTTCATCATGCAGTGCCAAAGACTCGTGGAAGGTACAACTCCCAGTATTACTGAAAATGGTGTATACAGATGAATTTGGCCAGCAGATCACAAACAAAGGGCCTGAAAGAAAAGGGAAAAACTTCCTAATCCAAAAGTATGGAGGGGATAAGGTTGAAAATAATAAAGGAGAGGGGAAATGAACTCCTCACTCCTCTAACCATTGGTTTGATTATTATTCACAAACATCACCGGAAGGAGGTATTTTAAGCTTTTTGCCATATGGCATGAATGCATCATACAGTATGTATATTTTTAATGTTGATTACTAATTGGATTTTTCATTCAACATGGAAATTAGTTTAACTTCTGAATCAGGATGATTCTAAAAAAATCGGATCATAATTATAAGCAAAAAATTTATATTTGTTTTAGAAAACTATGTTTTAGAATAGCATTAATTTTGGAAATTTTAATAGTTGGCATCTAATGTTTAAAATTTTGCAATCTTTTCAACTTTTCCTTTTTTAAATCCACACATTTATATGATATGATCAAAGGTTTGATAATAAGATATGACCTAATAATATTAAAATGGAAAAATTAAGATAGGATAATCAAGGATTAAGGGTGCCCAGGCAGATAGATGCAGGAACCTTGATGTAATATGTGTTGAGAAAACACAAAATAAAAAGGCAATTTCTAACACTTCCATAATTAGAGCAAAATTATAATAGATAATAATAATAATAACAGTAATAATAATGACAATAACAGTAACAACAAAAAAAAACCAAACTAGAGTGATAAAACCACTGCATGTCACTATATTACATGGTAGCTGTGGTATGTGACATTCTGGTTATCTAATACTTAGTGTCAGCATAATTTTTTATATTTTTGAAAGAAAGTATTTCCCGTAACAGTAACACTTGCAATATTTTGGAAGATGTGAATGAAAGCAGGGATTATTTTAGTTCTGCAAATTTTACCTCTCACATATTGATCTATAAACCCAGTACCAATGGCAGGTTGGATCTAATCCCATTCTGTAGAAAGTAACATAAGGGGATCAAATAATAGTTGGGTTTTGCCCTAGCAAGAGTTTCTAATGACTTCATTACATTTTAACCACCTTGCCCACAACCCTTTGGCTTTAGCCTCTTACTTGGACAATATAACTGTTTCTATTATATCCATATGGAAATGCTTTGTGGATCATATCAACTCATGCTTGCATATTTAACGTGGTTGTTGCAGTTTAATAGCTAACTGCACAACAGTTCTTAGCATTTCTGCTTCCTTTTGTGCCCTCTACAGTGAATACTCAGGTTCTCTCTTATTTTTACTCTACTTTTTCAAGTGCTACGTGTGCAGAAACATCCCAGTCATTTGGAATTGCTAATATCCAGTTACAAATTCACAAGTGGCAAATACTCAACCATGAAATTCAGTAGTTACAAAGCAGAACATTTGTACATTGTAAATTCCTGTGCATTTCTTAAGTTGCATGATGGGGAGCAGCAGGTGACATTATCCAGTTTTATGTGCACTTTACCTTTCTCTAACACCCTTCTCTCTCTCTTCCCTCCTGCTGATGCTGCTGAAGTATAGAGTTTCATTCATTCACTTAAATGCTAAATCCCATCAAGCTCAAAAAAACCTTCCCAGAGACTGGAATAGGACCAAAACTGATCCAGACTCTTATCTGAATAGGTATATTTATATGGTTATGTTTGTCCTCATGTCCTTTTGTCACTCTTGGCACAGGCTGCCCAGGGAAGTGGTGGAGTCACCATCCCCAGAGGTATTCAGAAGATGTGCAAATGCAGCATTTGGGGACATGGTTCAGTGGTGGATTTGGCAGTGTTGGGCTAATGGCTGGACTCAGCAACCTTAAAGGCCTTTTCCAACCTAAATGATTCTATATGGTTATGTAGACAAGGGTGAGCACAGAGGCAGGATGGAGAGCACATTACAGTGTTTGATGGGTGTGTGGTACTTACCCTTTCTGCCATCTCCCCTTTCTCCTCCTCACCACAGAACGAAGCACCTCTAAGGTGTTAGGATATGTAAACTCATGACGCTTCAGCAGGGCAAATAACTGTTATTATACCTTTTCTAGAAACCAAAAATTCAGCCTGGAGCCATCCGGTCTGTTCAGCATCTCCCACTTTGTTGCCCAGCAGCAGAATCCTGGGCAGGTTTCATTTTTGCAGCTTCTCCTGCTGTACAGGAACATTTATCAAAACTTTTGAACTAAGCACTAGGGTTGGGGCAACTCAGTTCACTGGTAGCAGTGGTGAGGAGAGGTTTTCATGCCCCAGTGCCAACCCAATGAGTGCTTCAGTTACTTTATGTTGAGGAGTGCAATGTGGAAGCCTTCCTTCCTACAAATCTACTTTAATACCAAGGCTGCAGGACTGTGATCTATCCCTCTCTTTTTCCCAAAAAAGCTGCACATGGAAGGTTCGGACCAGGACCAGCCTCCTGAGCCTCAAGATTAGCATATGAATGACAGAGACCCATGGCCAGGGACTCCCCTCCAAGGGGAACACGTCTCCAACAGGGATGTTTTTCTTTTGCAGAAATCAGCATTGGCAAACAACCTGTGGAAATCTGTGGAGCAGGATGGGCTGATAGGAAATGTATTCTTATTCACTGTGGAACTGCTCCTAGACATGTGTGAGGGCTTTTACTTTTTACTATAGAAGTAACTGGTATATTAGCCTTATGGTTTTTTTACTGCAGCTGCAAATTCCAGCTGTTTTAAAACCAACAAATAAATTAATTAACTGTTAGAGAAGAGGTATTATAGGGGTTCATACCAGGGAAATGCCAAATCTTGTAAAAGAAACTTGCACAGAAAGGAAGAATGAGGTGACTATCTAATGCCTTTTTATACATTTTTTTAACACAATGATCTGCTCCCAAGTTGCATTTAAAATCTGTGTAGTCTATATACATCTCAAACAGCTATCATAGAAAATACTTGCTTGGCATCTGTGAGATGCCCTTTCACCAGACCAAAAGAGCTATGTGATTATTATTTTCAAATATACAATATTCCACTTCATAAGTAGCCCAGCATATCTTTAGCCACACCGCTTCTAGTAAAATACTTCTTGGTGAATAAAGGGGGATAGAGTCTATCTCACAATTATAAAAGACGGTGGGATATAAGCAAATGTTGGTATTCAATCATCTTCTACCATAATTTATGCTTTTCAATGAGAGAGAGCAGCAGACACAAGCAAATTTACTCATAAGGCAAATAAACTAGCAGAAATTTTTAAATAACTGGGGTCAAATTCTGCTGTCACATTGCAAATTAATTGGTGACCAAACTTAGCTTCAGGTGTCTGAATAAAAGTCTTTCCTTATTACATTTTTGGTGTATAAATAATACGTGGTATTTCTGTGAGGAAAGAGTTGTGTAACTCATACTTTCACTCTATTTGTGCCTAGAAGTCTTTGCCTCACCTGTGTCAAAACATCATAATCTTACAGCTGCTAATTGCAGCAGAGTGGCGCCTTGAGTTATTTTTGCGGTCAGCATGAGATGGCACGTGACATTTTATGTTATAGTAACCCTCAAAGAGGCCTTTCTATCATAAAGATTAATGCAGAAAGAGGAGGGAGTGGAATCTCCCAACATCTCTTTGAGCTGTAATGTTCTTGATTATCATGTAAAATTAAGGTGATTTGTTTATTTGTCAAGTTCATTACTTTAATGCTAATACATGGTCGTGTAACACATTATCTACCTAATACTTTTAAGGCAGCTTGTCAAAATAAGTGCATATTCGTTTCGTTCCAGCCATGCTGGACTTTTGCCCAAGGAGAAAATGAGCAAAGAGCAAGATTTTAACATGATGAGTCACACCAGTCATATTGAAACCCTACCTTTTAGGGAACACATTAGGTGATATTCAGGAGCTCATATTTAGCAACCCTCTGATGGACATTGGCAAAAATTTTGCTGTGTAGAAGCCATGTAAAGACTCTGTTTTTAAAATGCCAACAGATCAGACACGCTTTGAGAAACACAAAAAACTGTATTTTTTAAATGAGCATTTTTTAATCTCTATCAATTTCTTAGTAGCCTACAAATAAGCTTATGCTCTTTCAGCTGAGAATATATATCAGGTTTCCTGGAAACCATCCCACTAGGGCATGACTATAGCTCCAATATAAGCAGTAAAGCACTTAAAAGGGGGCTAATTAGCTATTTGCTGTACTTGACAGATAAAAGATGTATGCAAGCACAGAGAAAAGACTGCAAATATAGATATCCCTGATTATGTTATTGTCCAACATTTTAATTAATTTCTTAGACCACCTTTGTGTAATGTAAAAAGGTTTTGAAAGATGTGACAGTAACAAGGCTGTGGTGTTTCTTTAACTAATCTCCATCACTGCAGGGTGCTGGAAATTTTAAAGCACGTTTTATATGCTCAGTTCGTTGAAGAATTACTTTTAGTTCTACTGGCCTTAATTTTTCCTTTATTTGCAGAGCAGCAATGAGAAAGGTGTGATTTGATTCAACTAGTGTGCTGCCTAGAAGCCATTTTGGCATGTAAATCATCTGCACAGGAGACAGACTGGCTGGTAACTACAAATAGGGGCACATGATAAGACCTATGGTCTCCATCTGCAACTCTTTCACTGGGTGAGGAAGTAATGCAGCTTCTCTGAGACTTATTTTAGTTACCCATGAAATTAGGAAATCATATTTATCTGTCACTTGTGAGCATTGTGTAGTTTTCTACCCCACCAACCCTCAAGTTCTTGGAAAGCCTGAAATGGAATTTCCTCACAATATATTTCTGTTTCTAATTTTAGCCAAAACCAAATGCAAAGTAGCCTACAGCACGAGGCAAGCCAGGCAAATAAATGCATTAACCAAACATTCTGAAACAAAAACATTTTGGCCCAGGGTTTAGATTCCAGCAGGAATTAGGGCTCCTTTCTGGTTAACTGATACAGTTTCACAGGTTCACAATGATACACAGCCACCTTGGCTATAAATCATTCAGGTGTGCTGCCATCAATGTCGCAGGAAGGAAGGATTTGGCCCATGGCACATAAAAATAAGGGTTTATGTGGGTAAGGAGATAGGCACCGACAGAGTAAATAGCAGCTCAGAAACCAGCAGCGCTTTAAGCTTTGTTAATAGCAAGGAGCCAGGTACATTAAAGTGGCAGACAATTTGTTTGATAAGCAATTGATATTTGACAGGCCTGTGACAGCCATGTTGTCAGGAGATCACAGCCCCTGCCTCAGTATGTGACTTTAAAAACTTCACTAGGGGAAAAATTACAGTCAGGCAAGCAGCAGCAAGGCATAGCCTAAGGCACTATCTGCCAATAACTAAGTCCTAGGGAAAACTGATTTGTGGCTTCTGATCACATGAACCTATAGCCTTCACTATTGACTAATTGTGGTTCATCTGGATGTAGATCTATCTTGGCTAACAAGAAAGCACTAGAGGTCTTCATTTAGCCATTGAGCTGAGTCTCTGGAGACCTGTGTGCAGCTGTCTTTACCTTCTTACCAATCAACACATCAAAAGCTGCAGAATATATTTCCACTTTCAGAAATGCAAACTGCTAGTGAGATAAAGTTGCCAAACTAGACTTGAAAAAGAGTGAATGATTATGACTCTCCTTCAAATGTAAAAGATAAATCATTTATGACCATGCAGAACTTTGCTATCTATATAAATTCAGAACAGATACGATGGAATCAATTTATCACCTGGACAGCCACATCATTTTAATGTAACTGTAAAGGATTAAAACAATTTTAGATGCCTTTTTTTTTCCTACAAAGCATCAGCCTAGAGAGAACACAAGCAGACAAGGTGAATGCACATTCCCTTGCAGAAAGCAGCTATTGACTGCTGCTGTTTTAATTTATCCTAGTGAAAATAGTGTAGTTAAAAATAATCTACTTGGTGCCATGAAAATCAGCTGTTAATTACCATGCAAAGCATTCTACCAAGACCAAGTCCAAATATTATGCTAAAATTGCGAAAAAAAAATTAGAAAAAAATACTATGGATGTATTTGAAGGTAAATCTACAGAAGAGACAGGGTCAGCAATTTTGGCTTAAATCACTTTCTTGGCTTCTGCTCTGGTTAACAATTCATTCAACTACAGGTTATATTGTCAAGACGCAGAACACCACCAATGAAGGAGCTGAGCTCCTTCCTACTCCATCAATGCTATCAGAGTTTAAAAGTCTAAGCAATTTTAGGGCTCAGCTATAGTTTTAAGTTCAGATTCAAGTCACATTGCATTTAAGAGGCAAACAATTTGCTTCAGGCCCAAATGACCAGGACTTTTGTGATGTCTGTTAATCAAGGCAGGACCAGCCAGTATGGATTTGACTCAGTCTCATGCTGCTTTTTCTTTTGTGTGCTGTCTCAGTAAGTCCAGAGATAAGGTTTTTCTTGTGAGATTTCTGTTTCCTCCCAGTCCAGAAGAACGGGAGCAAAGAAGGTGCAGAATCTTTGCAGGATTTCAGTAATCTCCATGTGCCAGCTTGACTCCAGCAGGGAAATGGCAAATATTTTTGCCATATCCCATTCTGCACAATTAAATTGGGATTCACAGTCTGGCAGAGAAGAGCAAATTGATCACATAAAATTAAAAGCAATATGGATCCCCTTAGAATGTCAATCCTTAGGGTAATTTTGCTCATTTTTAGTTATATTAATGAATACATGTTACTGGATTACCTATCTTGACCAAGACCAAAGAGGATAATAAAACTAGATGAGCAGTCTGGTACTAGAAATTACTAGGAATTTAGAGCAAGAGACAATTTAAAACCTGTTCTTCAGTGCAGGTTGTTTATGTAGGTAAAGCAGAGGAAACTTATGACTGCATTTTCAAAGTTCTTAGCATTTAACATAATAAATGTCTGCATTTGTTGTGGTGTATTTATTGCTGGTTATTATTATTACCAGCAATTTTGACCTAGCATACAGATACACGTTTTTTTCTAGTTGGAAAAAAAAAAAAAAAAAATATATATATATATATATATATCACACCTCTTTTTGTGGGACTTCCACTGTGAAGATTTTGCTCAACAGTCTTACGATAAATGTCAAAAACTCTTACAGGGAGGGCAAGCAGTTCAGCCTGTTCCCAAAACTGCCTCATCCTTCTTGTTACAAAACCTTCTTTACATGCTACTTATAATTTTGCAAAATTTACTCCCAAGGATAACATTTTCCACACTAACATAGTTACTCTGGAAAATATCTCTACATCTTGCCTCTTGTTTTTGAAGGACAGTAGAAATAGCTTCCACTTTTAAGAGTTCCTTTTCAGAGTGAACACTCTGAAGATTTTACCTTATTAATTGCACTCTGACCTCCACAAAAGACAGGATGGGCACAAACTTAGGGCAAGAGTGACCTGGAAGCATTTCTAAAATTTTCTCTCAAAGGGCTGCTCCTTTTCAGGATTGCTGTCAGGTGCTGTAGCTAGGAGCAAGGCATTACCAGCATTTCTCATACTCCTTATTAATGCTCCTTATGCAAGTGGGGAGAAACTGCTAGACCTGGATGCCAACATGATGGAAAACTGAAAGGAGGGAGATGCACAATTTACAAAAACAAGCCTGGTGGGTATTTAAGCAGAGAAAAGAGGGGGAAAAAATGTGATAAGCACTTTATAGAAAAAGGGATAGGGACAGAATAGATGAGATCTAATGTGAAATTTGGAGCTAAATGTTTTTCCTTAGAAAACACTAGTTTACCAAGCTTGTAACTTTCGTGCAGAAATTACAGTTTCATTCAGAAAACTCTAACTGTAACCCTTACTTCAGTTCTCCACTCCTCCATCCCCATATCTTACACTTTTTAAGAATATCAATTCAGCTTTTAATAACACAAACATGCCTTGTTTTCCCAAATCTCTCTCTTCTCACTCAGTGCACAGGATCAATCTGCTCTGGAGATGGATACAAACTTTGAAAGCAACAGCTGGACTTGCTTCATCCATTACAAAAGTTACCAAATCTGCAATAAAGGAAGGTGACCACCACAGAATATGACAAGAAGTGATCTCATCTAATTGTCAGAACAGATCACACTTGTGAATTAGTTTCTTCAGAATTATCCTTCTCTAAAAAAACCCTTTCACAGGCGGACAGGAGCTAGGCATTACTATGTAGGCACCTGAACATGAGCTGAAGGGGCTGATCTGCAGAATACCCCACTCCTGGGATATTTTATGCATTTTAAGTACCTACCATATGTTCTGGAAAGGAAAAAAGTAAAACAAGTTCTGGATGAGGGTGCACAAGACTTATTTAACCTAAATAAAAAGTTGTTTTCATAGGAGGAAGAGCTGATGATGGAACTGTTTGTTTACAAAGAAGTACGCACAAAACAAGTATACTAGTTATTGTGTTTTGTTATCTTAACCCTTCTCAAGTGTCTTGGAAATTGTTTTGCAAACTGGACGGCTGCTTTATGAACAAATTGCCTTTCTTCCCATTTGGAATTTGATCTCTCCAACTTTCTGGAGGGAATGTACTGAATCATTCTGATATTCTGTGACAATTTAAAAGCAAATGAAGGAAATACTTGGCACATCATAATTTTTTTTAATAACTCTGCAGCAATTTTAAAATTGGTTGGGTAAAATGGCGATTTCTCCTCCTAAGAGTTGCACATTTTTAAGTTACCAGGGCAGTAATTTCTACAATAAAGACGTAAATCTATCTATACTCTCTCTATATATATATATTTTATATCTATTTGCATAACTCTGAAGCTCCAGAGATGTATAACATAAATATGCAGTGTGAGTAAAGAGCAAAAGCACAGATAATTTCACCATGCTCTATAAAGGAGATTGCAGAGTTTTGGTAAAAACTTAGATTTCATCAAGGGAGAGTCTTCAGAATCAGAAGATGCAGCAACAGGCTGGCAGATGCCAGTGCCTGACTTGGAAAGAAAGGTCTGATGAGGAATAGAGAGCTTTTGAAAGTTTAATGCAGCTCTTTGGCTCTAGCAGGTCACATCTCCTCTACCTTTCCCAAAGAGTCTTTAGGAAGCTGAAAATATGTGTAAATAACCTCTGCCAGTAATACAGAAGCAAAAAACATCCTTGTTGGACACAGTCTATGCTTAGCTAACAGGTACAGCTGTGGTTAGAAATGGCAGCTTGATGTTCAATCCCATTTCTCCCAAGCTCATGCCATCCTTTTTCAGGAAGCCAAGTTAACATGGCCTGAAGTACTTCAGGAATTCCCCTTTCGTGTGCTGAGAAAGATACAAGATCAGGATTTGATAATAGGTGCCACTTGCAACAACCAGAGCATGCAATGCATTTTACACTCAGATCCATGTTCTCAACAACTCCTCCTTTCTCTTTCCTTTTTCTATCCCAAGAATGCAGCTAAACAATTCCTGCCATATTTTATTAATATTTAAAAATTTATTTATAAGACGATAACTCCAGCACTTTCAGCAAAGTAGACTAGCCATAACGTGAGAATTATTCTAAATGTGCCATGACTTATAAAACCTGAAGGTGTTACTTCATGAATTGTCTCTAGAGAATGAGTGACCCCTACCTACAATAGCTCCACACTAAAGCCTATTAAGAGGGATTGGCCCAAAGCTCTGTAGTAGGACATTCCTTATGCCTTTGTGGTCGGGGGAACCAGAGGCCACAGGTTCACCCACCTCCATCTGCATAACACACTGCCACCATTCCTCAACCAGTCTCACGAAATTCAGGGCCTTCAGAAGGAAAAATTGGTCCAAAGCACAGGAACTATTTAGCCGACCACTACCACTAGCAATCCCATACATCAGGTGATCTAATAAGACTTCTATTAAGCATTGCAACCAATGAGATGAATTTGAGCACTGGTACAAGTGTCCTCAAAATCACACTCAGCATGTGTGTATCGGCTGCCTCATTTTTATGTGCTTCTCCCTTTTTCTTAACTCTGTTTACCAAGAGATGTTTCATCATTTCATTCCCCCACAGGTACAGTTTTCCCATTATTTTCTGCCTTACAGATTAAGTACCATATAAGAATAAAAAAAGACACCACCTAGTTTGGTGAAGGAGACATGTCTTACACTTTGCTAACATTATAGCCAGATTTCACGGTCATGGGAAAACAAAACACCCCAAATGGAGCAGTTATTAATTCAATAAATCCAGCTGCTTTCAGTGCTCTGGGCAAAAGGCAAAGTTAAAAGCAGCTGCTTGTTGACGACATGTGCGACCTGACCAGGGTAAGGTAGCTGCTTTAGCACATCATCCACCACTTTGAAGGCTGACTGCACTCAATTTCTTAGACAATCTACACACCATTTTCAGTTCTGTACCTCCATAATTTATCACAACAATACCTCAAGCATACAGATTGGTGGGGGGGAAGGGTGGGGGATGAAAGCAATTTACAGTATAAAGATGAAAGAAGCCGGACGGCTCAAGAAGACCTACTATGTAAATCATATCCACAGCTTAAAGGAATGTAGCCATAATATTCTGGAATTAATTTTTCCAGCATTCCTATATAGGTCACGCAAAGGTAAATGTAGTTTCCTCCTCCCCCTACCACTATATCTGGAGTTGTTTATCAATATGTTAAAGAGGAAATTGATTCTACCTCCCTTTTTCTACAAGGACAATAAGAACCTTATGTATAAAAACTTCCGATAGAAACAACAGCAATCAGTAAAAAAATAGTGTGCAATCTGCCTGTATGTCTTCCCTTCAGATTTTTGGGCACATCTTTCAAAAGTTACTCTTCATGACACTCAAGATGAAGAAAGGAAAAGTCTTTTCCCAGCAACAGTCTAGATAACATACAGTGTATTCCAGATATATCTCACCAATCCTAGCTAACTTCAAAAATGCAAAAGTTATCTGCAGCCTTCCTAATATATCTACAATGTGATTTTAAAACTATTATTTTAAACTTGAATTCAAGCCCAGGTCTATATTTTCAGATAGTTTTCTAAATTATGATTGCTAAATATGTTTGATTAATCAAAGGTGTGTTCTCCAATGGGAAAAAAATGATCTTTTTTTATAAGACTGTGTGCAGATACAACTTTACTTTTTTTTAGTGGTTTGGTAGCAATCTTTTGTGCACAAGTATTTTTTTAATGTGTTCAGCAGGTGCGCCATGTATCCCCAGGAGAACCAAAAGTGTGTGTGCAAATCTCTTTACACAATTTCACCTCTTCTCTCAATGATCAATAACATATTTATCTGAGAAAACTCTGAATTTACCTACATTTACTGTGTGCTTCTTAGCCCTTTAACTGCAATCTGCCTCTCAGTCTCTTTCCCCTGGGATCTACTTTTAAAGGTACAAGCATGTTAACAGTTTCAAACAGCTGCTATGGAAAAAAATCATCATGAATGTTTCCTTCTTCCTCCTCAATTGTGGACTTAAATCTCAAAATACACTGAGGCTGAGTTGCAAGAAGCAGTTGTAGTTACAGGATTAACTCCAGACACCTCCTGTTCTAGCAGACTTGAAGTTGGGGCTTATACAAGTGGAAAGGTGATACAAGAGATATTCATCTCTTGCCTTTCACACTGGTGGCTCCTGACATTTTGGGTCAAGCAAAATTTAATGAATGGGAAAACTATTTCAGGTTATATTTAAGTATTTCTAAATATATTCTGTGTTTTTCCCTCCTTCCATGGAGACTTCAAGCAACCAGTTTTAAAGTCAAGAGGTTTCTGAAAAGAACACAAACTTAAGACTGCATTTCAGCAGAATATGTAGTACATTTGTAATGTGTGGTTTCACACAGAAAAGGTAACCCATTCCCATACAGAGGAAACAGGTGACAACATATTAGCTTTTGAATGGATAATCCCTCAAACCATGCTTCAGCCCAAATCTTTAGATAACCTTCTGCATGCTCAATGCACATATCCCACTGAATGTCTAAACATCATATTCTAATGCCAGCCTTCACATAGGCACATGTGTAAACCTCATTGCTCCCTACCAATGCACTTTGGACACAGGCTATTCAATTGAACATAACCATTGCCTCATCATTCCTTCAGCAAAGTAAATAAAACTGTGTTTGCAATACTCTGACTCCTTGGTGAAGTCACCCACTCCCAGTTTGACTCCACTGTACCACAAAAACTGACTCAAAAATAAAATTGTCCTTTTTTTTCCATCTACTTCTGAGATGTCACTTTGAATCTTCAGATCTCGTTGGATTCTCATGTGGTGGATCCCCTCTTCAAGACCCTGATAATTTTGCTGATGGTTAACTCTTAGCCATCAGGCTACCCATAACAAAACTGATGTATTATGGGGACTGATCATCACACCCCATTTCACTGAGGCTCCACTGGGATGCACAGTGAGTGAATCACCAAATCTAAGGCTGACAATATCACAGACAAGAATTTGCCACCTTGCCTGGCTAAATGATTTTGGTCAGTGAATGCAAACTGAAGAGGGAGTATTTCACAGTTCTTGTCTAAACAATAAAATCTGTCCAGACAGTATTTCCGGCTTTCTGTAAATCCCAGACAGTCCAATGTGCCTCCTTAGCCTCTGCAAACAACCGAGCGTAAAGGGTTTTAAAAAGACTTCTGTTAAAAAGCAGTTGATAACAACTTTCAATACTGAAAAATAGGATGGCATCTATTGGATCTCCACATTAAATAGCAAAGATCTTTGCATACAACAAATAGTCCTGTGCTATTGAATGACTAAGTCCATTTCATTATTCATACAGCAGTGGACAAACTGATATAAATAAGAATGAAATTGTGCCCCAATACTCAGCTTTCAAGCGTGCATCACTGTTAGAATTTTACTAATAAACCCATAAAAATGTAATTAAATTTTTGCAAACTGACATATTTCTTGCTATATATAACAAAACATTATTTTTCTTTAAATTTGCCTTTATAGAGAGAAATACAGAAAATAAAGTCTCACCGGATTCATCTATTATAGCCTTAGTTTGAGCATGCAGTGGGCTGGGGAATGTTTTCAGTGACTTTCCTTACAGCAGAAGGTAACATTCCATTGTCCATCACCCGCACTTGTCTGGGTAGACTGACTGGGTAGATCAGGATACCTGGGCTACAGGGAGAAGGGAAAAGAGAAGCTGTCGTAGGTGCTGTCACAAGGGTTCCAAAGGACAGCTGGTCAAGACTGATACATGTGTTAGATTTACAGCACCTACACTAAATTTGCAGCCTCTCTGTTCACATGTGAATGACCTCCCACACTTGGACAGTCATCTTGGAAGAAGGGAGGAGCTGGCTGTTTCTGTGCAATGAATCTGTTCAATACCAAGCCCAACACAGTTCAGGAGCTTGGAATTCATCTGTATTAGCAATGCCTGTGTCTGCAGAGCTTCCAGACTCTGCAGATATCTTGACTTTGCCCCTGGTATTTCAGATAGATGAAGACACCTGCTCAAGCAGATAGCAACAAACACAGCACCTCTTGTATTGTAAAGTGCCACCTTTCCTGCCTGAGTGCTAAGGGGACTGTAAAACTTCTTGTCAAGTGTCTTAACATGTCAAAGTTTCAAATATCGGATGGACAGTCAAGGGTGCAGAGAGGAGTAACAAATGCTCATGGCAGTTGCTGGAGTAGGATGCAAAGGTTTATGGCAACGTCAAAGAGCTGAAGCCAAGAAAAAGTTGGTACTCTGCTCTGCCTAATTTTACATTGCTCACTGAAGTGGCATGAATCTGCTTCTCCCTGTCTCAGATCTACAAAAATCGAAAAGGAAAAAAAAGGAGGAGTTAGGGGTTACCTATTGGCTCCTCAGGCCACAGGGATACTGAGACAGCATGAACTTCCCTTGTAGTGCTGCAGGAGCCAGGAGGAGATGATGGACACTGTCCTCAGACCTTGGTCAAGCCTAGGCAGAGGGGATGAGGAGTATCTCACAAGCTCTCCTGGGAGGCTGGTTCACCAGTATTCCAGCCTTTTCAATTTTGGTAGCTGCAAAGCAGAAAGTCAAAAAACATGCACATGGTTTAACTCTTGTACCAATCTCTCCTTTAGAAGCTATTCTACAGCAGTAGCTCAGAAGGCGGGGAAATACATTCTTTTCTTATGAAGAGTTTGTACTCGTTTCAAATTCATTTATTTTCTCATGTGGTGATTTTAACCACTCATTTTCCATATTCTTGTTCTTAGCTTTTTTCCTCTTTCATGATCCCATATGTTTTGAATGTTTCTTTTCTCACTCTGGAAGGAGCAGCAGAAAAGTCTTTGTTGCTTGACAAGTCTTGGAGTTCTTATTATGAGATTCACAGCAAAGATATGTGTATAATTTGTGTTACAATTGCCAAATAATCACAACATGAATGTTGTATTTCTGCTGTCATAGGATAGCTGTCAAAACTTAAAGATAGGAAAACAAGTTAACAAGGAACAAAAAAACCTCAAACCACAGTCATTTGTCCCCTTTAAATTCTAGCTACTGGAAAAAAACCCCAGTTGCAGCAGATTTTGTAATATAAAATTTTCCATGCAAGTTCAGAGGAGAGAGCTTCTTCTTAGGCAATTTATAAAATGTTATCACTACTCCTTGGATATAATCTGGAATCCAATTTTAGGTTAAACGCACCTAATTATCACTGCAATATGTATTTTTATTTCTAATTATTCCTCTTCATACAAATACCACCAAATGGCTGAAAGCCAGTTTTGTATTTCTGTTGTGTCAGCTGCTGTTGTACAAGGAGAAGGAAGGAAGCTGTGACACTTACGCAATCTCACTTGGAAGGGATAGATCATTCTAGGGATGAGGAAAGAAAGTCATGACTGCATTTTATGCCATATGTGGTACTAACATGAAAAATAATCTTCTTTTTCTACAGCTGGCTGAACGCTGTGGGGGATCCCCAGCAGATATAGATTTGTGTATGTATTTGTACCTTATCGTTACTGACAAATTACTCCCACTAGCTTACAGCAGTTGATGGGCAGTGACACAGTTAATGACAAGGCTTGACTCCTTTATTATCATCAACTAAATTTGGTATTTTTTCCTGTGTGAATTCTAAAAATAGTATTTCCAAGTGTTTAAATTATGTTTAAGTTGATATATTGAATGTCCCTAAAGACTTACTCTATAATAGTTTTCTTTAGAATGATACACTAACTCCTTCCCCCCCCACACATACCATTTTCCCTTTTCTTTTACATAACAGATTTCTTAAAAAAAAAAAAAAAAAGGGAGACAGAAAGCTTATATTTCTGGGAAGAATGGCGTGAGGGGCTGAGGAGGCCACATAATTGAGTGTGATGTGTCAGTTTCTCTAGTGACTGTCGGGACTATTCTGTCATCACTTCCGCAGCGCGTAAGCGAGAGGACTGCACAAATCCCCATGTCTCCCGTGACTTAACCAAACACTGGAGTCTCCTCTAAGAGAAAGTTAGTCAGGAGGTGTGCAGGTGTTTTATACATTAGCAAAGAAAGCAAGAGATGGGGGGATGTAAGAAAAAGGCAAAGGATAAGATAGTGTGACATGAAAAGAAGAAGGGCCTGCCAAAACCAGCATATTCATACAGGTTCTGCTTAGCAAATTGTACTCCTAAAAATAAAGTAATTAAAGATAAAATAAACCCCAACAGTCTAAAGTTACCCCAGCTAGAGACAGCTATACCTTATTTTACAGCTGTGGGCTACTCTGCGAATACAGCTTTTTCATTATTTCTCTAGCTGCTCTCTTTTCCCTAAAGACAAAACAGAAAAAACTAACAATACATCACACTTCACCTACCTTCTGAGCAATTTCTGAGTGGGAAGATAAACACAGTAGGTAGTTAAGAGACACTGCAGCTGTAGTTTTTTCTCCCTGAACCTTCCTAAGAACTATCCTATCAGTCACAATGGGCAGGATCCATTGCCCCTACCTTAGATGCTAAAAATACAGACCTTCAGATTGGAGCTGGTCATCTCTCTATATTCAAATTAAAGAAATAGGCAGATGTCCAGGATAGTTCATCTGACAAATTTTAGATATCAGTCTTAAAAGAAGAATTGCACCCTAAAAGCATAATTTGATTTTGATCGATTTTGGAAGAGCATAAGCGCATTGTTCAGATGCAGACATCTATGTGCATAGTGCATTATAGTCACTGCACATGATGATGACTCAATGGCTTCTTGTATGAGACAATGATGCATCAACATTCAAAAAAGCAAACAAGGAAACATCTAGGTTTGTTTATTTCTGTTTTAACAAACTCACACTTAAACAATGCCTAGTTTTGTGGAAGAAAATGATTATATACCTGTACTTTGGTTTTGCTACATTCTTCTGCACTTCTGCTATGCTCAGTTAAACAGGAATCCTCACTATAAGACATGGTCATGATCCTTCATCTTTCTGGTTCTGGACCCCTAAAGGTCCAGAATGTAAATTTAAGTAACACAAAATCAAATTATATTCACTGCATGCCTACTGGAACTCAATTACCTAGATTTTCTCACATAAATGTTTCCCTGTCTTTGGGAGCACTTCCATATCAGAATGAGTGACATTAATTGATGCAATACCAACTCTATTTCAGGCACACAAGGTGTGTTTCAATCTGTATCAAATCATGGACCAGAAATGCCTTTTTGCCCAGGCACAGGGCACGGACGAAGAGGAAGTGTTTATGCTTGGCCCCTGTGAGTAGATTAACAAAGAAAATCTTCCCTATGTTATGTTTCACTGCTTTATTTTACCACTGAAGTTGGCACTGCAGAAGTTCACTTCTACAAGACAAGCTTTTTTAGAGCCCTTGAACCTGAAACAATAACTGCTTTCTAGCACTTAGTGCTGCTGTGATTTATATATCTTCACGTTATATATTCACATGCAGTGAATCCCTCAGGTTTCCAGAACAGAAAATTAGGGATGTACTACTACCTTTGAGGAGCTTAACTCATAATATAAACTTCAGCTCTGTGGACTGACACTATTTTTCACGGGGATCTAGGAACAGGATTTCAGGCCACCATCTACTGTTTTGAGTCTGATCTCTCACACGCAAAGGTAGAGCACAATAGAAGAGCCCAGAAGGATTTACAGATTATGAGGTCTATGCAATACTGTAAGCTGTGACAAACCAAGGACCAGAGTAAATTAAGAAAAAAAAAAAAGGAAATAAAAGGAAGGGGAAAAAAAAAAAAGAGAAAAGAAAAAGAAGGGAAAGAAAAAAGAAAAGAAGAGCAATAGAAAATCATAGAAAGATAGAAATGTATTGTTACTATTTTAGATCATTGAAATAAGAGGAAATTTGTAAAAGGAAAGAGTAGAGTGTGTGTACAGTGCCATGTCTCAGAGCTGTTTCAGACAAGAGTAATCTCTATTTGAAAACCTTTCATCTTTAAGCTGGGGAAGAAAAACATACCCAAGAGGTTATCTGAAAATGAGACTCCTAGTAAATTTATTTTATGTAAATTATTTCAGATACTGCTAGAATTACCTGAAATAGCACTTGAAGTTCCAAACTAAAGCTAGCCGGAATGCTCTAATTTGAAACAAGCAGATAAATTTTGTTTACAATCTTTTTTTTTGGCATTATTTTTTCTTAGTCAGATGGGAATCAGGAACGCATAAACAATTTTGCAGTAATAGTCCTCTGATCAGAATTAGAAAGCCTGAGAAAACTTACAAGAAATCTTGTTCTCAATAGAGGAACTTCATCTTCATTGGCGCAAACACCCAGACACCAGCAGGCACATGAGAAATACCGAAATGAGCATGGCCCTGTATCTTTCAGTATTTGAAAGACTTGCATTTGAAGAGCATGCAAAAACAGAAACAGATTTTCTTTCTTCTCTCTCTCTGCATTATATATTAGATTATTATTGCCATACGTGAGACCTGTGGAATTTGGAAAAAGCTTTCTTTATGGGCATGACAATGAATAGGATGAGCTCCAGAAATACTATGCTGTAGGGTGCATGTTCTGGGACAGGTGTCCCAACCAAAGAAAATTTCTTATTTGACTTCACTAGTCCAAAATGTACATTAATCACCTGACAGGGTCACTGCAGAGATCATAGGATTTATTAGTTCAAACATCAAACATTTAGTTCAAACATTTCACATACAATAGGACATAAAATTATTAGTTTCATATTATAAAAATGACTGTAAGTCTCCCATTTGGCTTGCAAATCTGCAGCCATAATGGAATCGAGAAGTCAAAAAACCCCCCTAACACTGATAAAGCCTTCAAACACATCATACATGGGAGGTTTTCCATTTGAGGGAAAACCACACAAATTAAGGGAACACAAATCCTTTTTTTCAAATGCCATGACTATTGATTTCACTACAAAATGCGTCTGAATTAATTTCTTTTAGAACAAGAAGCATTTTTTCACTCAGCAGTTTTATACTTGCAAATTCTACAAAATAATTTCCTTTCATTTTTGTTTGTAACAAGACAGAAGCCTGCTTGACTCAAACATTCATGGTCATCTTGTGCTTAACAGCAAAACTCTCTGTGTGAAGGGACTGTGAAGAAGGCAGAAGCTGTAATTCATCAGTGCCAATACAGAACTATGAAACAGAACAAACTACAGAACACGGTTAGTGTTACCTTTCAGGGAATTTCTATTGTATATATATGTTTGTGTCTATTAAATGTAGTTTCAATCATTTTGCCATTTAGAGCAGAAAAGGTTTTATCTTAAGTAACAGTACTTTTAGAAACTTACACTCCATTTTAAGAATATATACATATGTGTGCCCTAGTAGGTGTTCATGTTGTTACCCTTCTTGTTTAAACTAGGGATATTCAGATTTCATTAAGCCAATGCAGGAAATATTACAGTATTTACAAAAAAAAACCCCATGCTAGCCTAATGGACTTTTGGTAGACACACTGTTCTAAAAACCTACCCCAGTAATGAGAATTTACTGAACAATCTTGCAAGGCTGATTCCAAGTAATGCAGGAGTGGAGAAACACTAATCAAAGGACACAGTTAAATAAATAATTTGATACTACTTTTAGTTTCTTAACATAGGCTATTGAATTGCATGTAAAGGAGACACTTATGATAGAGAGCTTCAAGGAGAACTCAGTGCTATTCAGCATCCTTACTGAGACAAGGGTTTCCAATTTTGAGGAATCAAATTCCCATGTCTTTTACTATTCTTGCTGAAGCAGCAGCCAAACAAAATGGCAACCAAACCAACATGCTGCTCACAACTCAAACCAAATGTAAAGTCTGATCCTCTAACTTGGAGGCCACAATTCTCTTCTCAAAGATCTTGGGCAGAAGCAAAAGTTTATCCGAGCAAGACGAGTACTGACTGCAGAGTAAAGCTGCATACATGTTGTCCACCCTTTTGATCAAATGTGTCTGTGCTCAGTTAGAGCAGAAGTAGAAATAGATCTCTGGGCCAGGTAAATTGGCTGGAAAAACATTAATTTAATAAACAAAAGGGCCCTTGCCAGTAGTTTTTAAGGTAATCTTTTGCAGAATAAGATAAAAGGCCATGTAAGATAAAAAAAAATTGAAATAGGAAAACAGACAAAAAAGCCCCCAGATTTCAAGGTGGAGGATAATTGTCAGTGGACTTCCGTAGGATTCTGTGCAGTTCAACTGCCTCATAAATGACTTTTAAAAAGAATTTTGACACCACAAAAATGAATCATTTGTTTGCAGAAAAATTTCATGATTACAAAATTGGGAAAGAAAAATTTACTTTCAATGAATATGAAGTAAAATATAGACAGGAAAGGCAATCAAATAATATCACGATAGATAATAATGTCAAATTTAAGGAAGGCTGCTGTGGATACATAGTGGACAGTAAGCACCAGCTCAATGTGTGGCAAAAGCAAGAAATACAAATAAAATATTTAAATTTTTTCTGTAAATAATAGAAGGTAGTATAAGTCATTGGCGTAGCAGCCACTTCTTGAAGACTGGATGCTGTTCATAAAAATATAGCAAAACTTCAAAAAATACAAAGTGTACTGAAGATGACAAAGAATGAACAGAGATACAAATGGCACTCTCTGGACAGATACATTAGTATGACTTGGGACCCTTTAACACTGTAAAAACATGGTGCAAGAGAATTTGTTCCCACTTTATGGTCTAAAGTAAAAATTTCCACTGTCTCACAACACGAGAACTAGGGAATATCAAATTAAGTTATTAGGCAGTCCATTTAAAATAAGCACTTTACCAGGAATTCTTTTTTTTCAAATAATTAGTAATTAAATTAGTAGTTTAACCTAAGTCATTGCTGCATCATGCCGCAAGTGTAAATAGAATCAAAATGCAACTGGGCAAATTTAATGAACAGAGGACTATCAAGGGTACTAAAATACAACAATATGGTAAAGCCTATGAAAAGAAATCTCTAAAGCTGAGATCATTAGAAGATGGAAAATATTCTCTGGACGTTTTCTTGTACTAACTTACTGGCCACTATCAGAAACAGGCTACTGGACAAAATGTACTTCTCGTGTGATTCAAAACAGTCACTCATATTCTCTTCCAAAACACCACTAAAACCAGTTTATTTTTTCTTAGTGGGATGGAAGAACAAAATATTAGAAAACACTGACAATACCAGTTCTATTTTCTAGAAATAAATACATTTTATGCATTTCCACAATTCTTGTTAAAAATACTTCAATTTCTTGCAAGTTAAGAAATTAGAATTATGTTCAATGACAATTCCCTGAATGTTCAATTTGCTTTGAACTGGTCTTAAACACAAGTAAAATTCCTCTTTCTCTGGAACTGAAAAACTCTATTGGGTTACAAGAATAGATTAGCTGTGACTAATCTGCACTGGCTTCATGGTTGTCCTAAGGTACCTATTTCTTTCTTAATTGTCCATGGTCAGTAAATTACTATGCTGTCTCAGAACAAGAGATATTCTAACATTTCTTTATGTATTATTTTATAATACTTCATAAAATTCTGAAACACTAATGTAGCTGGTTGATGCATGCTGAACATGCAAGTAAGTAGATAAAATTTAAAGTCAGTAAAATAATTGTTTTATTCTTGAACTACATTTTCTGGTACACTAGTGGAAGTTACAGAAGATCATAATTTTGGCATAAAACCCCACTAATCCTGGGAAATTAGAGAAATCAGCCAAGGCTTTTTCCACTGACGTATGGCTTCCAGACCTCAGAAAGGCTGAACAGGGAAACAATTTGTTCACCCTGTAGCAAAAGTCAGCCTGATTCATCAGAAACTCTTTTCCTATTCCCTAAGCTTCCTGGGATCATCACTACTCAAAAAAACTGACAGAGTTTGGTCATCATTCAACACTGAAGCTGCTTAAAAGTGATAAATGTCACCTTTTTACCAGCTACTTCAATTTCCTCAGAGAAAAACCTTCTATCTGCTGTAACTATTTGCAACTTGATGTTTAAATTATTTCGTTGATAGGTCTAGTTATATTATCTCCTTTGTGTTAACTACTATTAGTTTCTATGATCCCTAATAATTAAGCAATTTCAAGCTACTTAAAGAACCCAAAGTTACAGATACTGGTACAGAGTTTACTGTGGTCTTTGACACTACAAATACTTTCACAGGATTTTCTCTTTTTTTTTTCAACACAGTAAATGGGGTTCAGTTTCTGGTTTTGTTTCACTGATTTTTAATTTTCAAAAACTTTCAAGGTTTTTACTAGTGTTATTATTTTCCTTTTTATTGTTTGTTTTCCTTATATGTCAGTGACATTTCTGTGACTTGGACAGTCAGCTGTCTACCAGTCTACTTGTAAAATGCAGAAGGGGCCGAGAGTCCTCAACTCTAAGTCCTATAATTTCATTTTCGTCCTAACTCATCTTTTCCACTAAGGAAAACTGCGCTCCCCACCTATGTCCAGATGTTGCTTTCTCTCCAGTTTCAATCCTGAAGAGACCTTTTGCCTTATTAACCAGTTTTTCCATGTTCATATTTTCAGAGTCAGAATTTGCATTAGCAATTCTACATTTAGTTCTTATTGCCCTTTATACTATGGGAATTTGTCTTACACTCCTCTTTCTCTAACTTAAAAATTGCTACGTTACATGAGACCAGTGGTCCCTTCAGTATCAATCACTAGAAGACTTTGCTGAAAGGTGTGGGGAAACTGTGCTATCCACCCTTGTAATGAGCTAACAAGCAGGCAAGTTTCTTCCTCACCTACTTTAATTAAAGTTTGACTTACATTCTAAAGCTTGAAAACTTAAATCCCTGCTCTAAAATCTTTTCTGACATAAGTCTGAGAGTTTTTGTTAATGACATACACTTCCCTGAAACATTGTTTTAAAGGCAGGGAGTTTAGGATGCAGGAGAACACCATAGTTATATAACACAAATCCATAGCATATAATGTAGCATTAGAAATAATTTAGCACTTTCATGTGATATTCTAAATGGATAATTTTTATGTTAGGAACAAAATTTAGGAATTTTATGCCTCTTGCAGAATTTTCTTTTTAAACATAGACAAACATAAACATTACTTAAACCCCCTTTTAAGAAAAAATAATACTACAAAAAGAAGGTAGTGAGTTAAGTCTAGAAAGGTTTAAAACCAGGAACAAGTCTTATTGAGACATACTTTATTAAAAATCCAGAAATGAACTTTAAATAATTTTAATTATTCACAGAGAAGATTCTATCTCAAGTGTGTATTAAGGTACTTTCCTCTTATTAGCTTTTGCATTTCATTAATTACTTTTTTAACTATTTCCTCACCTTAGCCATGCATCAAGGAATGCTGCTTCCAGTCTTCCAGCAATGTTGAAGGAGATCTGCACAAATACATCACCTCAGAATAAATGCATGTCATTTATTACTAAAATTGAATATGAAGAAAAAATTGTCTTTACCTTATTTTCCATTTGTACTGAAGCAATGAGAAGGACTGGACCATGCAATTAAATTATCTGTTGAGACCAAATATTTCCTGTACTGTTTTTCAAGAAATGGCCTGTCTTTCACCTTCTTCTCTTCCTCTTTCAGCAGTGTTATTCCCAATCAGTAAACACTGACATTCAAGAGTCTATATATTTATGGAGAGTTACTACACATATTGTCATCTGAGCTGTCACCATTGCATCCATATCTATAAACAGGGAAGTCTGAAGCATCAAGTACTTTCTGCTTGCAGTTTGTACTAATACATGCATGTCCCCTTTTTAATGCTACTTTTCCTGCATTCAAAGTGAATTTGCTTTGATTTAGTCTTGTTCATTTATAATGGATTTCTGAAAATTGTGCCACTTCAAAGAGAAAAACCTTATCTGCAAGCCTTATCCTTACATAGACTATATAGCTATGTTTTTTCTTTTCTAATGATTAGTAACCCTACAAAGTCATGGTGTAAACTAGAGAGTAAATGCTTTGTCTCTTTTACATTTTGTATTGGTCAATTTTTATTGACTGTGTACCATTGTACACTATACTAAATGTAGATGCACAGAATGTTTCAAATGGTGAACACAAAGAAATATGTTTAACAGCACAGAGAAGTGATCATTGAGCAAATCATTCTGCATAAGTTACCATCTATTTTCCATGAAACACAGGGTAAAGCACGTTAATGTAAAGTACAGATATTGCAACGCAGTGTAGTCTTACACTGTGCAGGGAGAGCCCAGCAGTCTGCAGCAGCCTGAAACCGTGCACAAGTGCTTACAGCTGCAGTGACATGGTGCTAAGCATGTTTTAAGACTAGTCCCAGTCGAGCGGCATCTTATCCAACCAGAAACAATCCCACAATCCAGCTCTTTTTAAGTGATCATCCTTGTATCATAACAGATTTAGGTTGCAGCTACTTTGGATTATGGTTAATCTAACCTTTATCCATTCACATCTTCACCTGAAACTTACAAGGACCAAGAGTCAATTGCCAGGGCATAATTCACAATGACACTGATCTCTCCTTCCTCACTCTAATTATCTGGATTAAGAATAACACTTTTGAGTAATTATTTTCACATTGGATAAACATTAAGCTTTCCTGGATTTATCTGAGCTTTTTCTTAACATGAAATAGATCCGAGCAGGCTTATAAGAACATAACTGACAGCAGTGACAGCTTAATCAAGGAAACCCTAAACAACTAAAACAATAGGAAATGTTTGTTTCACACTGTTTTGAATAATCAAGAGCCAGTAACTTGATAACCCACTGGCAAACTATCTACTCATAGACCAAAGAAAAAGCAATATCCAGGCATATCAATTACAGTGACTTGTACTCTCTTAATAAAGATGCAAAATTTTCTCTGATGCAGTACCAACTCAAAAGCAAACATGAGTTTTACCAGTGGCAAAAAATGTACAAGCCAACAAAGCTGCTGATTTACATGACAGGTATCACAGGGATAAGAAAGAAAAAAAAGCCTATTACTAGTCTGCTAAATTTGTAATTAAAATGAATCAGTTACCAGCTGTATCACTTCAGATGACAATTTCTGAAGAAACTGCATTGTCCATCTCAAGATACACAGACTCCCCAAAATTGATATCACAAGCAGGCTAGAAAAATCTTCCAACCTTGTCTTTGAAACTACCTACGATCATATACAATTACTCACTAAAATCACATCACAGAACCCAATTGCACTTTGGCTTTGCAGATCCACAGATAACCTCTTAAAGAGCAAACTCCCTTACTGTGTCGACCCCTGACCTCGAGCTCTTTTTCCAATCTCCAGTAGCACCACATGTTTCTTTTCCAGAGTGAGCCAGGACTCGGAGTTGCAAGGTTTCAGAGGGGTAGCAAGTGCTCCAGCTATCATAACTTTGAGGTTAAGGGAGCACACTGCTAATATCTCATTCGCAAACTTTAATGCATTCCTTATACTACTACTTAATTTAGCTTGAACATTATTTATGAAGGACTTTTCGGTAAGTATTTTTCCATTTGTGGAAGGCTTTTAATAATTTATAAGTAATAATTTTATTTGGCTCTTAAAAGGCTTTAAAATGTTATGCCTCGATTGAATACTTTAGCAGCCACTGGAAGCTGAATTAAAACAAATAAAAGTATTTACATCTTAATTTCAGGAATTATTTTAGAACTTGATCAGATAAGGGGCACAGACAATTTTGTTTAATAACTTGACTTTCCTGAGCCTCCACAATAGCAATTAGACCACTGGGACTTTCTCTTCTCATGCTTAGGAATAATAAATAATAAAACTAAGCATGAATGGTGGTTTATGGTTTCTATGATTTCTTCATCATGTCAAGAGCAGAAGAGGAGAAGAAGTACATTTTGAGTTTGCTCTCAAAAAACACAGGACAGAACACCACAATTCTGGGCACTTAGCTGTAGCAAAACAGTAAGAGTGATATCAGGTGCAACATCTTTCTCTGCACACATGCAAACACTTATTTATTTGGAACTATGTTCTGGATGTGCATATATACTTATCTTAATGAGATATGAAGAGCAGCAATGAATATTGATGTATCCTCACCTGCATGTTACTGACAACTTACTCTGATGACAGGCACGGACTCTTGCAATTTTGATACCTTACCCCTCCCAGACAGAGAGAGACTTTTCCTTTGAATGCAGGATCTCTCAAGCATTCTTTCAGCTGCTTTTACTGGGTACTGGAAAACAGTCTCCTCATGCATTTTGCAATATTTCCCAAGGGAGCAAAAGGGACCTAAAGACTTTGAAATTATCCAAGAACTGAGAGCCTTGGAGATACCTCCTGATGTGACAATAGCACTACTTCCTAAACTCTAGTGTGCAATATTTTTAAAACTGGAAACCCTGAAACCTGTCACAAAATAGTTGAGGTTGGAAGGGATCTCTGGAGGTTGTATTGTCCAACCGTGCAGACGCAGTACAGAAAATTTCTGGGTGTATTCACTACACATTTTTGTTTGGAAAACATTAATACTTTATAATTTTATTTAAGACCTATTCTAGATAGTCCAGTTCTGCAGAATCTAAGGTTCCCAGCAAATAGCTTCTACATAGCTCCTAGATTTTTACTTTAAGCAATATTCCAGCCATCCTGTGTGAACAATGACTTTAAAATCTTTTTCTTTCACACTTTTTTCTTCTAATGGATGTTACTACATTATTAGGCAGATGTGCTCCTCATCCATTTATTTACATTTACTGTAAAATCACCCAGAAGCATTCACTGACTAAAAGGAATATATTCATCAAAGTATGCTTCTTGAACTTGCTCTTAGCATGAAGCAAAACATAGATATGCTGGAAAACAAACACAGGCTTTAAAACAATCTTGAAAAATGGTGAAACACTAAAAATTAGTCAGGAAAAATGTAAGGTAGATATAAATAACTGATAGAGGTTACTTATATCTACCCAAATAGAGGATGAGAAATAACTGGTTAGGGGTACTTTTTATGTGGACCAATTTCAGAGCGCTCAAAGACAAGAAAGAAGAGACAGTATCAACATAGTACAAGAAGAAATTTAGGAAAATCTGGACTAATTTAGTTAGGAAGAGAAACAGATTATAGGTCTTCAAATAGCTGAAGAGCCTGTTCTACTCTGAGTCTTTGGTGGATGGGTGAGGTGGCTAAAATTTATTACTAAAGAGATTAGATATTGGAAAATGTAAGAAAAGTGAAAGACGGCAGTAGCTGTTTTGAGGAATAAAACATCTCCCACACCAGGGATCATGGAGAATAGATGGGAGAGAAGTCCATCAAGAGCAACGCCTTTGTAGAGGACTCTTCTATGGGTTGGAAAGTTAGTAGATGGCAGTTGCCTTTAGCCCTGTATTCCAAGAGTACGGTGTTACGTGTACTGTTGGAGAGAGTGAGTACATGCTGCTTTTGGCTGGGATAGAGAGAATGTTCTTCGTAGCATCTGATACAAGGCTATGCTTTGAACTTGTGCTGGAAGCAGTGTTGATAACACAGAGATGTTTTGGTTACTGCTGAGCTTGTACAGAGTCAAGGTCCTTCCTGCCTCTCACCCCACCTCACCAGTGAGGAGGCTGGGGGTGAACAAGCTGACCCAAAATGACCCAAGGGATATTCCAGACCATATGGTGCCATGCTCAGCACAGAAAGCTGGGGGAATAAGAAAAGAAGGGACATTCAGAGTGATGGCATTAGTCTTCCCATGCTACCATTACGTGTGAAGGAGCCCTACTTTCCTGGAGGGGGCTGAACATCTGCCTGCCCATGGGAAGTGTTGAAGGAATTGCTTGTTTTGCTTCGCTTGCTTTTGGCTTTACTTTAGCTGCCTTTATCTGAACCCAGGGGTTTTCTCACTTCTGCCCTTACCATTCCTTCCCTCATCCCATCAGTGGGGAATGAATGAGGGGTTGTGTGGTGCTTACCTGCCAGCTGGGGTTAAACCACAACAGAACGAAACATCAAATATCCTTCTAGGCCTGGTAAAAAAGTGGTTTTGATTAAAATAATTTTTCTCAATATGAAATTAATTGATCACTGGGTGCTTTTTCATAGATCACGTCTGCTTTCTCCATGGCACATTGAAGACTATGGTTTTCACTGGATTTATAATAATTCTGACTGAGACCACTGCTATTTCTAATTAAAATATTTTCCCCAGTTTTGTTTCCATGCTACATTCCCTAACTTGGTTTTCTACTTCAATACTTTTCCAGTGTAGACCAATCTTTTTCACTTAATTAATATAAAGAAAAGAATTTATAATGAAGATGCTTCATACATACCTTGTTTAAAGACACCTGCGTGTAAGTTTGTCCACGCAATAACACAGTCTAACTCAAATTTATTCATTCAGACATTATATGGAAAACTGAGTCAAACCTGAGTTTTGGCTAAACAAGAACAGCTGTGGGACTGCTTACTTCCCTCCCCAAAGATGCCAAAACCTAAACCAGTCCAATTGTGGTCAAACACTGAATCAATAGTGCATGTGCTAAGGAAATGCTGATTTTTTTTGTATTGCATTTATAGAACTAGTCTGTTTTTTCCACAGGGCAAAAATATTCTCTCCTGTCCCTTCTTTCATACTGATTTTTCACTGGAAAAAGGAAGAATTTTCTCATGATTTCCCATCAAGACAGATATTAGGAAACTGAGAGGAACTAAGCTAGGAGGAATGAATAGCCCTAGCAATGGTACCTTCATGATTTCCTAGAGGGGAAGCTTTTAAAATTTTACAAGTACAAAGTGTGTGCTTCTATTGTCAATGGAAAGAGTGCAGTTTGATTTCTAAATATTCCTCTGTGTAAGTTAGGAATAAATTTATGAGCAGATGCATGGATCCATTCAGCAACTCCTGAAAATATCAGTGCTGAATTCTGATAGTAAACCCCAAAGAAAGAGACAGAAGGTCTGAGTGGTTGCATTTTTTTACCCCTTGGACAGGCTTAGCACTTCTCTTATTATTATTCTACAGTTCCAGTGGTACAAAATTTTCTAGCAAGGAAGTAGTCTGAAGACAGATCCTGACAGTACTCCAGAACTTATTATGTTAACTGACAAAAGGAAACATTTTTCTATACTCATGAGGAAGCTAGGCAAAGTGATTCAGATGTAACAAGAAGTGTGTTCAAGTTAAACATTTTTTGATGATCTTATCTGCCTTCAGGGAACCCTTGAAAATGTTGCTACCAGACTTCCAACAGAGGAAATTGATGAGACCTCGGAAAGGATGGAGGCACGGGCCATTCTCAGTTCTACCACCACAGTCCCCACTCTGTCCAAGTGCTCCAGGGAGTGGTTTTATTGAGGGGACCTGGTAGGAGCTTTATAAGCAAGACTGGCTGGTGGGAGTGTTTGCCTGATACAGAAGGCAAACGCCCAGAAATACTTGCTTTTAGCTAGGGAAGACTTGTGCCCCACAACCTGAGCACTGAAAACTAAATTGCTGACAAAACATTTCTTCAAATTCAATGGCAGAAGATGGGCTGTTGTGGACCAACATCTCATTTCTTTCTTTGAAGTTCTCATCTCTTTAACTCGCCCTAAAAAGCCCACACAACCCTGAATGAAATAAAATAAAGACCACCCTCTAAAGAAAACTTTACAAAGCCATTCCTGGAGACTGTTTCTTGAGGACAGACGCAAATTAGCCACTTAATGTCTCAGGTACTAAAATAATACTTCCCACTAGAGAAAACAATATAGTACTATTCTCAGAGAGGTAAGAAAATATCTGATTATTAGAAATAGCAATCTTGTCTTTCTGCAGGAACAAAGAATAATCAAGTCCCAGTCTGCACCCAACTTCTGGAATACAGTCCTATTGTTGCTCCAACCTCTTGATAAAAGACATTCAATTATTTTTTATTTAGGGAAAACAAAGCCTTTCTTGATACTTTCAGAGGATAAATAACTAGACAGCTGAAAATTTGGGGGATTTTTACTTGTTTGTTTTTTGCTAAAGAATGGTGTTATTGTAATATATCCCACCCTGATACAACATTGACTTTAGAAGTAGTGATAAATAATCACCCATGCAAGATACCATCATTATTTTTATATCATTTATACTTTGCCAAAATATATGCCCTTTTGGGTGAGGTTTAATCATGACACATTCTGAGTAGCCCACAATTTCAGAACTAGATGCGAGAAATAGGAAGTGAATTAGCAGGAATCAGGATAGAAAAAATTTTCTCATCAGAGTAGCAGCAAAGCTGGGATATGGATCCAAACCCAGTCCCATGCATGTTGCAGTTACATCTGAGCCATAGGTAATAGCCCTGCCATTTTTCTGAGAAGCACTGAACAGAACATCCCACCAGAAATATTTTCTATCAAGTCTACCAGTTTTAATATATTAACGTATATAGGCAAGATGGCTAACATTCTTTTTCAATTAAAATACCATATACAGCATCTATAAGAAGGATAAATTCAACTTGTACTTAGAAATGACAGTTGCTTATTCTTTCACATCACCAGCAAGTCACCCACAGGTGCAGAGAGTTCTGACTTTCCTGCCACAAGGATTTCAGATGCTAGATCTAAAATGACATATGATAATGCAGAAATGAAAATTAAGTGTCATGTATTCCTTCATATAAAAAGAAACACCTGTCACTAAGGGAAAGACAGCATTGTTGAGGTAGTGGTGGTGTTTCATTTTGGTTCAAGTCTTTTGTATTCAACTGCTATCTCAGCTAGTAATACAAGTGACACTTAGTAGTCTATAAACAAAAGGTTCTCCTTTCAAATCTAACCCAACACCCTTGAGTTTAACATATGCTTCACAACAAGCTGACTTCAGAAACATTTTGTTTATATACATATAAAGCATATACATGCTTTACTTTCAGAAAGCCTTTTGCAAAATGTTTCTTGCTGCTCAAGAGCCCTCTTGCTTTGGGTTGCCCTTGGTTTATACCAACATGACTTTGTCACTCTCATTCTTTGCCTCAGGAAGTTGTAAAACTGTGATCTTATTTCAGATACTAGGAACGCCAAATTGAAAATTAATCACCTTGGACTTTTAAGAAGTTGCAGCTATCATGAAAATAAATTTGAAATCAACCTTTTTTCATGTCCACCTGCCATTTTTATAGAAGTCAAAACCATATGTGCTTCCTCTTTGAAGTTTGTTTTTGCCCCCTAATGATAGCCTTCACATTCCACTGTATTGTTCTTTTAGCTATAGCTTTCCATCAGCCAATGGGGGGTGGGGAGGGAAAGAAAAAAAGAAAAAGGAAAAAAATTAACAGCAGCATGACAAATGCTTGTGCAGATGTCTGATGCTGATGTGATAAATGGCTATAGTCTATGAAGTTACAAGTACAAAATAATGTCAACAAGTTGCAATGATAAAACAGACCATGAAATATTTCAATATATGTTCAACAGTCAGGGCAATTTCTGGTTTGAATTACCAATCAATTTTTTACTGGGTTGAAATGATTTTTCTTACAGAGGAACCATTGTCTATGTGGTTGGGTTTTTTTCAAATTTCTGTCACAGTCTTCACATTGGTAATTCTGATTAATGTGCTCTGATTCCCTTATTTTCTCAAGGCTTCACATTTTCTTAGGAAAATAAAAGCATTCATAGCACTTAAAAGTCCAGGCTCTAGGCTGGGCAGAATGAAGCTGTCACTACTGCAGCACTTGCAGTAACTCACCTTTGAGGAGCACCGGAAGTGCAAAGGTTTGCTGCTCTGCTGGTGCCCATTTGTGAAAAGCGCAAAATGTAGAGTTGGGTCATGGAGAACAGAGGATGATTTTGGTCTCTGACAAGACTTAAACCCAATTATAAGTTTCCTATTTTTCTGTAATAAAAATTAAAGTTCATTGGGTTTTGTTTTTAATGATTAAAGCAGATGGGCAGGAAAATCAAATGACTAGTTGCTTTCATTTGTCATTCCCAAACTGCCAACAGAGCACAGAAATCTAGCATGCCTTACCCTTCATTATGATCTAGTAATTCAAACATGCAAACAGGGGAAGGGAAAAAAGATTAAAAAATAAAAATAAAATAAAAAATAAATGAGACAAAAGCACAAAGGATTGATCATGTGGCTGGATACAAAATCAGGCATGCATGAAATAATCATATGCCCCTTTAATTGGGAAAACACATTTTTCTCAAATCCAAATTTTAAACTGATATAGTCAAACCTAGGTCTGTGCAACACCACAGCAGATTTAAATCACACAGAATTCACTTTGTTTTTAACTGAGAGGTTTGTGCCTTTCTAAACCAAGTCTACTAAAGTGACTTATTTATCTTCAACAAAACAGGTGCATGACAATTTGCAGGTAAGCCCCAGCAAGAGATTTTATGATACTAAACTAAAGCTTTTGCATGCTGTACTATTCATTGAAGCTTGTAACTTATAAATTTTAACCCCAACAGTGTCATAAGTGATCTGGATGAGACTGGAGGGTAACTAACCATAATGGCAAAACAAGAAAAGAGTGGAGAGTTTCCTTTTGAACAAATGAAAGCAAGGTTCACTCTGATGGGTGTTTTAACCAATGTCATCCATTAAACTTTTCTAATTAATAAAAATAACAAGAATAAAAACATACATGAGATAAGAAAGGAAGCTTGATGAAGTTTAATTCAGACTTTGGGATAATCCTAGGCAATAACTTTACACATGAAAGAAGGCTCCTTACTCTTCCAATGAAGGTTTAGAAAAGACAGTGTTTTTTGTAGTTCATAATGTCTGCATACTCTGTCAGCCTCATAGAAACTACTTTTCATATTAGTCTGGAAATCACAAAGGAAGGAGTTGCAATTTTGACAATATCCTCCTTCAAAACCTGTGCTCATAGAGTATCTCTGCCCACTATACTCCTATGAAGACTCATTTGCTCCCTGAATTGATACCTGTTTAGAAAGGAAAAAAAAAAAAAAATAGAAATCACCACTTTTTCACCTTCTCAGTTCTGTATTTTCTTTGCCAAAGGGAAAAAATGCATGGTTGGTGCATGTCTGAGGCTGGCTTTGACTGGGATCTAATCACATGACCAAGAGCAGGGTCCTTTTATCACATAACAGGAAAAAACAAGACAAAGAAAGAGCAGTCTGAGAAATTCCTGTTCCAAAGCTCCAAGGAAGAAACTGCAGGCATAAGACATACCTGTTTTTTCCAAGTTAAACTGGTACTAAAAAGAGCTGTTGACCACCAGTATTCACCTTGCATGACCAATTTTCACTGTTCTTCAATTCAAAACTGTGGAAGAGTTTCTCAGTGAGTGTACAGACCTGCTTCTTATATGTGAAGATTAGTCAATGGTTTTCACCTCATAACAGCATCCTTTCCTTAGTCATAATCTCTTCCTTTACAACATGTAGCCCAGACACCCTAAACCAAAAACTTCTGTTTTCCATAAAAGTATATGGTACTACTCATAAGCAAAATCTCTACTAGAAATAAGATATTATTGAAAAATATTGTCTGTCACAATTTTTACAAAACCCTTTTCACTAATCCATTTTTTGTAAACCATGAAAAATATGTAACAAAAAACCCACCCCAAACCAACAATAACAGCAAAAATCCCCACCCAACCAACAACAATAACAAAACCTTCAGAACCAAAAAACAGCAACAACAAAACTAAACAGGTCAAAATCTTCTCTACTACGGCCACTTTCCTGGTCAACACATTGGCAATCAGCAAACATACAGCTAGCTTGCTTGGCTGTATTTGGTTGAATAGGCAGTATGTTTCTACTGCTTCAGAAGGGGACAATAATCTCATCATGGCACCATTGATGTCACACATAAGGGCTCCCTGCTAAATCATTCAAGGACTTCGTTAGACCTCAAAACAACTTTTTTTTTTTTTTAATGGGGAGAAATGAGTTAAAAGCATTTTCTGAGTCACAGAGGTAGGAAAAATAAAGCTGCTGTGGATATTTCTGCAAGCAAAGACAGAGGAGACTGCACAACATTTTCTAATTCTCTTCACTGCCATGGGAGCAGCAGCCACTGCCTGGCTGTTGAGCTAAGCAAGCTGAATTGTATTTGCATGATGTATATGTGTGATGTTATGGCTCTCCTGGGTCTGGAAAGAAAGCTGCAGAATTTGGCACCACAAGAATGAACTGTGTTTTAGCTGGAAAGCAAACCAGAGTATTTTTCAAGGAGAGGTGCAGCCAGGACTTGCTCTCATTTCTATCACTACTGTAAAACTTCCAGATTGCTGACAAATTTCTTGAAGGAGCCCCAGCCATTAATAGCGAATAAGGTCTTCCCAACTGCTGTCTGAGTATCTCTGAGCTTTATCCAAGTTCTCCCAGCAGTAAATCTCTCAAGGAGGCACAGTGGCCAAGAGAACAATTACAATCCTTTAATGCATAAGCAGGGAAATAGCATATAGCAAGTAGGAGTAATGAGCTGATATTACCCTCTGCATATAGCATTAGTGAGACCATAAATAGTACACTGGGAGCTCCCCAAAAGAATTCAGCAAACAGATGATAGCTCAAATGAGAGCCACAAAGTGATTCAACATCTTGAAAATACTGTCTTTTAATAATAAGGCACTGAAGAAATTCAACCCATTTAGTTCATCAAAGACAAATCCAAGTGGTGACTGGCCACAGACTCCAGGTCACAACATAAGGAAGACATTTGTGATAGCTGGGAGCTCTGCAATATATCTTGAAGAGGGGAAGACAAAATGACAGCTGATATTAGAAACACTGATTTCAAGAGGGTTATTGACTGTTAGAGCATTTCCCTGAAGATGTAGGGGATTCACCATCATGTAACATACTTAGACCAAGCAAGTAATTTAACCAGAAAAAAAAAATACCGAGCTCCCAGTAATGCATATGGAGTTTGGTTCTCTGGCTTGTGTAATGCTGTGTGGGATAGATGATCACATTGGTTTCCTCTGACACCAAAAATAAATAACCCTATATGGGAGCTGTAGGCTCAATGATCACAGAACAGTTAAAGCTCCATGGTAGTATCTTCCCATTTGTCACCATTCAGTAAAAGGCTGTGATTTAAATATTCCTAAAAACTATTGCCCAGCAGCTTTACAAATAGGACATTCATAGATGTGTCTGTAACTTTCTCTTTGTCCTGATAGTACCACTTAGAAGCCACTGTCCCTTTTTCTTCCTCAGACCTAGATCCAAACATTCAGCCATTTTACTAAGACTCTCGGAGGGAAAGTCACCAAGAATTATCCAGGAGAAAACCCCTTTTGAACAGAATTATTTCTCTTGAGATCATTCTTGTATAGAAGTTGGAAAGCTGAATTTCAGGGGAACAGAAGGGGAATTACATGCCAGCACAATGACAGATTAAAGAGTGTTTTAAGAAACAAAGATCTATTTTAAAACCAAAACACAAAGGGAATAGTTTACCTTCCCAAGGGACCCTGCTAATTTCAATTACACATTCATTAATATTAATAAAATATCTGTACACCATAAGTAAATGCAGCATTTTATAGATATTGATATAAAACATTCTTCATCCTCAGAAAACTTATTATGCCAGGATCAAAACCTGCATCAAGATCCATGCATGGGAGTGTTTATATAATCATATATTGGACAATACAATAAAAACTCAACAGAAACAGAAAGATAAAAATTATGACAACAATCAGTACATGAAAATATCCTTGGGAGACAGGAAAATTCACTGAAAAAGATATGTTGAGAACTGTTTCCTAGGAATCATTCAAAATAACTTTCAATATGACACTCATCCCAATGAGAAGTCAATAATCCGATATGATGTGCTCTTTATGTTACAAAACAAGTGAGGCATGTTGGGAAAGCTTGCAAGTGCTCAGAGGAGAAAAATAAAAGCAAAATTTAAAAAAAACCCCAGTGGTAACTTCAGAAAATGAAAGGCAGTTCTGGAAGAGACAGATGAGTGGTCAAAGATGCCTGAGAAACACACACTAATTATACGGCTCTCACCACCACATGTGATATCACTCACCCAGAGCAGTACAAGCTCTCGGAAACAAAAATCAGCACATTTTCCAAGGGGCTTCAAGAAAACTTAGTAAATCCAACTTCTGACTTTTGTGATGATTTATGTTAATACACTGCAGTCATTTTTTTCTGTGTACAGTCTGTGGAACAACTGAAATTTAAACGAATGTTTCCCATAGAATATCCAGCATATCAAAATGGCAACAAATTAATTTCACAAGATGTTTCTTTTGCTTTTATTAGAAAGACCAATTTTCATATCCTGAGCTGGAAGTCATGATGATATTTAGAACATGCTGACAGTAATGCACTGTGTCATGAAGACATGGGCATGCTCCTCAGAATGGGTTTGCAGACTTCCAAAGTTTAGTGCATAAGCTTTTGTCTTTGTTTTACTCAATATTATTTCCTTTAGTTTTAAGGTGAGAGCCAACTTTTTATTCCAAATTGCTCTGCTTCAAATGCCTGATGAATTACACAAGTTGTACATGTATACATTACATATGTTTATTGCATAACTACTGTAAAATCATTTTGCCTTAAAATATAATACAGTTACAGGCTGGAAAACTGCCATGTTTGGCTTGGTCCACATTTCTCAAATCTAGTCCCAGGCAACACTTTTCCCCAAAGGTTCATAAATGCAAACCTCCTGAAGGACAGTCTTGGAAGAGAAGTGTGCAAGAACCATTCCCAGAAAGAAATAGAAATGGGAAGAGTGATGCATTTCAAAGATGCATGCTGCACGTGTAGTAGAGGGGAAAAAAGATGCTTTACCACTGTCACCTTTGTTCAGTGAGAAATGTAAGCTAAATTAAATGCAGCTAGATCCACTCTTCACTGTCCATGGCTTTGGTTCCCTGCCCAACTCCTTTAATGCATTGCCATTGCAAGGGTTTGTTTGGGAGCTGCAGTCATAAATCACACCGTGAAGCTGCTTCCTCTCTCCTTGCATGCACCTGCAGAGGAAATGTGCCAAGGGGCAGAATTAGGCATGCTCTCAGGACTGTGGGCAATACAGCAACCCTAGAAGCAGTCTGGGATGGGCTGCCATCCTTTAAAGCAACCAGCAGTTTTTTTGACCTGCAGAGCAGCTGAGAATCTAGAGGATGTGAGGATGGCACAAGTTTTCCAGAGGCAGACCCAGGAGACCCCTGCACAGGCAGCTGCTGGAGGCCCCAGCTGTGTGCAGCCAGTGCCAGCAAGAGCCTTACAAGAGCAGGACTAGGACTGAGGTACAGATGCTGGGGAATGTCTCGGAACAGACTGAGCTGCACTTGCAAAAGGTGTGGGGAGCTATGGGGAGTATTCACACCAGCCTTAAGGGTCTGACCTGCATGTGCCACTGCTCTACAAATCAGAGATTATTCCAGTGCTGCTGATTTCCAATAAGGATTAAACAAAACAGAGCAACCAATGTTTTGGGTTTTTTTTAATTTATCCTAGCTTTGATGGCTTTGCCTGAGCCTCCTCCTGAAGGATTCCTGTTTTGAGAAGCATTGCTCTAGCTGTTTTAACAAGTTAGCTGTTTTGAATAATGCCATTTGTAATGCAGTTGGATAGTCTGTTCATCATAATGTAATAATAATGCATTACATCCATTACCACCATATCAGCCCCAGAATGAACATGCAATGTTAATTTGTCTCCTACCTCATTGGCTATATAACAAATGTAGAGTATCTGTCACATTATCTCAAAATGTCTGTTTTATCCGTGAAGTGTTTGACAAAGCACACGTTACAAATGGCTACTCATAGTGAGTTATACACAAAACTATTGTACGAGCTCTTATAGCAATATAATGTAGCAAGGAACTAAAATCCAGAATTCAGCCATCATCATTCTGTATTACAAGACATAAAGGAGCACTGGAATCAAGACCTCTCTTATTCCTCCTCCCCACCAGCCAACACCATGCTTGCTACTTGCACTCCGTGACAAAGAGGTTTGGAGGCTTTGTCTCAAAAAACCCCAAAAAATCCAAACCTACATTAGGAGAGGTAGATGAATTAGGAATAAACTGGAAACAAGAAACTGTCAATTTTACCAAACAGTATGAGCAAATCAAGGGTTTGTGTTCACAGTCACCTTATGCCTCCATCTATGAAATGGAGATCCTCTCAAACAGGCACAATGGCGGTTCATTAGTGTCCACCCAGGACTCCCCACCCTCAAGGTGCTTTTGTAGCATAAAGCCATTACATTGACCATCTCTGGCAGTCTGCCCCATCTTAGTAAGTTCTGCTTCCATTTATTGCATCTGACTTTAAGCTTCCTCTTCGGAAAATACATCAGTTACCAAAAAGAAATGCAGTGTGATCTGCTTCTTAGTAATTTTTTCCTCCTTAGTTATCAGGGTTCAGTTTAAATTGAGCAACCATCAAGTGTAACTTTAAAGACTAGACAAGATCCAGCAGATGATTATTTATTTATCTTAAAAGTTTACTATGTGGTATTCAGCAAATAAAATGAACAGGGTTAACTCCCTGTGTTAATATATCTAGAGCCTTAAACTGCAATTTATAATACATAGGTCACCTTTCTAAAGACTTCCAAGGCATGCTAAAAATCCAAAATTCTCCAGGATGGAGTCCCAGCTATCAAGGGCAAAGCTCTTTTTGGCTTCAACTACAATCAGATGCATATGTTAAATTATAAAATAACTTCCAGTTCAGATTCCTATAAAATCATCATTATTAGATCTGCCCAAACTAAACGATAACACATTTTCCATTAATTCTTCCAGAACAGCTTATAACATGTAAAAAAAGAAAGTAGACGTGCCCACAATTTCTTATGGACTTAATAGCTAAGCTACAGTTTTCGTCTTAATTTTACACCTCCTCTTTGGCTGTTCAGCATCGTTTAAACCAACATCAGAAACTGATGTTACTTCTGTCCCAGTGAAATTACCCATCTTGCATTTTATCTAAGGTTACTCCATTGAAATACTTGACATTTCTTTGCGTCGAATGTCTGACAAAAATCACTACTCAAGGTGATGTGGCTGTACAAACATATTTAGCTGAGGTTTAAGCTGTCACTGAGATGGGACAAGGCTTCATCCCATATAACACACAGAACTTATGACATAAATGTGGCCTCAGGGATTTCTTTCATGATTCAACAAGTCTCCTTTTGGTAGCAGCAGAAAACGTAAACAGGTATTATCGTTCTATAGGCGCTACCTTGACATTTCCTTTCTACTTCTTGCCATGTGACCACACCTCAACATGCTGAGCACAGTTCAGCGAAGTCCAACAAAGCCAACTTGCAAATACTCTGGAGAAACTATAAACAATACTATTGTCTTTAGAAAGCATTCAGAGAAAAAAAGACAAAAAAGCAGTTGACACTTGACACATGGACTAAGCCCAACAAAGTGTTTTGAAGATCACTCTTTCCTGCTTTTATAATCCACTAACTTCTTATTGTTATTTTTTAATCCAGTATCATGCCCAGACTGTTTCTTTGTTACCTCTAACCTGGCTTTTGGAAAAGTATGACTCTCATCTTCACATGTTTCTACAACTTTCTGCAAACTTCTAAGCCAAATGATAGAAATAGCACAGTTTTGTTTCTCTTTGTAGTTCAGACTCTTTGTGTCCTTCAAATAAATCCTTACTCCTACGGAAAGTAAGTAAGAAATGTGTTACAGTGGGCTAATTTATAGCATGAAATAGGGCAATTGACTCCTTGTAAAACAGACTTGAAACAAGAACTCGAAACCACCCTTAGACATATCTTGAAGGGATTTAGTATGGATACATCCTGAGTATTATTTACATAGTACTAGACATTGTCATTATACGTACTAAAATCTATAAAACTGTAACAGAGAGCCTCTAAAGAACATAAATGATCTGGGGCTACTGAGCCTCAAATGTTCTTTATGTAAAAATCTTAACAAGTGAAAAGCAACTCAACAGTGAAAAGATCCCCAAGCGCATGACGTCTTCTAGAAATTTATACTGCTTACTGAGAAAACATACCTGGGAAATAAGTTATATTAAGTCAAAACAATTAAAGCCTAGTCCACCTGGTTCATTCATCAAAGATGTTCTGCTCTGTCTCAGCCAACAATGCTCAGGTACCCACAGAAATTAATTATTTCATGAAGCATCACATCAGTTAGGTTTAACTGTGTGACTACAGTTTGGCAAATGTTTCCACACCCTCCTCAACCAGGACTTCTACTTACTGTTAGTCATATATAAAAAGAAAATGGGGTTTTGGTACTTGTATGAAAAGAATATAAAATTTGAAAATGATAGTTAAAAAAATTGAGGAAGAGAATAACAATGAGCATTTGAAAAATGGAGCATATAACCCTACTCTGAAAGACTCTCTGCAGCTTAATTTATTGAGAATGTTATCAGTAGGACTTGACTGGAAACTACAAGCATGAACAGAAGACCTGGAAACATCAGTTTCTCCAGCTGACAATACCCAAGGGAAAATATAATGCCTGAAAGCAGCTTTTGGTCATAGCCTGAAAATAATAAGTCATGTTATTTTAACTAAGAGCATTTAATCAATGGAGCAAATTCCTTAGAGCCATTAAAGCTTTCAAAAAATTAAATATTTGGCAAATGTCTATCAGATAACTAGCTGATTACGTCCCCTTGTAGATCAGCTTTATTTAAAAAAATATTTTTGATTTATCTAGAAAATCTAGGAATAAATTTGATTTTGTTGCAAGCACTGCAAGATGGTCATTGGAAACAAAATGCTAATTATGTGGATAGCAATTACCAGTGTTCCAACAACTGAATTATTTTAAAAGTATTTAATATAATCAAGCATCTAAAAATCAACACTGTTCACAACAGGAACCAAACTTTTCCCTATTTACCAACTAAACAGATTACTACTAATCTAGTTTTATTTCTGGAGAGATACCGTAGATCAAAACATCAAAAGAATGTTATTCTTGATACTTTAACAGCAGAAGAGCATTGAACATATAAATTCTGGTGTCTGCTTTGTACTGGAACTGTCTGAGATATAAAGCTTTATTCAACACGGATGGCAAAACTGGCCATGGTGTAAATTAAGTAGGATTTCTGCAACACTTTTAAAATAGGCTTTAGCATGAAATGAAAAACAGATTTTCTTTTGAGTTGACCCATTTATGTTTAAATATTTGTAGTTTTTTCAAATAGTTGTAGGTTTTTTTCCTGCCATTGTCAACATATTCATATTGCAGAGAGAGACTTGGTAGGAGAGCCTTCCCACAGCTAACACAAATCCCACAAATATGTTTGGTAGCAGCCAGACGCTGGATCGCTTAATGTATAAAATACTCACTCAAAATTTCAAAACAAGCTCAACTGGATGTATCTTACACAAGTTGTTGTGTGGCTATGGAAGGGAGCACAACTCTGACTATGGTGAATACTGGTATACCCACAGGTGCCTCCACCACCAGCAGCCAGCATCAGTGTCATGGTTTTCCACAGTGCAGCTTTTTATGAGCTCCACACATTCTAATAATGCACCATTCATCCGTGTTTTCAGCCTACATGAGAATGCAGCTTAGAATGTTAAAGTGTATGTTAAATTTACAACCATATAAATTCATTTAATTTCAGCTGCTAACTAAATATGCCAAATCTGCCATCTGATGTGCAAACAAAATAGGAAGAATAAAAGAACTACTACACATTGTGAAGGAAAGATAGGATGATTTTATCTTCTTATTCATAGTTCTCCCTGCAGTTCATACACTTTCAGGATGGGTGTGTGATGTGGCCTGAGTTAGGAAGACTTCTGTCTTTCAGAATCCCAGAGGTGACGGGGGATGGGACAAGCTGTCTCAGGATGCACAGGGTCCCCAGTGGATTTTCTGGCACATTAACATTTGATAGAGGAGGGAGAAAGGGGTTGGGGTTTGGTCAGCTAAAGATAAGCAGTTATTTTGTTTAGTTATTCTGGATTTTTTTTTCTTCCCCAGGAACAGGAAAGATTGTTTGGCAACTATTCAGCCACTTAGCTGAAGCCAAAACATTAGCAGCAATTCAACTGTTTTTATTCCATACTTTTCCTAACTAGTTGACATGGGAAGGGAGAAGCAGCAGTTGAAAACCAACGGATGATGGCTGGATGACATCACTCTTGGATCAATCTCAAGAGTAAGGTTTTCCAGCATGATAAAACAAACACATCACTGGGTAAACATCTGACCACAAGTAATTCTTAATGGTCATAGTTAAACCAGCAGGGAGGGATCAACGATTAAGAAAGTAATTTTAAAAGTGGTGGTTGGAAACAGATTAAAAACAGCAACAACACAGAACAAAAAAACCAATACAGATGGACACCAGTGATCCATATATACTGAGAAACCTAATGAAATGGAAAATTTACAGAAAGGAATAAAGGCTAATAGACCTAGGAACTTGCAGCTGGCAAACCAAGAGTGCTTCTTTCCTGAAAGGAAAGCATGCTCCTGAGCTGCATTAGTAACAACGTCCCAACTTCAAAAAAAAAAAAAAATTTCCACCCCAAATTCAAAGTACCATTTCATCTTTGATTAAACTATAAGCAGATATTGAGATTCAAAGACCTGTGTTTTTAGAAAAAGAGAACAGTAATTTTGGGTGATGAAAAGAGTGATTTATAAAAAGTCCCTGGTCTAAGTATCGGAAGAGTAAAGCAGTAAGAGTTTCCCAACCTGGTGTGGAAAAGTCTGATGGAATACTTGCTAATTTTAAGAACAAACTATCCAAAGGTACAGTTTTGGGGAATTACAAGATTTTGGGGATTTTTCAGGCCAGGCTAAACACCCATCTGTTATGGAGTGTTTAGGGATAATGAAGTTAATTCTGTCATAATGCCAGGAAACAGACTACAAAATCTGTCAGACACCTTTCACAATGAATGCTTCTATGAAATACTTCACACATTATTTACACGGCAGGAAAAGGAAATAACTTGACTGTACTCTAAATGGAAAGGAGCACAAGTGCAGACCACAGATTATATTGGTTCTTCTTCATCAAGAGTAAGTAGTTTCTTGTCCCTATGCGATGTTCTTGGAAAAAGGGAAAATTAAGTGAATAGGAACACAAGCAAATTGAATGAAGCACTATAAGTAGCAGTAAGGCAGCAGGCCAATAATTTTGGCATCAATATAGAGCATGTAATATTAAGCAGCAAATGATCAAACATTCTCTGCAGTCAGACTTTGATGTTGGACAGTGGGTAGGCCCCCAAGTCATCTCATGTTGCCTCATTGCATTTCCTTTAGAGCATTCCCCATCCTTAGCACATCCTATTCCCTGAACCAGGGGCTACTTCTCCCCTGAGCTCCCCTTAGTGAGGTTTTGACAACCTCTCTCCTTATTTTAATTCTCTCCCTCTCCTGAGATGTTTTCCCCCATTTTACTTTATTTGAAGGATGGTGACCATCCTGACAGGTGGATATTCCCCAAGTCTCACAACTCTACTCAAATGGTCTCTTATCAGGGTGCCCCTGAGCAGTGAAAACTCATAACTCATTTGAATGGGAAACAGTTGGGGGCTCGCCACACTTCATCCTGTGAGACTGTTGACACTGTTAGCAGCTGTCAGTGTCGCTCTTGTTCTTACCAACTGGGAGCATATCAAAATGTTACATGCACATTCAGCAGTGTAGTCTCTCCTATTTCAGTTTAATGGGAATTAAGAATACACATCAAGGGCAAAATACACCCCACAGTTGCTAAATATTTTACACATTCTTTTTTTTTAAATTTACTTGCTATAGGAGAATAAAAAGAATTCAAATTCAAGGAAATCCGTTACAACCAGATATTACTAGCAATAGCATCATATAGCTGTGCAAAACTTTGTTTCACAGCAAGACAACTAAAATCACTGTACCACACTCTTAGTTTAGGGAAACAAAAAAACCTTACAGAAATTTATTGGTAATCTAGAAAAAATGAGATTGGCAATCTCCATCCAATTCCCAACAGGCAATTGTTCACACTGCAAAACTGTGAAAATTTTGCTGGCAGATTCATTTTGGAGGCCAAGATTAGAATTGCCATGGATTCTACACACAACCATAATCAAATGGAGAAACATGGACAAACAGTGAGATACCAGATCACTACTTGCTGAAAGACACAGCTTCTTGTCCTGAAAAGAAAGTGAGAGCTTCAATCCTAAATTAAATTAGGGTTTTTATGAAACATTCACATATTACTTGAAAATAAGAGTACATGGGACATCACGTACTACTCATGCACTTTATTTCTTATCAAATGGTAGCAGCCAAAACTTGCATATTTTGACTGCAGTTTTTGTTTCACATTTTGAAAATAAAGATGCAACTTCATTTCTGAAATCTTTTGTACAGAAAGGAGCCAGGATAAGCAAGTTATACCAGTTGTGTCATTACTTTACTGTTTACACTTACATACATGCTAGTGACATGAAAAACTGTTTCATTGATGGATCATCCAGGCTCTGGGTTGACACTCAGCTCTGGAGTATTTAGATACTGTGATTTAAGATGGCACCACTGGCAGCTGTCACCCACCTCTAAACTTAGCAGCAGCAGGAATAATTTTGTGCCAGACCTTCAGCCGCTACAATTCACAGCCTGACATATTTTCTAAACCACCTTAATTGCTTAGTCAATGCATCTGTGTCCCAGACTTACCCACCTGCCTGTGAATTGTGGCAGCTGAAGATCTGGAGTCCATTTATTCTTGCTGCCTGTGTGAAGGGGGCAGTAGCCTTTGGTTCAGGAGTGAACAGACAGCTTCTGGTGACAGCGTCCCAATGTATCGACTCTAGGACTACCATTGAGTGCCTTGGGAAGAGTATTGTCAGCAGGTTGAGGCAGGTGATCCTGCCCCTCTACTCAGCCCTGGTGAGGCACATCAGGAGTGCTGTGTCCAGTTCTGGGCTCCTCAGCCCAGGAGAGACATGGAGCTCCTGAAGCAGGTCCAACAGAGGGTTGTAAGGATGATTAGGGGACCGGAGCACCTCACTTATGAGGATAGTCTGAGGGGGCTGGGCCTCTTCAGCCTAGAGGAGAAACAACTGAGAGGGGACTACACCAACATCTATCAATACCTGAAGGTTTCAAGAGGATGGAGCCAGGCTGTGCTTGGTGGTGTTCAGCAATATGACGAGAGGCAGTGGACAGAAACTGATGCACAAGAAGTTCCATCTGAACATAAGGAAGAATTTCCTTACCACGCTGCTATAGCACTGGAATAGATTGCCCAGGGGAATTGTAGAGTCTCCCTCACCGGAGGTATTTTCAAGAACTGTCTGGACAAATGTTGTGTCCTGCTTGAGCAGGGAGGTTGTACTGTGGTCCCTTTTAACCTGAACAATTCTGTGACATTGTAGCTACCATTGCTCTCAGGGTGCAGTCAGTGCTCCAACCAGTCAGTTTGATAGTGCCCCAGGAGCAGCTCCATCCTTAGTGCTAGCATGACTAACAGATTCTCTTTTGGGATAGAACACATTGCAAATGTTATTCTAAACTCTGAGGTCTCTCTAATTGGTCTCTTTCAGTAGATCTCAACAGTCTCATTCATCTGCAATGCTTAAAACTTTAGATCTAAATAAGATAATTTACCATGGAGCAGCAGTTGATCTACAAAATAACTGGGAAAGCTGAGATTGGCTATAAAATATGCGCTCTGACAGCTTGCAAGAATTGTTTCTGATAACACACATGTAGGCATACAGAGTCAAAAAATAATCTTTCATATCCCAAAGAAATTAAACCAGGTGTTGTTTTCCTTTTTCCATCTGCAAATAAGTCTTCTTCCTTCATCTCCTGTTCTTGGTTCCTCCTTTTCCAGCTTTTCTTCTTTGAAATTAAAAGAGCAGAAAAGAAAAAAATAAGAAAAGCAGTTAAGCTCTATTAGCTCTGAATTGCTTAGATAGCACTGGTTTGAGATGGTAAAAAAAAGAAAAGAAAATTACATTGGGAAGATCTTCTAGTCCTTGGACTACAACTCCTTTAAGTCCAAATGTACTTCCAGATAAGCTGGGAGGGGGATGGGAGGGGGATGTTAATACAGAAATACATTCAAACTCTCATATAGGAATAGTAATGCTTTAACAAAAAAATTTAGAAATAAAATTATTCCAATTCAAAATGTTTCACTACTTCTACATGCTTCTGCAGGTTGTGCCATGATGAGGCACAGTCATATGTAATGAAAGGAAGTGGTGTCACCACTGCAGGACACAGCCTACCAGTTCTGCCACAGTCTGTGTTGAAGATGCCTGTTCTCTTAAATGTGCATTTCAAAGAAAGGAAAAAACCACAGCAACAATACTACACAGAATTTTTTCTTTTGTTTAGAGATCACAGAATTCACATGGACACTGAGAAGATGTTGCCTGAACAAAAACTTAAGGATACTACTGTCTTTAAAAATACTTAAATGACTTATTAAAACATTCTTGCCTGGTCCCCTCATCCATCTCTATAGACTGTGAAATTCCAGCCAATCCGAAAAAAAAAAAAAAGAGTTGTATTCACCAAGGAAACACTGGACCTGAATTTAAAAATATGCTTTCCTTCACTGCTTTTGATAGAAACACAACTTATTGCTGTTGTTGGGTTCCAATACTTGGTGACAGCAGCTACTGGAGGAAGGTGAAGCATATCTTCATAAACACTTAGACTAGCCCAACAGAAAGCACTTCAACCACAAAGCAGCCTCTCCCAAACGCTTTGCTTTTTACTTGCTACAATGCATTGCAGCTCAGTTTCTGCCCTGTGGCTGTGTATCTTCACAGTGCTGTGACAGAAACTATTTTAAACCCAAGCAGCTTTCTGCCAGATAGTCACCCAACTAAAGATGAGCTAGAAGTTGCTCTGGTTTTGGTTACCTGCACAGCTCTGACACAGCTGGTTTCTTCCCCCAGAGATCACCATAGCATGGCAACAAATACCATCCCAGAACTCTCCTCTCCTAATCATGACCTCAAGCTTGTTTCCACACCACCCCTTCCGGGATGCTGCCACCTCTCACTGTGAAGACTATGGTTTCCCATCAGGTCTAGTTAAGTGGAAAGTTTCCCAGAAAGAAGGCACAAAACCAATAAAGCAATTAGTGACCAATTAAGTTCATTAACACTGTTTACCTACAGGAGAAAGGCAAGCCTTAACTAATTAGCGGTAAGTTTATTTTTAAGAGTAAAAAAGCCTTTTGAAAACACCTTCTGAGTCACAATGTTTGTTTACAGACAGCCATCAAGGTATTACATTTTTCCACTCTCTCCTAACTCATTTCAGATGTTAGGAGAGCAACAGGTCATTCAAAGCATAATATGCTTGATTCAAGCAAGGGAACCATTTTTTGCAGTAGCAATGGTTTAGTGCTGTGATTTCTAACACTGATTATGAGCTGATTTTAGGCAATGATTACAACTGCAACCCTGCTGAGAGTTACGAATTATCAGCACCTCAACAACAGAGACTATATTAAGCCTCTGTTCAACTCCCCAAGTAGAACATGAGGAAAAATATTTCCCAGCCTTTAAAAGCATCTTGTCAATGTACTAGAAGTTTGTATACATTTTGTTATATCCTTCTGCTAACTTGGCTTTACTGAGACAAAATTCATCTTCACAGAACTCAGAGACAAATATAAAATTGCAAATATAAAACTATCTTGTGTGTAGCTGTATACTGCCATGCACATATTTTTATCCTTTGCCCTTAGGGCAGGAGAGGACAGGAGAACAAATCAGGTCTCATTAAGACTTTTTTGTTTCAACTTTGCGCATAAAAAACATCCAGAGAAGTGTGGGGCTCTTGCAGTTGGGAAAATGCATGGATTTTTGGCTGCACTCACATGAAACAGATAAGCACCATGAACATGGATAGGACTAAAAGCATTAACCCAAAGAATAGTGAATGGAATCTCATTAATCAGGAAATTTTTAATATTTACATGCTTCAAGAATTTACTTTTGTCTTTACATCAAATTTGAAGTGTAAGATCTAATCTTTATGCTTCTGTTACAAACCTTTCCTTTCTTTCTTAGTGTATTGAAATGTTGTCTTCTAGAAGCTCTTCTGTCTGTGTCCACTGCCCTTCAAACAATTCCCTTAAATACATCCAGCATGACTAAAGGACCCCCAGACTTGAAAACCCATGCAACAGATACTTCTTTCAAAATGTGACCAGCAAATGCTCTCATATAAAATTGAAACTGGCTGAACACAGTCTTCATTTTGCTGAATAGTCAGAGTATTATGGAGTAAGTAGGACAAATCTGGTCTCTGCCTCACATCAGTCTGACAGCAAATGTATTGTGCTCGTGACTTTGAAGAAATTTAACACAGAAATTTGATTTCATGTCCATATATCTTCATACATAGATGATTTGTCAACAGCTGGTATGTGATACCAGAATTACAGACTCAGTTTCTCTTCAGTACCTTGCTTGGCCTGCAATTTGTTTAAATTATTTATAAAAATCAGATAATAGTGCAAAACGGTTTTCATAACTGCTGGCCTGATTTACCTTTTAAGTGCATAGCATCTATAAGATGCCCATGTTAAGGGGTATAGAAACACACACTTCAGTTTCAGAGATGAAGCATAAGAAGGAGTTCTTCCAAAAATAAGAAAATTAACATACCAATCTCTCAGCCCAAGAATGAAGACCACATTTCTAGTATGCTTTTAGGGGAGGTGAATCATATAAATAATTATCCTACCTCTAATAAAAGATTTTTTGACTAATTTTGTTGAGACAGAACCATTTTTCTCGAGTTTTCAATGTGGAGGATATTTTGCTATATTTATTTTTTCTTTTAAATACATTCTTAATTCTCATTTTACTGATGAAAAAAATTATACATTTTCATAAGTTTTTTAAATAGCTGAATATTTTATCTTACAACTTTGAAATTATAAATTAAGCCTTTTTTAAAGAAACATTCATATTCATTCTTATCATCTCTGGAAATGTAAGTATATTAAATTAGATAAAAGATATTTCCCTAATTTACTTCAAGAATATATAGATACAACAAAAAACTCCTTAAAAATACCAAATGTGTGGGATTTTCCAAAACAAAATACCACACTTCACCTATTTTTGGATATGTCTTCCTAGAATAGCCTCATGCTAAAAGAACATACAAAAATTCCTGGAAAATTAGACTTTTAAATATTTTGAATTAAGAAGCATTTTACACAGTAAGGATAAAAAGGCAGTACTCATTGTTCTTGGTATATTAATTTCTGTAAAATAAGAAATGGCTTGAAAATTACTTGGTTTTCCCTGTTTAGATCAAAATGAACTAGAGACTGAAGTTTTTTCATAAAATTTTGTGAATTCACACAGAGAAGTTGCTGCTGTTGTTTTTTTAACCAGAGGTGTAAAAACCGGTATAACAGGACCTAAACTGTGACAATATGTACAGGCAGTGCCAGACCTTCAGCCAAACCCTTGCCACTTGAAAATGCTAACTGGAATAAAGTTCTGAATCCCACTTCAAACACATCAAATTCATGTAATAGGAGCAATACAGCATTGTCATTGTCCACCTCAACTGATCTCAACAACCTGGCAGCACAGAAATGTGCACAGGTGTGATATGTATTACATACGAGTCCTGCGAGTTGAGAGCCAAGCTGAATTAATTGTTCTTTCACAGGCCCCATCCACCATCTTTCAAGCAGTAATTCCTCAGTCTCTTCAGCTACCCAAGAAGAAGAAATACACTTCCCTTTAGTGATGGATGCTGTGGCGATGAGTGCACTGCTGGTGCTCACCTACAAGAAAAATGGCACCACATCGACAGATAGTTATGTCGTGTGGCAAGCTGCCTCTACAGCTGACACTGTAGCCTTCTCTACCCTATTACACCCTGTAGACTCTGAGATGCATCAGGGACAAAGTAGTATTCTGCTGTTTTGAGGACAGAACATCAAATGCTGTGGAGTCAAGTTCTGCTAATGTCAAAGCAGGCCCTACTGTACTAGGCCAGCCAGGGATATTTGGGATATCAGCTTTCTTTCTATAACATGTGTTTTACCAAAAGCCAGCCAGGGTCATGGGTGGAATAGTAATAAAAAAAGTTCTTGTCTTGTTATTTTCTCTCAGTTGTTTGGTTTGTCCTTCACTGGCAGGGCTTCAAGAATTTTTCTGCATGGTCAGCTTGACCAAGAAGGCCCAAAATTCTGAGGTTTTATACCCCCTGCCTTCATTCATTGACTGCTCTAAAATTATTTTTGAGCCAACAGCTTAAATGGTTCTCATCTATTATTCTTATTCAGTATTTCATTGAGCTCAGTGTATTAGAGATCATCAGTGTTTCCCATAGATTTTTATCTCCACCATTTAGTTTGATAATGCTTTTGGTCGATTATTGTGGCTCTCTTTAGTAATAGGGAAAAAGAGACATCAAGCTCTTAGAAGGCAGCTATGTACACCCTAGGGTTATAATTACTCAATTTGTGATATTAAAGAGATTCCCGTCCCTAAAGATCATGGATATCTGCCACGTCTGTGTGGGCACATCAGAACTAGCTTTACACCAATCCTGGTCAATAGCCATGCAAAACCAGAGCCAAGCATGAGTTAACTGCTTGGCTACTCAAGCAGTTTTGTGGATACACTAGAAAACTCACCTTTTGTATACACAGGAAACAAGTGTCATCACCTTACAGTGGAAATAGAAGAAGAGTAGTGTTCTTACCTGTAACATTTAAAACCATTTTGAGGGACAATCACCCTCCACAAATAGTAAGTTACACTTTGAATTCTAAGGGATGTTAAGAGAATGGATATTCTTATTGAGTTGCTTCATTTCATCTGTAAGTGTGGAGCTGGCCACAGTGAAATTGGTAGGAAAACACTTTCTGAAGAAAGAGATATAAAATAGAGAAAATCACAGCATAAAAAAAGATGGGGCTTGACTTGCTCTTTCTAAAGTCCAGGTGAGTTTCACTGCAAAGGTCAGTGACAATAACACAAGACAAGGCTCTTTTGGCAAAATCCACCTGCAAAGGAGAAATTCAGTACCTTGTTCATGTACGTTTGTGCACACAAATTTCAATAATAAATAGTAGTGTTATGTTTCTTCATTGTTTTTTACTGCATCATGAGTACATCTTTACAAATACTTCACCAGAAAGTATGGGATGGGACCTATTAACTTTTGTTTCACCAGTGTAACATTTCTGTAAACTTTAGAAAGTGCATAATTCCACCACTTAATATTGTAAGAGAGATGCAGTAGAAATCTTAATCAGGGCTCTTACTCACATTGAAATACATCCCAATTTAGTGACCATCCCATTTAAGGAAAGTTTTCCTGAACCGTCACTTAATGTAAACCAAATGTCCTCTGCAACTCCTTCCTCCTACTGAAGCATTTTGACCCTTAGCCACCATATTAACACCTCTAATTGTAACTGACAGGGCAATTTCCTGGTTGCCATTGTGCGAGACAAGCAGAGAACACTAGCCACAAGCAATTTATGACCTTTGACTGTCATATTAACTCTTTTAATTGTAACTGACAGGGCAGTTAGGCCAAAAAGTGTCCCGGCAAAGCAGTCCAGGCAGTTGTGAATGTCCCACTAAAGCCAAGGAAGGAGTATCCAGTCATTAATGTGGAGGGACTGATATGGAGAAAGAAGGGGCAATACCTGAGGCTGGACAATCCTCAAACTTCCTGTAATCATCACTGATTTTTTTTTTTGCTTCAATTTGTGCTAACATTTTCTGCTAAAAGCCAGAACTACTTTTACTGAATGCATGGAATTTGATTTTAACTTTTGAAGAATATTTTCCAAAATGTTTGAATGAAAAATGTTCTCAGTATTCCTGCTCTCAATGACATGATTTTTAATGTCAACAAATTTCAGGTTCTTTGATGAAAAAGACAGTTCCTCAGCATTTTATGTATGAAAATGTAAATGTTCTTACTTTGTTTAAATAAAAACAATTATCTAGAGTCTTGGAAAACATGTAAAGTGAATGCACCTCTGGACAACAGCCACTGAAGCATGCTCTAACGTGAGACGAAGTAAGCGAGAGGTTATCTCTAGTGGAAGAGAGGGAAGTGCTGCAGATGACTCATATCCACTTTTGGTAAATGGGCCTCTAGAGGGTGAAATATCATACAAACACTTTAGCAGGTCTGATATCATCCAGCAGCAGGTGAGGGCACTAATCGGATGCTAAAAAGATTCTGTCTTACTTATTATTTTGTTTTAGTTCTACATGCATAAACGCTGATCATTAAATTTGAGTATTTTATTATATTTTTTGATCTGGCCTATGGATAGGTTATATTCAGATAAAGTAAAGATGCTGGATACTTTCTTATTGCAATCTATCAATCCTTTTTCCTTCAGAGGAAGAAATAAAGCAGTCTTAGCTTGAAATTTAAACATAACCTGTAAGAAAATCATAGAATCTCTTTTCAGTTTTATATATCATGTCAAACAACTTTTGTTTAATTCCAAGCACTTTCTAACTGTCCAAGATTTCCCTTCCCAAGGTGTCCCTCAAGAGAAAAGGGAGAAATCCACATTAAATCTAGAAAAACTGAATATCCAGTGTTACCAAACACAGACAGTTGGAACGCTGAGGAGCTGAAAGAGATCCTAGTCTAAGAGTGCATGTCCACAAATGACTCTTTTGACAGCAAACCCAGCTTGCCCCCTACATTCATCATCTTGTTCACAGCGCAGCCCTACAAAAAACTTGTCAGCTTAACTGAGAACGAAATTACACATTATAGAAAACATAATACCTTGTAGACACCAGAACAGGAAGATCTTCCTTCCCTTCTTACTTTCAACTACTGTTCCTCCTCCAGGCTTGACCTGACCCTTTCCATGTGCCAGCAGGAGCATGTCTCTGCTGAGCCAATTCAGCTCACTTTCCCCGGCAAAAGCACACAGACACTTTTTGGTGGGATTACCTTTCTGCCAGTTTAGTGAGTGCAATCAGCTCAAATTCCTCTGAGAAAGGGAGGGCTACATGGCCATCAGATGGGAGACAAGAGAAGAAGGGATTCAAACTCTCCTTTTTGGAGACGCTGCAACAGATTTAGGGCTAGCCAAGATCTAAGAGGTAACATGCAACACCAGCCTGAAAGGCAGCTACCGAGAGAGCAATGCCAAGAAAAGACATACATAGCACTGCATCCTCAGTTAGGGCATGTTTCATTGTTATTGCTAATAGGTCTTATATATTGTATTAACATTGGCATAAATGTCATCAGGTAATTCTTTTTATTTTTAAAGTACCCAAATGACAAAGGACTTGGTCTTATTTTTAGAAAATTACTTATAATGATCTCCACAGCAACATACAATCCTTCTGTGACTCCTTCTAATGGATCTTCAGTGTCCTTGAACATGTTTACCCTCTCAGAAGTGATCATAAATGAGGAGTAGATTTGTGCTCTTTCAAATCTCTTGACAAACTTTCTCTGTTTCCTGCAGACCCTCAGCTTAATGTTGCTTCCTAGATATGTGTTCAAGGTTTAAGATATGTTGTTTTATTTTAAAAATCATTTAGTCTACATAACTTCATGAATACTATTAAATGAGACAGAAAACATTGTATAAACATCACAAAAGAGAAAAGATGTTTATTGGGGCTGTTTCTTCTTGACATCACCAGTCACATTAAATTCTGACTGTTGACATTCAGGTGTTTCCACTTTGCAATGTATTCTCACATGTAAGGACAAATGGGAGGTTGGCATAAGAGCTTTGAGCTCAGGGCAGCTTTAAGCAGCAAATTTTTGCACTGGTGCAGCTTCTCAACAGTGTTTAATGTCATGGAAAAGGAAAAATTTCACATCTCCTACATACGCACTGATAAGAGCAGAGTTCTCATCCATGCAGCATGAAAATTAGCACTAAATGTAGAGAAGACCGAAACGATGTGTGTGTATATATATACACACATATATATACATATATATATATATACATATATATACATATAAAATAAATTACAAGCAGAAAAGAATTTGAGGGGAGGATTATCCCAGATATTTACCTGCTACTAAAAGCTTTTCTGTGATGGAAGAAAACAAATAACAAAGAAGCTGCCATCATTTTCAAAAATATTCTTGTCGTTAAAACTAATATGCCCCTACCTACCTTGCTTTGGTTTCAGCTGAGTTCCCTCTTAACACAGATACTGCTTTCTAAAAAAGCCATCAAAAATACCCCATTATGTCTTTCTATCAGTAGCACAACAGACTATCAAATTAGAAAAAATGAAAGTGAAAAAGAATTATAAATCAAATTGGGATGAAAATTACTATTTCTCACCTTTCTCTGTCCTTTCTTATTAGTCAAAATCATCTCCTTTGCTTCTTGTATTTAGACACATAAGTCTGTAAATAGGCTCCTAATTTTCTGATTGCTATATGTGTGTGATAGTAATTTAATTAAGAATTTAATAGCACCTTTTTTAAAAATTGTGTTCTTAGGAACCTAAACATGGTTGAAGCTCCTAATGTCAGGCAAATCTTCTTTCTGCTTTTGCATTATTGCCTGAGAGAATATAAACAAACTATTACACACAACACTTTGATGGGGACATACTCTAAATTGCTACCTGTTTAATAAGCCTCTGTGGAGGTCCTAAGCTGTTTCAGATGAGAGTAGATGTTTGATCAGATGCACGAAGGTTATTTTAAGTAAGTATGCAACTATCTTGTCTGGTCTTTCAACAGCTAGATACTTGTACAAAGATCCATGGGAATAGGGGGAATTCTACTTTAGTAGACTTTGCAAGGGTCCTGGAGGACTTGCTAAGAATGCTAAATAAACAAGGTCTCCCATTCCACCCAGCCACAAAGAGCTAACAAGCCCCCGCGACCCCTCCCTGTCCTCCAGTGGGCCGTACCTCCCACCGGCAGCCCACACTCATCAACACACAGAAGCACCAGATATCACACACCAGATCCTGCTGTGATGAGCAAACACCAATCAACAGCCCCATTAGCCTCCAGAGGACAGTATAGTTTGTTTACAGTAAATACTAGAGGACTGCCAGTGGAGGGATGAACAGGAAATGCTGAGGAGGCTTCTCCCCTTTCTGTTTCAGCAACATTTGGAAGTTTGGGGTTTGTGTGAAGGGAAGCCTTGGGTATTGCTTTCTTCTTTTTAAAAAAAACCACAACACTGATGAAAATGAAATCATTTAAAATTAACAGTAATTTAAGTTTGGTTTGGTTTTTTTTGTTAAAGAGCCTTCAATCAAAACGACTGCGTTTTCAAAAGCAAGTAACTGTTGACGAACAATATACATAGCATTTTCCATGGGATTATCAAGAGAGAGTGCTAACCTTCATTAACTAAGCGTTATCCAGCTTTATGCAGATGTTTGTTATTGTTCTCCAGCCCTTCAACACTTTGCTCTAACATGTACTAAGTGAACTGGAATCACCAAATTTTGCATCCAGGACTGGCAGACTGTGGAAGGGATTTGGGCAAATCCTACAGTTTATAGAAAAGAATGAGATGTTGGGAAAGGTTTAGGGAGAAGATCCAAGAAAGTCTGAAATCCACCCTGTATGTTGTCACCACCTTAGCGGCACACTAGAGTGAGTCCCCCTCTCCTAGACAGGGGAAAAATTGCTTCCTCCTCTGCATACCCTTTGCACACAGCCTAGTGACTGCTCTGTTTGGAGACTGGATTCGCTTCTTTGTTAACAAAGACAATATAATTTATTATTCATACATATCTGCAGTCGGAAGACGTACACTGCAAGTAGCTGATCTCATTCTTTGCTCAAGTAACACATGACTTGGACACTAGTCCAAATGTTGCTCCATTCCTTGGAACCAGGGGTTGAATGGAAAGGAGAGTCTCAGTAGCCTGGCAGAAATTAACTTGAGCTTGAGCTCAGGGGGTGAATTGAGTTCCTTATCTTGTGGGTCTGAGGTGAGCTGTAAAACAGTTGTTGAAGGATGACTACTTAACCAATCTCTAGAGCAGCTAAGTATTTGGCAAAAGGGAAGGGGAAGCTGTTAGATAGGGCAATGGAAATGAATATGTACATTTTATTAGTCATTTTTCAAAATAAAGAACAGGAAATAATTCACGAAAGATGCCCATCACATGTTGTATTTATCTTACTAATATAGTAACAAAATTCTTCCTACGTGAATCAATGGAGTTATACAGGACATGCATCACTTTCTTTTAAAGACCCTAAAAGTTTTGAATCCACTGCCAGGCATGTTTGTAACACTTCAGATGAGCCCCAGTCATCACCTCAGAAATGAGGGGAGGACATGAGGGGAAGTCTGTCATGACAGTTAACCAAACAACAAACTACATGTCAGCAGCAACATGACCACAGCATTCAGATGTTGAATATAGCTGAGTAAAAGCACTCAAATTTCCAAACTAATTTTCAAAATTGTGGTATATATTTCTCTCTATAACTCCTGGCTCCTGCATACTTTTCCAAGTAACATTTATAATGCATTCAAACTCCTGTATGTTTGAGTACACCAACAGAAGTGTTTGCAAGACACAGTGTACAATGATACGTGGACAAATGTTACATGGTAAAATGTTTATAGAAACTAGGTTGAAAGAGCTTCCCAGTGGTTACACCTCTTCATCCACCCTTCCATTAACTTAATTAAGCTAACCCATAGGTTTACAAGCCTGGGGGACCTAGAGAACTTGATCTGAAAAGAAAAATAAAGGGTTTAATCACCAGGACAGGTTTTCCAGTTGTCATGGCTCTAGTGTTTATAACCTGCACACTCACATAAACCCAAACTTCCATTACTTGCTCGAGAGTCTCAGATCAATATTATAGATAAAGGTAAAGCTTAAGGTAAACGATTACCCTATAAGATGATGGGAATAGTAATTTTAGTGAACATCAAGCACATTAGGATACAGTAAACTTGCACAGACATAATAAATTCATCAGCTATTTCTGCTGATTGATCTGTATTCCAGTTTAATTAGCCATGAAAGAGTCAATTTTTTTTTCTGAAGCCTTTCCTCCCCCTCTTTTTTGTTACAGATCACTGCCACAAAGGATAATCCCCAGCTGTCAAGTTAAGGAAATTTAAAAGGTAGGTTCTAAAAAAAAAATCGTTAACAGTCATGAATTCATTTTCATATATACCAGTTATACTTATTTCCCAATGACTTTGGTTGGAAAATCACATCTGAAAATAAAGTGATACCCTTAAACTATTGTTTTAAAACGGGCTTTAAAATACTTCGAAAGTGGAGTAGCTTGCTATAGCAAAAATAACGATGTAGGAAGGCAGAAGTTGTGTGGAGTGGCACAAAACCTAGAATCTTTCTGTTGCTTAACTTTCAGCAAATATCTTTAAATGACACCAAATGAACCCTGCAGATCTGTCTGGCATAAGAAAGGAGAAATGTATTTCGTAGAAAGAATACTTCATTCCTGAAAAATAAATAAGTAAACAAACCAGTGCCACAAATGCACTCAGAAAATTCACAAAAAGTATCCATATTTGTTTTAACTTGACACTACAAAAGAAGAGGCAAGGAACAGTAGTGAGGTCCAGCTGTTGTTTTTCCTGAAGAAGTCCCAGCTCCTCATGCAGAGAAACTACACTTGAGATGAGCTGGCTGAGACAAATGTTCTGTCTACACTTTAAATGGCAGCTGGTTATTAAATGACTCCCAATAGGATGAACACTTGCTATTGACAATAAGGTAATATAAGGACCATGCAGTGCAATCAGGATGGGAATGTGAATGAAAAATCTTTAATCTGAAATTACAGCTGTCAGGGCTATATTATAAAACATGAAAGTTGCATCTGCACTTAGAATTAATGTGTCCCAAAAGCCAAGTTTCTCATAAAGGGCATCTTGCAGATACATCTTTTATAAATAGACTACTGGTCTTCCGTAAATCAAACTGAACCGTAGCCTATACTAAGGAATTAAAAGGGTCACCTCTTCTGGGGTTGGTATTTGTTGAACAGTATTTGGTAAAAATGAACATTGATTTACAAAGTCCAACAGATACTGGTAGTAGTATTACTTTATAATGATATTCACTGACTCCAGTGTGTCAAACAAATTACTTCAGTTTTTTTATCATCAGCCTCCATGTGTAAAAGCATCTTTTTCAAAATAAGGAAGCATCTTCAAAGGAACCACTATTTAACAATCTGAGTTAACAGAGCGTTGAGCAAACAAATATAGTACTTTTTATTTCACATAGTTCAGATAAATGGGCTAAGCTCCCTGTGCAGGCATGCTAAGCCTAGTTTGATGGAGCCAGTTTAAGACCAGACATATGGCAAAATTAGTTACCTACTCCATTCCATGGCCCCATAGCTCATAAGGATCACTCCAGTTCATTTCCCAAGAAAAGGCTGAGCTGTCTCCATAGGCTAAATCTTTGCATACGTTTTGTGACAGCTCATCTTGTGATCAAGAATGAGTCATATTTCTGCATTTAGTGATAATGTGTTTTGAACATTTCAGGAAGCCAGTAAGAAAAGATTCCCAAGCAGTCAAATTGTCACTCAGAAGTTCGTTAATAATTCATGAGGAAAAAATCCAGCTTTGATACTAGTCCAGTGTAGACAGTAACAGGTGATGGAATTTAGCTAAGATGAATGGTTCCAGCTAACAAAAACAAAGTTAAATTTAAAACCAATAACCTTAATGATGCATATTATGAAAAAGTTGCACACTCCTACAGTCTTCATAAGTGTGAATTTTCAAATTAAACCCAGTAACAAACATGGGCCTAAGAGTAGAATTCCAGTGTAACTGTATTCTCTCTTTCTTAATTGGGGTTTGGGCAATGGTTTGGTGGAAAATGAGAGGTCACGAGTTTTCTGGTCCCTCTTTTCTCATTAACCAAGTCTTCCACACTCAAGTCTAAACATTTGACTCAACTTCCACCTAAGAGCCAATTTATTACCATTTAAGTTCTTCCTGCCTTTTTATGCCCCACCCAAAGTGCTGTCAACATGCAAGAACTAAATCCCCTGCACTGAATCTGCTTCTTCCCCTGAAAGGAGCCAGAGTGCTGCATGCCAGTGTTAACAGACCTTTGGGTAGTTGAGATTAAACGAAACAAAAGAGCATTTCGTTGATGATAAATTGCAAATCGCTAATAAAAATTAAAATCAGCTGTACACACTGTGAAGGGCATTTACCAAATGCCATTTACCAAAGAAATTAATTAATCTTGCATAAATATTTCTTTTTACTCAGATACAAAGTAATGCTATCTTTCCTCATTAGGAATACAGTGGATACTTCAAGACCAAATTATAAACTTTTAGAATGCAACTGTAAAAATCAGTTGCCTGATTGCAAACCAAAAGGTCTGCCATTTCTGTTACATAAAAGTCAGGTGCTATAAGCCCAAAGATGATGATTAACAGAAAGAAATAATTTAAAAATCTTTAGAATAGCAAATTGAAATAGTCATCTCTGCAGCCTGATTAATAAGAGTAGGCATACCATTCTGATTAAATTCAATTAAGAGCTTTTTTTTCCCCTTCACCTCACTGCATTCAGAAGGTTGCTTATATGTTTTCTGCCATCATCTGGAAATCCCTAGCCTTTAGAATGTGGTAAACAAATTTATGGAAAAGGGCCCTGAAAAACAGGCAACTGAAAGCTCAAAAGTTATGTCTCTCAGAAGTTAATTTTCTTGTACTTTTTTACAGCTATAGCATTTTTCTCTTCACATTCCAAATTGTTTTATAGTGCCTCTCAACTTTGTTAAATTTATCACATTTCACCCTTGAAGTACCTCAGACCAGGCTGTTGAGCTCAGGTATCAGCTGAAAAGGGCATTAGCATCTGTGCTGCAGGCACATGTAATAATTCTAATTTTTCTAACATTTCTCTGATAACTCTCCCTGAGAGTTATCAAATACAAGAGTAACTCAGCCTAGAATAATGTGAAACAACATCTGTGAATACCACTTTGAAGGAAGAAATCATACTTGAAGAAATCAAGTTGCCTTAAGGAAAAAATTTCAGGCTTATGATAGCTATTGAGAGAGATCAATGAAGAAGGAAAAGAATATTTTTAAGGGTTCCAATAAAACAAACAAAGCTATTAAGCTCTCAAAGTCAGTAAATTAACACAATCCTCCTAAAAACGGGTACAAAAAATTCAGTGTAAATCCATTTTTCAGTCAGTTCCCCATGAAAAGGGGCTGAGAAACTAAGATACTAATTCATTAGCAAATCTCTGGGTATGAATTTCTTCAAGGACAGGCAGCCCTGAACATCTCTCCTACTTACACTAAAAAAAAGAAAATCCACAAAATTGAAGATGAAAAGCAGCGAAGGCACATGTGAGTTTGAGTTTTGTTACCTGGCCCATTTATTTGTCTTATCTATCTGGGAGGTCTCGTCTTTTAAAGATTTTAAGCTCTTAAGAGTGGAGGCCATCATTAGCTTATATGTTTGCTTAGTGTCTAGCATAGGAGAGTGAGATTGGCTGACAGCTCTAGGCCACAAATACAATTAGGATTTAAATAAAGAGTCAGTTTGGGTTTGTAACGAGACTCATGTGAAAGGGCTCTGCAGCAGTGATGCATCTATAACAGGGAAGCAAAGACAAAGTCTTTCATACATTTTGAATAGCTTAGAAATCATTTGTGATAGGAAAGAGAAAAAAAATTACAACAGAAATGGCCTTAAGTCAGATGAAAGAAATAAACCAACAAAAAATTTTGAAGCTCTGTGTATGAATACAGTTTTTTTTCACCTGGCTCATTTCTTTAATTCCCAAGCACAGCAGTATTCAGCATGGGCAGAAATCCATGAACCAGTTAAATAAAGAAGGTAGCACTGTTTTCTTGAGAGGAGCATCAGCTCTAACTGAAAATTTAAAAACTTATACACATGGAAAAACCCAACCCCGAACAACTAAACCCTACAGGCTGTAGTCTCATGTATCTACATTAAAGCAGAATTAATATATCAAATTATGAAGTCCAGCCTTGCACTGCATATGCCCTTTCTGAGGCACTCAGAGTGCTGCTTTAGGCCACTGGGTCATGTGTTCAAGGCCTCATGCCATCGCTCCATTTAGATGATGATAAAACTTTGTTCTACCAACATTTTAAGTGCTGCATTTATCTTCCAAGAACTTTGAAGCACAAAGAGAAAGATATGTAACTAATTTGTAAATTTCTCCACAGTAGTATATGTATGGGAGCACTTCCAGCCAGGACAAGTGGTCCCACATGCATTTAAGATGTCAGGCAAACCTTACTAAGTACCCAGTCATACTTGAATATTCTCTATTCCACTTGAAGCAAAACTGCAGACAATTTATGTGCTCTCTGTAACAAATGCTATCACAATTGAAATATCAAAGTGCTCTTTGCATCTGAGACATAGCTTCTTTGGACACCATGTTTCCTGCTGAAACAACTGGTCACATTTTTTTCTTAATCATAAAACAAGGGTCAGAAGTCCCATAGTGGGAAATGTGGCTGACGAATTACACAGGAAATGCAAGCAAGTTCTTCCCTGTCTTCACCTAATGGCTAGCTGTTTCTGTTAGTAAATGTTTCAGCCAATCTCTGAGGAAGAGAAAAGGAACAGAAGAGATGCAGGAGCAAGGGCTGAATGTCCGAGGGATGAGCATGGCATTGTACCACTCATTGAATGAGAAATCTAGACAATTTCTAAATGAATTTGTTTGATAAAATTAAATTCCTTGCAAACTGAGGTGCATCTTCAAAATGAGATCTGGCTCTCAAGTAAAGCATATGGATACAATAGAACAGATTTTGCCATGGTAATTTTGGACTTGGAAGATGAACCTCCAGACAGAAAATACATTATTCCTTGCCTTTCTCTTGTTATCCTTTTTGTCCAGGAAAATAAGACTGCATTTAAGTAATATTTCACAATTCTGGCAAGAAGTACTTCCTAAAAGAATAGATTTTCAGCTTTAAAGAGCTTCTATTATTCTTCAAGGTGAATATTTTTGAAACAACGTTTCCAACATTTCCTTAGACTTAGACTAAATAAGTCAAAAGCTAAAACTTTTAGCACACCTGGCAAACCTGAAGCTCCTTAATCTGACAGCTGTCCCCAGCGTCCTCTTTCTTCCTTGACCACAAGGCAACCAGAAAGAGAGGCAGCAGCTGGCTTCAGTGCAAAGGCCTGCCAACTCTGGGGCTGTTCAGCACCTTCAGAGAACCCCAGCCACTAAATTTTTTTCCTTTAAAATCAGATTCACAGAGTGTTCAGTATGGGACTCCCTAGCTCCAGTCACTGTCAAGAGAAAAAAAGCAAGCAGTTGTTGCACTTGCAGAGGTGTCCAGAAGGGCAGTGTAGTGGCACCTCAGTAGGCACACTTTAGAAAGGGAAGCAGGACTCCATTTTCCCCCTCTCACCTCCCCTGCTGTTCAAGAGACTCACATGGAAGCATAGGAAGAAAGGTTGCCAGAGCAGAGTAGGAGAGGGAAGATGTCACCGTGGTTTTGTTTCAAATATTTCAAAAGTGACCTTTCCAATTAAAAGGGTTCCTGCTTGGACTGATATTTATCAACCAAGTTGTGCAGCCCTGCCTGGTGCACTGACTGTATTTTCTACACTGGCATATATTGCATTTACAAAGTAATTGTTCTGGATATCTTTTTCAGGGAAAAGTATGCCAAAAATCTTAAATACATTAAATGTCATCTTACTGTGAAGCAAGCTAATCTTGTGAAGTTATTGTTATTGTTTCAATTATATGAAACTAACTACTGTACGGAACTAAATTACCAAGAAAATCAATTACAGTCTAATCAATACAATCAAATTTGTTTTACAATTCATACTTTAAATCAAAAAATGTTCTCGTCGGAGCTTCAGCTTATTTTTTAAAAAGGGTTGACATGGCATTGTGTCTTGTATTTGAAAGCTATCTTTTCCTATTAATTTGCTCTCAACAAACAAGCAAAAAATGATGAAAATCAAAAGCGAGTTCTTGTTCATGTCTCTCCCACACATTTTCAGCTGTGTGTGCAAGCAGTTAAAACATGCAAATGCAGTTTGGAGGAAATTCGACATCTCTATTATAGATGAAAGGTAAACAAAAGCAGATGAAGGATTAGTGCAATTCCAAATTTAAGATATTGCTCTCAGTGACTTATAATAAAGTGGTGTTGCATACGGTGGCATGTTTTAGATGACATTTCAATTGTACAAGCAATTTGCATTCTATCTGACATTAAATAACGTTCTCATTATTATGAATTCTGGCAGCATCCCCGTCTCCATAGCATAAAGATATGAACTACGAGGCACATCTTAATGAAGGGAGTAAGTTTTTCCTGTCAATCTGAAATGCAAGACAAGGCTGTACCTGGGCTAAACCTCCAGTAACATTATTGTGAGTTGCCCACTTCTGACATAGTACAAATCTTCAGCTAAAGCATTCTTCTTATTAAATAAAGATCTATAACTGAACACATGTATCTGTAATATCACTACAATCCAAAGAAAATTAAAAGACAGATTATGTCCAGGATATTACATGCACCACCACAGAGCACTGCGAGAATCTGGTATGATCCTGTTGCTAAGATACCTGGCTAATGCCACGGAAACAAGCCCTTCGTACTAATCTAGCACAATCCATGCATGCTTCCACATATTTTGGCAGGGGAAAGTAGGAGTCCACTGACAATGGCTTGGGATATTGCTAGCCAGTGCTCCTGAATTTATACATTTTTTATCTCTTGCTGGTAAGCTTCAGCAATCTGAGTGAAATAAGAAATGTAACACTCTGTTAATGGCATTTGGTTGCTTTATGCCATTTAAAACAAGTAAGATTACTTTTTATCCTCCTACACAGTCAATAAAAGTTGCTTAAAAAGGTAATTATTTAAGTGCTTTTGGTTGCAAAATTGCAGTGCTCCCAAAAATGACTGCTCTTAATCTTTGTGATTTATACTGTAATATGCACATAAATGACCATCTGCATTTGCTGTCTCCATTGCTGTCTTCAAGGAGACTCTAACAGTTTCCTCGGGTGCATACTGAATAAGCAATCGGACGAAGTGGAATTATTTTAACACAAATAACTCACAAGTCTGTACTATTTAAATCTGCTTTGAGACTCTTAGCCCACAAATAGCTCTTTGCCCAGTAGACTGAAAAAATAGTGAGGAAAAGGGAAAGGGGAATATAACACCAAAAACCAAACAAACCTAGTCATTCCATGATAAAAACCTTATACGAAAGATTCCACGTGTAAAAATCTTCTATGAAAGAAAACTTCATCAGGCAGCCTGGCTAAACTGCAAACTTATGGTCAAGCAACATAAGTGTTAAATCCATTCTTTTTAAATATAAAAGAGACATGTCTTCACTGGTGAAAAACTACATTAATAAAATGTTTTTAATGCAAATTCAGGAAAAATTCAAAAAAAGAATGCAAGCACACTCCCCATCTTTTTTGCAATGCGATCTCCCCTAAGCATCAGTGACAGTAGCTCTGCTGAGCTCAAGTTATGATAACAATAACTTTTGCAGATGTTCATAGCTGTCAAGTATTATTCACTAAAATGTCAGAAGATGTGATACAAAGTAAAAACAGAAGAAATCCTCTGTAGTAATCAGTTGAAGTCAAGAAGGCAGAGGTCTCACATTAATCTCTATAAAATAGTACACTGTAGAGGAATAATGGAAATATTATATTCAAACAAGCACACAATTGTGCATGCCTACATGTGTATTAATATGTGAAAGATGCTTATTTTTCCACCCTACATTCACTTCCAATTCCTTAACAGACCCAACATATTTTTTTCTGAAAGGCACACATGCACTTCAGATTGCAGCATCTAGAAATTGTTGTTTTTATTGACTTTAAAATTACAGGTTTTGTTTCACTTTCTCAATTTTATTTCATTCCACAGACTCACAAGGTCATTTTTCAAGATGGAAAAGGACCTTATAGATTCCCACCATCATATGCAGGGTTATGATGATTGCACGACATGTCATACTCTTTACTACTACTGGAAACAAACACTAAATTTACTGAGACGGGCCATATAAGATGCAAAAAAACCCCAGCATATAGACAAACTGCCATTCCTTTATTCAGAATGCTTTTTTATCTTTTGGAGTCTTTTGGGACTTTTTTTGGTAGTAAAACTATTTCTGAATAACTACCTTAGGGCAGCAGACAAGGGTAACTGTATTATAAAACAGGAGTTTGTTCATGACAAAGAAGAAATAAATCAATAACAGGTGCAAGTATCTCAGAAACTGTTACTTCAACATAAATTGTCCCTGTAAGAAGGACAGAAAAATGTTTTTACAAACCTTTTACTTTTTTCAATTCTCACTGGACTCCAAGTCAGAAGAGAAAATGGCTGTTTGCTTAGAATAAAGTGTCTGAGCTATCTATGTGAACCTGACTGTAATGGCAAAGGATGGTGCGGATCAATATCCATCTTCTTCATTCCTGAAGTAATAACTTTCAATAGGAAAATCTATTTACTTTTACTTACCTTTATTTTATTTCATTTTGCTTTAAAGAAGTCCATTCCAGAGGGAGGGTTTAGGTTGCAAACAGCAGTTAACAAACTGATGATTTAACTAAGGACTATAGGCCAGCAGGCATGTTATCATTCTCTGTAGCCATTGGTCAGGGCTAAGAAGAAACACATTTCCTTGGAAAATTTATTTATTGTATAAGCAATCAGTATTATGAGCCATTTAAAGCATACAACCTCCCTATGTATAGCACATATTGGAAAGGTCAATCAGAAGCAAAGGGTAATTTGTCTAATCCTTATTTGCTATGTGCCCAGAACTGTCCAAGCTTCTCTCCTGCAGAAGCAAATGCTCAGAAGAATTACATGCCCCCACACAGCTCCCTCTTAGCCCCTCTCCCATGACAGCCTATCTGACCTCGAGCATCGACACAGCCTTTTCCTAGGAGCTGCTGGCCTCCAAAGCCAGCTCATATCACCATTCAAGAGAAAGTCTGCTGTGTGCAACTTGGCAGTGGGAAATTACTTTTTCTCCATTAAAATGCAGGGGTGAATCCTTCAGCTCTTCTGGACAAACTTCTCAGGTCCAAATATTTAAAAAAACCCAAATGATGCAAGGCTTTATTCTCAAGAAAATCACACGGCTCACGTGACTTTTAATGTTACATTGCTTTTATCCATCTAAACACTATACTCATTTACTTTTTCAACTCTCTGTCAGCAAAAAGCAGAAGTTTATGGCAGCATTTTTGTATCACCTGATATTTTCCATTATTAGGGGGGTTTATTTTAATTATGCTAGAAAATGCTGCATCAGATAGCACGGCATCTTTCTAGTAAACACTGTTTTCAAGCTTCATTATCTAGAGCATAGTGAAAGGCTTGCTCATTTTAAATTCAGTTGAGAAGCTGAAGCTCATTAGAAATTTATAATATTTAAAAGTACATTTGTGTTTTCTGCAGTCACTGATTTCCCTCCCTACTCCTAAAATCACCTAAACCAAAATTAAATCAAGACTGCAATTTGCCCCTTGCTTAATATTAAGCAACCATCTGTCTTTCCTTAATATAAATTTTTGTGACTGCGGTAGCAACAGCATCCTTCGCTGTTCACAGCCATGTCAATATTGAAGTCCAAATAAAAGAGGCTGCAAGAGAGACTAGAAAGACAACACTTTATTCACACTGCGAATTTTATTAATAATAATTGCTAATTAATCTTAACTGAAGAAGCAGTGCAAAACCCCATGTCTGAATTCCAGGTTCTTACATAAATCTCAAAGCACTCTGAGTGTGTATTTGTAACTAAGAAAGAGATCACCAGCATTAAAACCCTGCTTACATCAACTGCAGGATGGGAAATAAATTAGAGACTCTACTCTCTTTAGAATTTGAAGGGAAACATATACTAATATAGATGTAACCTGGTAAGACAATTAATCGCAAATTAATATTTGCAGAATACTAAGGATAAGCAAGATTTCATTGTCACTAATGTCTGCATATTTATTGGAAAGCAGATAGTGTGAGTGTGCGTGCAATGAATAAAGAACCCCAACTGTACAATTTTCCATGTAGGTTATACAAGTACAGTCTTCATTTTTACATCTTTATTTTGTCTGCTATGAGGATAATAGAAAAAAAAAAGCAATCACATACAGAAGTATTAGTGCATATATCGCTCCAACACAGAAGTCAACTATTGAAGCTAAACAGAAGCCACAATAAATCTGAAGAAAAGCCATTGACAATTTTATAAAAAAAAAAAAATAGTTTCAGTTGTTAAAAGGCACCCAGGGATTAGAAAAAATATTCAGGGTCTTAAAGGTTTTAGAAGGTTGGTGGGTTTGGGTCTTGAAGACAGTAATTTTTATTCATTGGTTTTTACCTGCAACAAATTTTGTTATGAAATTTCATCCACCATTTTATTTGTCCTTATATTGAGCTGAAACTAAAATAATTGAAACAACATAGAGACATCAGGAATTAATTAAGGTTATTGCAGGAAAATCACAATATGTAATCAATGTTTCTGAGCTTAAGTAGTCCAGGTAAAGAATTAGTGCTGCTGTAGAGAAGGAGCTGTGTTACAGTAAAACACAGATGAAATATCTACTAGGGTAAGTAGTGAGTTAGAGGCTTTAGACATAATTATGCTATATATAATTTAAAGCTCAACTTCAAGGCAAGTAAGTGCTATTAATTATCCTCTGCCCAACACAGCTCTTAAAATGTCAAATTAAAAAAGACTATTGGTAATTGTATAAGTTATGGCAAACTAGCTCCCTCCAGCAGTGACAGGAGACAGCAGGAAAAAGCAAGCAAGATATACCTTTCCTCTCTGATATTTACAGCTACTTGTTTTTCACGCAGATCAAGAAAGAAATAATGCTTGTACTGAATTTCCTCAGCCCTCTTTCAGGGACTGATCCTGCACATGATCCCTCCTGCGAATACCAGCTGCTAGATCTGGCTTTTTTTGGAATTTTGCCGAACACTGCCCACCTGCCTTTTCTCTGCCACATCACATGTGGCACATTCGTACCTGTGTGCAGGGGAAGCAGAGCGGGTGCCAGCGGCATCTGCAGCAGGAGGGGGCAGGTGCAGCCCCCTGCTCCTAAACATGTGGCTGAACTGTATTTCCAGCTCAGCTCCAATGTCAAGGTAAGGGATTTAATTTGCTCCTGTGCCTCAGTTTCTTAACTTGCTGACTCAGTTTCTCTTCTGCAAGTTGTCAGAGCAGGAGGAACAGCAGGAAGAGCACGGTGGGTTCACCACACAGCTCCATTTCCTCACAGCTCAGGAACTTTACTGAAGTCTCTTTGCACAGTGAGAGTTTGCCAGATCTCAGTGGCCTCGGTAAAGGGCAAAATATAATAAGCAAATATAAATACATGGTTTACTCTGCACAGAAATATTTACTTCTATAAGCATTAGCCTAAAATGGAAATACTTGCATATAATTAAATTTCAAAGGAGAGGAAAAGAAAAAAAGATTGAAATTGCATGTTTAACATGGGCATTATTTTTCCTCTCTGAGGCCTGTGTTCAAAATTCAGGTTGCATGCAAAGTGAAAAGGTCTAGAGGATCACTCAAGAGTTGACCATATACGTACTTATACATATAAAACCAGCATCAAGTTTGTAACCTCAAGTTGTGGGGAAAACATTGTCATAACAGAGGAAATAATGTGCTAAGCATGAAGGCTGTGCAATACCTGCCTGAAATACACACTATATTCATCCTGGCTCATAGCCATTGCCCACTCATAACCTCTATAATTCACAAAAATTATATATAAAAAGCACATAATGAATGTTGAGTTATTTTGAGTTACAAACTTAACAGGCAGTTGTCATCATGCCAGATTACTAAAGAGCTAGCAGATCTTTATCTGAGAATGAATCTTTTAAGACATGGTTTCTGAGTAAAGCTGACATGTACAGTAACTTGTGGATATCCTCCCAATTCAGATCAATTGGGTCTTTCATGCATTAATATTCTTCTTTAAGAATACTGTCCTGGGAAATAAGATCGTTTGGTGTAACTTTTGTTTGATTTCAAGGGGAGCCCGCTACCTAAAGATCTTTAAGAATCTGGCCCTTAGGCACTTTTGAAATTGAGAATTAGACGTTCCAAAGTTGGATTAATGCGTAAATACCTTTAAAAGTGTGAGCTTTGGAAAATCCCTTTGGGTGCCTATCAGCACCTGTAGGCATCTGGATACCTCTAAAATGGCTCCAAATGCCACTTTAACAGCTCACATGCTGCAAGAGGGGCTGACACCCCTTTTCTTCCTTCCACATTCCCACAGGTGACTTCTTTCCACCTCAATGGCTGCTGCAGGTGTTGGACCGAGCGCTGCACTAAACCCTCTCACGTACGCAGTCGGATGCGAAGCTGCCTCCAAGGCGTGAGGAAGGGGCAAAGCAGCGAATCTCAAATGTCACAGACTGCACAGCTGAGTGGGCCCTGGCCTTTTATAATGGCAAGCAAGGGAGAGGGAGAGGAAGGGAATGCCTCTCGAACTCATAGCTCTTCCCCAGGCTTCATTTGACATGGCACAGCTCCAGGTTTTTACCTCAAGACTGAAGGTGCCTGTAAGAGCACAGTTCCACAAAAATGCAGCTTTTAAGCATTACCCACCCCAGCCTGGCTGTCCTGCAGTCTTCCTCTTAGAGGGAGCAACCATGAATCCTTACTTGCAGTTATGAGCCTTTTTAAGGGAAAACCAGGGATGCAGAAAGTCCACAGTCAATGAAGTCAGAAGCAGTTAGGGAAAAACACATAAATAGCTTCTCAGCAACCTCATAGTTCAGTCAATTGCTACTTGCAAGAGCTCCTGCAAACAAAATACAAGCAGCAGCCTTGGAAAATCAAGAGTAAAGATGTCCTAGAAAAGCAAAAACGTGCATATGTATAAATAGTTGCAGGATCTGGCTCTGTAAACAGCAGAGACCCCCCCATTTCCTGTGTGGTTGCTATTTGTGCCAACATCCTACTTGTACAGAGTCAGGATTGTCACTCAGCTGCCACTCAGCCCCTTTGACTGAAGCTTCATTTGGCCCTAAAAGCAAATACTCATTATCAGTTTCCGCTGCTTTAACTTTGATAAACATTTCCAACGCAGATGTTACAAGCTAGCAAAAAAACCCACATGTGAGGATTTTAATACCTGGCAGGTCATAGAAGTAGCCAAGTGACCATGTCTGTCCCCTGATACCAAATGTGGCACTCCTTATCATACACAAAAGCAGAGGCTGGACATATGTGAGCATTACTCTGGTTTGGGTGTATTTTCAAAATCTCTACTTCCAGCACAAGTCCCTTACAATTCTTCATGCTGCTTTCTGCATTCATAACTTTGGCATTACAATTGCTGAAAATTTTGGAACAATGAGCTGAGCAAGTGATGAAGAGAAAGTGAATGGCTCAAGGGCTGTTACATTGCCCTGTGCTTCTCACATAAAGGAGCTCTGAACATGTTGTCAGACACAGCACTTTTTTCGAAGCAGTTTCACACATGCATTTTTAATCAGGATAATATTTCACACACATCTATCATCACTTGCAAGTGCAGCTAGTCTTTCTTGAAAACATATCAGTTCTCTGTGTTTGCCATCAACTAGTTTTTTCTTTGTATAAATCTACTGTTTGGTGACCCACTAAACTATATTTGATGTATTAGGAAAAAACCCAACTTCTTAGGATCAGCACTGAAAATGGCTGCACAACTCCCTCAATACAACACATTTTCTGAGATCCTCTTTATTGCCACACAAATAGTCTTAGTAACTTACCTTAAATTATTCACTAAAATAGAAGTATGATGGATTATCCTACCTGCAATCAGGCCAGAACTACTATGAAAGCTATATATGGTTTTACTGAGCCTATCAATTTTGTACTGTACTGCTTTTATTCACTCCCATTACTATTCCCAACATGGAACAGACAAAATGCAAAAGGCTTGCTCTCTTGTACTAGGAGCCACAGAAGGAATCCCCAGGTACCTGATGCTAATGAACCAAAAGTCAGTGGGCGAGCAAATTTAGAAACACATGCAAAGGCTTAAACCCTTCCTCTTCTGATGGAGAGAATTTACCTGACAAGCAAAGATGCTTGTCAGTGACAGAAATCCTTAAATTTCAAATAACAGACCAGGACCTGAAGACTAGCAAATTTACAGTAATGGTTGCATTTGGGGTTTTCCAGATTTAGTTCCTCTTACAATAATTCTGCCATTTTTTGGAAATAGCCAAAAAAAATAGTCACTACTCAGAAAGGCAGCATGCTCAAACTTCTCCAGACTAATGTGCTTATTTCTATTTTAATGTACTCATGACTAATCCCTTTTATGAAATGTGTAAAAATTGCAGATGGAGCTGACAATACAAAATTAAAAAAAAAAACCCAACCCACAGTCATTCTCACTTATATTATTGTCCACTCAGTGGGGGGAAAAAGGTTAAAACAATAATCTCAAATTCCTCATGAAAAAGGAATACAGTAAGCATAAAATTGCTGGAGTTCTACAGAAATTAAGTGGGATTTTGTAGAAATTAGTACCAAAAAAGGTAGCATTTACCATGTAATCATATACTTTCTATAGGCTCCTCACAATTATCATATGGCATATAGCAAGACTATAATTTTTTTCTAAAAGATGACTTCAAACTCCCATAGAATATAATAACTTTTCAAAGAAATACTTTCTGGAAAGTGTACCATTTATTTTATCATACAAAGTGAAAGTGAACCTAAAAAGGTTTTTAGTATTTCTGATGACACTTTTTTATTTTTCTTTCTTAATGTTCTCATTTCCCCTTTCACCAATAAAGCCTTTTTAGCAAAAGAGGCTTTTATAATTTCTTGAATGGTTTGGGTTGGGTTTTTTTTATTTGTTCATTTTTGGATTTTTTTGTGGGTTTTTTGTTTTTGTTTTTGTTTTTGTTTTTTTTTTTTGTTGTTGTTGTTGTTGTTTGTTTGCTTGCTTTTGTTTTTATTGTAACAGCATGATAACATCATGTAAAAGATGCTTTAAACATTAAAATGCTGCACCACTAGGGCCTAGTGTACTTCAGATTATTAAAACTTGGATCTTAAAATAGATGCAACCAAGAGAGGATGTCATGGAAGGGTTTCAATGAAAACATCACTTCACCATGTAAAAATGTGCTGCAGCAAAGCCCTTTCAAAAAACTCACTTGGCTGGGAACTACTGTATATCGACATATGCCCTGAAAAATACATACCAGCACCAATTGCACAGGGGCATTGTTCACATGAAGTAACTATATCTATATGTTGTCAAGCAACTGGTCGTAAAAGAACTGAGTAAAAGGCATTTGAAATATGAGATGACTGAAAATACCACAGCTGATTTTTTTATATTCTCTGACGGTTGAGAACAAAAAGACTTTCAGACAAAGAATTTAGACTCTATACCATGGTGTTTGACTTCCAAATGTAAAATATTGCCAAATGTCTGACAGAACAAGAAATGCATTGTAAAATAAATGCTTTTAGAAGTATAAACACAGCACTTTTGGAGGGAACCTCTTGTTCTGATGGAGTGACAGGATTTTTAATTACACTGTATCTTATCATCAACTTAATCACAACCTCCTTATGAAACTCTCTGGAATCACAGACCCCCTAACAGGAAAAAGCAGAAATAATATTATTCCAGCGTTATCTCCGTTTCTAACAGAAAAATAAGTAACTTCAAAATGGAAGGGTTTTAACCATATTGAGTACTATGGAAAGACAGGTTTTTCTGAGCTCTTCACTCATAATACTAAATTAAACTATCTTCAGAGCTTCCCCAAATTCTGCTATTATAATTAGCATCGTTATTAATGAGAACCTCTAAAATTTTTCCTCTTCAATGATTTAACACTCTGGTCTGGTCTTTCCCTGTTGGAGGTTGAAACCCAGAAAGGAAAGGTGTCACTCCTCCCCTGTATTCTTTCAACAACAATAACCTAAAATTACTAAGGCAGACAACTCTGCAACGGAGAAGGGATGGTCAGGGTGAGACCTTTGAGGCTCCCTGGGTATGGGCAGCTCCCAGAGAGGGCTGTCAGCCTGTGCCGAGCACCAGCTTCAATGGGATAAGTCCTGTGATTGTGAGCAACAGCTCAGGCAAGGACAAAACAGGATGGAAGGCTATGCAAAGAGATGGGAGAAAAGAGCTTGCACAATTTTTTATCAGAAATGGTAGTGGAAGGGACACTGGGAAATACTTACCCAGGTGCTTTAGCCCTGGAAGGAAATTGCCTGTGTAGATCTTTAGTGGTAGGCCTAATGGGTTTCAGATTTAAGGTAAAAGGAATAAATTTGGCTGGCAGCTCTGCCCAGGAAAGTTGTAGCCAAAAGAAGGCATGAAACATAATACTCTTTCATCAGAAATGCAAATTCTTTCCAAACACTCATGGTCTTTTCCACTGGCCTTATCAAACAAAAATTCAAAATATTTTAAGGGCAGGGGCAGGAGGAGGAATAGTTCTACTTTAGGTGTACCACACTTAATTCTCCAGAGACTGGGAAAAGGGCATCACAGCATTTGGCATGGGCTGTGTATAGGACACATCCTGCCACACCCTGGCACCTAGCACCCAAAATCCTGGCTTAGGATTTTAAAGTTACAGATTTGCTGTTTTAAGCACTCCTTAGCATCACTCTACTTGCTCTAGTCATTGTATTGAAAACTGACTGCCTAGCAGCACTGGAGAGGATAATAAAAAGTTTTTAATAATTTTTATTTTATTTAAGCAAAATCAAAACCAGATCTTACCTAACCCTTTCCAAACTTGGGGTATCAGATCAAGAGAGGGGTGGAAGATCTACTGACAAGATAGACAACATTAACATTAAGGTCAAAAACTTGCTACTACTGCCACTGGATGATGCACAAAGTGCAGAAAGAGCTTAATACAGCTTATTGTTTAAAGATGGATATTGTTAAACAGTAGCAAGGAATTGTGGTATTTCACATTGTGCCCTGAATAGTAAGGGAAAGCTTAAAAGATTCTGGAAAATAATAAGTAGGCAGGAGATTTTTCAACACTGTTACAAAACAATGATGAAATAATGACATAAAAGTCTTTTTTCCTGAGGAGGAAGAACCTACATCAGCAAGAACTTGGTGTTATTCAGCGAGAACAGGGGAAAGGGGCAGGAAGATTGTCTATGCTTCAGGGAGAGCAAAGTGAATAAAATGAAGAGGAATAACTGACACTGAAAGGCAACAGCAATAGCCACCATAAATGGGTGAAGACTACTAGGGAAATCCACAAGCAGCATAAATGGTGGTCACTTCACATGGCGCGCAACAGCTTGGACAACCCAAGTTATCTGGTTTTCTTCAATCTCCACTGGGAGAAGTGGATATGGCTCAGTAAAGATTTCCTTACAAGATGGTCTGGTTTGATTTGAGCTGTCACTCAATGATCAGAATTACCAAGAAAACGTAAGTGGCTACGAGTGACAAAGGAGAAATGGACAAAAAATTGGGATGAAGGTGTTACCATCTTTCTTCTTCCGCTCCCTTCCCACCCAGATTCCTTTTGGCCCCATCTCTCACAGCCCTTGGAGTTTAAGCCAATGATGAAGTGGTTCGTCAATACAGAAACTACCAAGTTGAAATGCATGCTGAGACTGGAAGAAACCTTTATCCTGCTGAGGAAACTGAAGACTCTGTTTGGATAAAGTGTGGAGCCATGTTTGCCCCTCTGTTTTCCTAGAAAGCACATGAGTCTAAGACTTTTCTGTTTGTGCCTCTAATTATCTCAAGTCCTCTCCTTTTGTACAAGTCTGTCTCGTGTATTTGTAAAGGATGTTCTCAATGAAACACAGAAGTGAAAATATCCATCAGTCCTGAATGAACAAAATTAATTAAAGGGGGAAAAAAAAAGACAGAATTCCCAAAGCATTTTTTTTGCTGTACAATCAGTCCAGACCATAACCACTCACCCTAAGCAGGGCATTTAAAAGAACAAGAGAGTTTCAGCAGCACATCAATGGCCTTTATCTCTACCACTTCATTTTTCAGTCAGACTAGTGTCTCAAGAAGAACACCACAGCTTGTTTAAAATGCTGCATTTTTTCATCACTGTTGAGCCAACACTCCTGAGAGAGACCATGAAATCTGTGGCTGGAGCTGTTACTTCTCCCCTGGTGAGCTGTTTCTTGGTAGCCTAAAAACACAGATGATGAACTCCAGGTGTGTTAACTACTATGGTTTGCTGATGAAGTTATTTTTTAATATCTTACTCTTTATTTCCACTGATAATGGAACATAAGAACCGAAGTATAAGCAAAAGGAAACAAGAAGAGACAGATACATTATAGTAAATAATATCTTTTTAGGACACGACTTAACCTAACCCTGTATCTACTATCCTGACCAAGAGACATTAAGGTGTGAAAAACTTGACACTTACAAAGTCTCAGTGAGGAAATGGAAAACTGAGATGTGCATAATTTTGGAAAATAGGAATGTTATAGCTTGTTTAAAAACTGCATTACCCACACAAAGGAGAGATTTAAGGTTTCTGAGCACAGTCATTGTCATAGTACTGAAGTGTTTCACTCTGTCACCCCGCAGTACTTTTGCTATAGAGTTTCTATGGTACTTTTTGAGGGGACAAAAGGAATAGATAAATAAAACTCCTCTATATTCACCCAGCTGTTATACAGAGGTATAACACTGCATATCATCCTGCTCTAGTCACATCTCTATTGCATGAAACTCCACCTCTGCTGGAACCACAAAACCACCTCTAAGCTTTTCTCTGTCTCACAGACAAATGGAGGCAGACACACAGCCCTAGTACAAAGACTTCAGCACATCCCCAGCTAGCCTAAATGTACTAGCCTAGTGCTACTTATAAATCAGTCAAATAATTTTTTTTCTAGTGGTAAAAATTAACTTAAAAATTACTTTGAAAACTATAATAAAAAAAAAAATTCTCATTGAGGAAATAATATCTCCAGGTATTTCAAGGGAGTGAAAAAAATGTCATAATTATCTTTACAATACAAACAACGTGAGATGAAATCCCAACCCTGTTGAAGCTTACAGAGGTTTTGTCTTTGATTTCAACTGTGGAATTCATCTTGTGTATGGCTTTGTTCTGCACTTAGAAGAACAGTGAAATATGATCACATAATATGAATTATTAATTACAGTCAGCACAGAGTACCGTGATGCACACCCATATGCATAATACTCATGGACACATCTCAACAGGTTTGGAGGACGGGTTCCGAGGAGAAAATGCCAAGACAGCAAACAATTATGAGAACACTTCTGAATTTTCTTTGTAAAAACAATGCTAGTTTCTTCCATTAGTACAGATTATAAAATTCCCTGACACCAATTTAGTCAGGAATACCAGAACAATAATTACAGCCCAGCTCATCATAATCACACCTTGCTGTTCTCACTGACAATAAAGAATATACAGTATTCCAGCTCAGGGCAATAGTTACTCCTAAGCTTCATTCACACTTGAACTTACTTCTAAATGCTCATGTTTCTTTACTTTGACTTTGTGCCTCCCATCAGCTCAGAGTAAATAGCTGTCACAGAGAAAGAGACCAGGGAAGATGGAATAAGTATTTGAAAGAGAAATCCATTAGGAAACATTAGATAGACAATCTGTAACAAGCTCTGGATAACTTCTAAAATGATCAGAGGCCAAGAGGACATTAAAGCAGTGTTATTATAGACACTACTTCTATTCTTGCTCTTTCCTTGGCACACACTTAGGGCCATCATCAGAGATAGACCACGAGGTGAGGTAGATGTTCTTGAGAGAGTATTTATTGAGTCATTCTTGTTACCCACTGCTACTGCTCCAGTTTGTTTTACTGGACCAGTCAGGCGCACATCATCACTTTCACCATTACATTCTCTTGATTGAGGTTGTTTATTATGAACTATGTCTCTTCACTGACCTAAGGATATTCTTTTATATCAGTATGCAAAATTTAACTGTCTGCTCCAACTCAAGATCCCAAAAGAAAAAAAAAAAAAAGACTGCTTATACCAATAATTTACTAATTTTAAAAAGGGGAAAGATAACAGATCTAAAAAACCCTCTTATTTTGGAGTTCATACTTAATATGCACATCTTTATATATATATATAAGCATTTGGATTTTTGTATCTGGATCTTAGCTTTAGTTTGAGAAAACAGAGTAATGAAAAAGAACAAAGTTCTGAAATACTATGAGGTGAACATGCATCTATTTGCAACAGCTAAAAAATCCAGGAAAGTTCTTTTTTTTAAGTAGATGGCCTTTGTTATTACAAAAATTTCTCTCTCACCATTGTAATGAAGAAAAAACTTTTAAAATCCAATATATTTTAGATCCATTGCCTGCAATGAACATAATGATTTAATAGTTTATAATTTTTTAATCTTTCCAAATGATTAATGGAAAATGTAAAGTGCTCTAATAATTCTAGTAGGAAGCAACTCCCATATTCATATAAGAAAATATGAATTCAAGGCAGCACCATGTAGAACTCCTCTCCTTCAGTACAGAGTTACTTACGCTGCATCTTCTGATGTTCAGAAAACTGCTTGCAAGGCATCCTCTTTGCTCATACCATTGCACCTCCTGCTAAGGTAAATGAGGTGCAAATATATCAAGTTTGTTGCAAGTAGTAGAAAGAACCTAACCAGGAAAATATTCACAGTAAATCAGCAGTTGTAGCATAAGGAAGAGCAGACAAAGTTGATTTGTGTCAGATTTTTAAGGTATATGGAACAAAAAATTTACTATCATAACCCTCTTCTTACTATATAAAGACGCTTTTCTCTAAAAATTCTACATCACTTTAAAAAGATAAAAATATTATACAACTCAGCTCTGGGATTATTTATTAACTTCCCTTCAATACCTTTGCTTCCTTATATCTATATTCCAAATCCCTAACCATATTTTTGGCACAATTTTTATTTTTCAAAGCACAGTGTTTCTAAACCAAACACTAAAATTTGTATGGTTTACTCAAAGATTGAGAGTAACAAATTTCAAAGTTTGAAACAAAGAAAGAAACAGGAGTAACATCCATTTGCTACAACACTGGAAACACGTGGCCTATCAATAGTAATATGTGCTACCATTAGAAATATATGCCTTGCTGGGTTGCACTTTTCCACTTCACAGCAGTAAAGCCTCACCTCAAAGGAACCACTTGATTAACATCAGGGGTTTGGGGTTTCAAGACTTGCTTCTTTAAGCTGTAAAAAGATGATGTATAAACTGGAAAAAAAAAATAAACCCAACAATTCTTCATTCCTCATGTTCTATCTCAGATATTTGCCTTGGATCCATAATCAATCTAACCTACCGATGTCTCTTCCCAGTTACTGTAACGTAACATACAAAAGAAAGGACGTGGGAAACCAGAATTTGTATTTCTAAACCAAAACATCCTAAAATTACCAAGGAAATACCTGAGTGCCTCACAGGCCCTTCACTGAATCACAGAATCATCAAGGCTGCCATTTGCAGCTCTAGTATACTTTTCTCATCTTTATGTTTGAGGTCCCCATGCTTAAGTGTTGCACTGATACAAGCTAGCAAGGCCATCAATACAAGCTATGAAGGATAAGTTCCATGAGTAGGATCTCACAGCATCTCTGACACCAGCCACTAGTATTGTTATCCTTTCCCTGCTTTACTCTTCCAAATTCAGGCACACACAGACTGTTGCTCTTCAAATTCCAAGAATAAATTGTGGTTGCTTCACTTCAGCGTGCACTCTCTTCCATCTAAATTCATGAAATAGGTGGCAATAGTCATCCAAAATTATTGTGTACTTAACTTTCATGGAACCTCTCCCTTTAGGCGTGTTTCTTCCTCACAATGTGTCAATGAATAGATATTCCATTAGGAAACACAAGCAGTTTCTACACAGATTGTGCCTTGGTACCTTCTTCAGTGGAGAACCAGGTTCTGTCTGCCTGTACAAGGACAGTCATGTTTCATCCTGAGCTAGGCTTAGTTTTCAGACACTTAAAAAAATTGCACAAGATTTAGTTCTGCTGGGTTTTTATTAAATTAAGCCTCAAGAAGTTTTTGCTTTGTTGCTAACAAATGCATATTTTAATCAAGCTCCAGACAAAGCAGTCAGCAAATGCATTTATTATTAAAACAAACTTCTTTAAAAATTCAAATCTTGACTTATTAAAAAAAATAATAAAGACTTTTATGTAGTTTAGTATGCAAGAGTTAGATTGCTTGACCTCTCTTTTAATGACTTAATTAGCTGTACTAAAGCCCAGCTGGGCCTCTGCTGACAACATAGCTAGATATTTCAATCAGGCAGTGTTATGGAGAATAAGTAATAAATGCTACCTTGTCGCCATACAGTCCCAAACCAGAGTGCATGCTGGTAATGCTAAATTTGATCAGTATGCCTCATATTTCAATTAGTCGTGGTCTGAATCACTAAAACTGTGTAATGTGTATGAATTCCTGATATCAGATACAGAGCTACAGGCTCCCACAGTTAGAACCCATTGAGTTTGCTTTTATTAGCAGCCAATTAATGGCCAAAATCTGCATTGCTTTTAAAATTTATAACCTCTATTCCAGCTGCATCCATGGCTCCAAGTGTACTGTATACAATCAGATCCATATCACTGTCGCAAGTCAAACAGCTGCAAACTGTATTCTGTCTGCAGAACTGAAAAATCCTTCTATACAGAAGCTTTTTTTTTAACCTCTTAGAAGTTCTTTTCAAAGCCCAGCAGCACCAGTCACTTTGCGACAATGAGCGATTTAATACAGAAAGAAAGAAATCTACACCAAGGTAACCTCTTGGGATGTGCTAGGTTTTCAAACGAATGAAACTCTATCACTTTGGCACAGCACAAGGGCAAGCAAAGCCACTTCTCCTGACCAAGGCTAAGAAAATATAAACATATAAAACCCGACCCTCATTGAAAATTAACCCATTGAAGTCTAGAGGCTCATTAAAAAATCCTGCCAGTGCAGAGATTAATATTTTAAAGTAACTTTCAAAAATTAGTAACACTGGAAATTGTAATACGGAGCCTAGTGATCCTTAAGAGATTACTGCAGAGAAAGAGGCTCATGCCTGCTTCCCCCTCAAATGGTTTAATGAATACTTGAAGATTTCTAGACATTATTTTTAGGAACAAGTTTCTATTTCTGTTACTTGATATGGCAGGAAATTTTGATGTGATCCGATTCAGACATAAAGCATAGTAACTTTATGTCCTGGTAATGTCATGTCATAAAGCCATATGATGAAGGCATATCTGACATCTGAAATTATGCTATTATTTTTGAAAAGTAATTTACCATATGTAAAAATGTGCAGGCCTAGAACATTTTTGGACACCTGATCTTCCAGTGTTATCTGAGACAAGCACCGAATGTTTCTGTTCTTTCCCCTGTCTAAGCCACTGACTAGGAAAAGAGGGGAGAAGGAAAACAACAAAAACAAGAAAAGGCTGTATAATATAATGCTAAAAGTGAACAACAGACAAAAAAAATTCACCTGCTTAAGTGCCTTGGTTTTATACATGGGAGTGTGAAAAACTCTTCTCCAACAGTAATACACAGCAATAAAAATGTTGTGCTTGGATAATACAAGCTGCTGTCATGGCTATTTAAAAGACAATAAAATCCTATTTTACAAAATTCAAACACTAATAACCAGCATTCTTTCTAACTGCTTAAATACTGCAGTAAGTCTCCTAATGCCACTGTGAAATCATAAGCTAGTACTTCAAAGGTGTTCTATCTGTTACAAATTTAATCTTCACTGGTATGTCACAACTCATTTCATCCCAGAAGCTTTGAGATGCAGCATAGTGGCATTTTTGTTGTCCTAGGCAACCTGAACCAAATTGTTAAATACCTGTCTGATGCCCCCAAAATGATCGCAATAATACTGCTTACAGGATTTACAGCAATGGCTATCTTGAAAAATTACACTTATTTTATTCCACTTAGTTAAGAAAAGAATCAAATTGTTTGATTCTTACTAACGCAGAGGAAATATGTTGGAAACATTTTACGCTTTAAAAGAGGATTTTTTTTTTTTTAAATTCTTATGAAATACAGTAATCACACAGCAGGATGTTTATTCTGTAGTTCACTCAACTCCTGTGGAAGCTAGGAGAGGTGAGCAGAATGTAGAGACAATCAAAGAGATCATATAGGTGTAAAACTGGTGCAAAAAGGGCAAGAGTCACACCTGGCCATAATGGGGGATGGTTCTCCCTACATTACATGAATTATTACACATAGGCACATACATGACACACGTTCCTACACAAGCACCTTTTGTTTTTCTCCTGAGAATGCATAACTCGTATTTTTAGATTCCTAATTTGAAATTATAGTGAAAAACAAAATAATAAAAGCATGCAAATAAATTATATCAGTATTTAATTTGTTTGGCTTAATTATTTTACCCATTGGTTCATATTACAGTTTTCTGAAAATCTGGACAAAATAGGTAGCTGGAAGATTGAAAGAAGCTGTTTTATTTGAAATATGATGAAACAGTACACAGACTTCTCCCAAAATATGCAGAACCTCTTCTCATTGTGTACAGACACATGAGGAAGGATGTCGCTGAGAGAGATTTTACTTTAAAATTATCTACTTCAAACCTTAAAGACAGGTGCTGCTTGCTGAAACGAGAATTCTCAAAAAGAAAACCTCCCCGCAAAGAAACCAAAACCAAAAAAAAAACCACCCAAAACCGCTCCACACATGTCAGCACAGGACTTTACGAAGTCTAGGTAGGATAAATATACGTGTTTGAGACTACTTAGCTGTAACCAACAGGGATCCCTTTGACTTTTGAATTTTTACACATATTTTAGATAAAATCAGGGAGGAAAAAAATCCAGCACTCAAGAACGTCAAGTGGATTTGTGACTCTCTCTGGAGGACTCTGGGCCCTTACAAACATATGAATGGATTATGCTGATTTTATACATATTTAATCATCATAATCCGCATATTTTTATGTATAATCTGCAATCCATATTACAAATGGAAGAATTTTATCCACATGATAACACTTCCATGCTATACACAACAAAATATTTTGTTTAGTAAATAGGTTAGATCAATAAAATTAAGGAGAAAAAAATTTACTTAACAATTTTACAATTACTTTATTCTTTCCAAATTCCAGACAGAATGAACAAAAAAATTGGACTGAAAACTGCTTTTATGCTTATGTGTTAAGGAAAGCAAAATGCCATTCCTGATTTGCTTACATTTTTTATGTCTTTGAAAAGTAGATATGTATTTAATAAAATTCCACTCCTATTTCTAAACCTTTGAAATATGTTGCGTTCCATAGATGATCACACTCAATTATCTACATGTTTGGACCCTACTTATTAAGGCTGCTATGTAGAAGGAATCAACAATTTCTGTTTTTCTACTTGTCTGTATACAATAAGGGAACTTCTAAACAGCTCATTACAGGTTGTACATTGTATGTGTAGTACAAAACAAAACAAAACGCCACCACCAAAACAAAAGACCGAAATAAAGGGGCCATACATTAGAGTACATATAGATAAAACATAGAAGCTTGAGCCAATAGACACAAATGTGAAGGCAAAACACAGATGTGCATAAAGATACTGCTGAAAACCTAAAAGCAAAGTGCCACATACACTCTGCTGCCTTACCATACAAAGGGACCCGAGTGAGAGTAAGGAATCCCCACACACTTTCTCATGGGCAACGCAAAAAACTTTTATGAGCAAAATGTTGGAAAACTGCTTTGACAACTAAGAGTGGAGGAAGAGAAGGGAATGCCTACACAAAATATCTGATTTAAGTATTATCTGATAGGCAGTAGGTAGTATACACATTCATTAGGGATGTCCACGAGCGACTCACGCCTGGCTTGACTTTGTTCTGCCATTCATGAATTATGCAGTCATTTCTAACGCAGGGAAATGAGAGTGAATTATGCTGCCCACTATCACATATTATCTCTCTGGATACACACACTTTAACACTCAGGTTTAAACATGTTTATGTGCTGCTGTGACCACCCTAAACACAAACTCTCTCCGGGATTTTCATTCTCAGGTATGCTGTGTGTACACACACAAATGAGCTCACACACATGCAAGTGAAAAAATCACATAGACACTTGCAAATAAAAGACATACAAAAATGTAAATGAATGAGGAATCTCCTTGAAAATCTGTAAACCTGGAAAAACAGTTCAGTTTAAATGTTATCCATAAAAAGATAACGGCAACTCCTTTAATGCAAAATTGCTCCTGACAGGCTGTGTGACCATTGAAACTTTATTTTTCTTCCACCAAAGATTAAAACCTTACAGGTATTTTTCTCCCTCCTTTTACATCTTAACAGCACCTGGTCTTTCCTAGCACAGCCATGGAGTACTTTATTATGCATGTTGTTATATCTACTCTTACAAGTCTGACTCTATTATCACTTTTCAAGTGACTTTTTAATTACTGTTACATCTAAGATGAGATTTGGAATTTAAAAACATGCACACATGGGGTTAGGCTGGTCTTTGATTATTAAAACCTTAAGGTTCATAGACTACAAGGGTCAGATGGGACCACAGGGATCCTCTGAGGATTGCAGGGCTGGAATCTGCAGTTGCTGCTCAGACAGAGATCCCATGGAGTCAGGGTACAATCCTCCTTGAGCAGTCGGGCAAGGCCCACAAATTCTGGGAAGGAACTTAAAAATGGAAATTTCTCAATCTGCATATCTTCTTGTCCATTAAAATTCAATTTTAGTATGCATTATGGATAATTACTTTTTATTTGCCATACAATAGGGATTCTTGATGTTTAAATTATTCCCAGAATGTACAGAATTGTGCTTTTTGAAGTAATCCTTTGTAATAAAACAGAATGCATTTTGTCAGATAGCTGGGTTTTCATCTGTGCTGTAATAAAGGTGCTTAAAAACGTAGCCTCAGGCAACTGAAGCAGGATTTCAGTTCTTGAGGAAAACCAAAGTAAAATAAAAATTTTCCCACACTGCACAATCTAGTCATTAATTTTACTGGAGGCAGCCAGACATGCATGCCAATGTTTTCACTAAGTAAATGTGTGGTTTAACCATTATGTTCTGTACAACTAAAGTTAACTCCTACCAAATATTTGATTTTTAATTTTGGGGGTTTATGTCAGACTGAAATAGAGTACCATTCCATACCTCTTAAACCTATTATGATGAAGCTACTATACAGTGATAAATATTTTCCTTAATTTTGACAGACATGCAGTCAAATATATATATGAATTCACATTATGCTTTCCACCATTTATGCACACTTAAGGAAACGGAAAATGCTTCTTACAGCAGTTTGTTGGATTTTTTTAGAAGAAAATATGTTTGACATGCTAGAAAGTAAAACAGAAACCGTGTTCAAAATCCTGTATTTTTTCCTCTTAGGACTAATTATCGTAATATATATGTGTATTTTGAATGACCTACTGAGGAATAATGAGGTACTTAGTAACAAAAAGTGCAGCTTATGCAAACACTTGCTAAAATGTGTACATAAACACATAGATCTAGCAATCTACTAACTTCTATTACATATAGACATTCTGTTATGAAACAGAAATTTTGCTGCAGATGTCTTGTTTAGTATATGCTCCCTGACACCCAAAGCCCCCCGGATGAAAAACCAGTAGCAAGCAGAAATTCTAACTCTATGGAAATAACCAAAACTAGGAATCAATTTAACAAAAAAGCATAAGGATTTGGTAACTCTCTGGTATGCTATACATGAAAAATTTTCTCTCAGCTGAGGTCAAGAATATATAAAATTAAAAATTTTAAGCATATAACATAGATGCAATGGGTTTATCATTGATGTATACATATTTGATAGATGTACATTATCTCCATTTAATATTTCCTAAGCACCAAATATTTCATATTGAGAATAATTTGAGATAAACACAACATCTCATTATTATCCAGCACTTTCACTTACATCATAAATGAGGTGTGACCAGCAGAAGGCAGTGTTACAATAAATATATATGCGACTGCTCATTTACAAGCCGGTTTGATATTGAGATTTAGAGTTTTCCCAACTTTTCACAATACATCTAATGTTTTCCCTAGGCACTTCATACCAAAACCATCTTTTCAATGTAAATAACTTTAGAGACACATTTTAAATACTTTGGAAACCATTTCTTTTGCACTACATTGCTTTTACTTTACAAGTTAGCCTCCTTAACTTTTATTACATTGCATCTTTAGCTTTATAAGTTCATCAGAGAATTGTTTTCACACTTACCATTTCAACACAGCATTATGCTGAGCTGTCCCCTCATGAAACAGGACTCACACACTGTTGAAAAGATGGGCATTGCCTCCTCAGCAGTTTAGCTTACATAATTCAGTCCAAAAAAAAAGCTTCTAACATCATTTCTTATTAACCTTTAGTGGTTTGCTCAACATCTGGTAGAACAGTATCTGGTATACTCTTAGTGGAACTACTGTAGGTATAATAGAACATACCTTTAATTAAACCTACATCAAACATTTAAGTAATAATGTCGTTTACCACATGTTAGTATACAAAATCTGTTGGATACCTCCCCAAGTTTACAAAATCCATGTTAAAGGAACCAGCATTGCAAAAAAAATGTTACAGCATATGTTTGGATTTTTGTATTTCAAAGTCCTGACTACTTTATCTGAATTACAGATTTAGAGCTTTGTTATGTGTGATAGTTATGATAATATGATCACTAAAGGCACGGAGACAGGGAGACTCAAATCCCTTTGAAAATCCCTTTCTCCATTTCCTACAGCTGCTGCTGGAGTTTAATATCTGATAGAATGATGAAAAAGAACAGGCCAAACTCCAGTTTTAATAAAAATTTTAACAGGTCTACATATAGTTATGAAAAATGTTATTTGCAATGCCAATCTTTAATAAAATTTTCTTAAACCAAAGAAAATTCCCTATGGGGAATCTGTTATGAATGTGTTTTTCATATGTACTATTTAAGGCTGTTTAAAGGTTATGAAAGTGGCTGGTAAAATAAGTTCTATCACAGCACAACAAAATCCTATGTGCAGTCTCGTTTTTGCATTTAATCAAATAGGTAAGCAAGTCCTTCAATTTTCCATGTTTGCTCTAAAATAAGTATTTTCTGTTTGCATTAAAACTTTTCTCTGAGTGAACACTAATAATTCCTAGCTTGTACATTAGCTGCAAAGAGAGGTCAGCTTGGCTCAAATTTACCTCGCTGCTGAGAACGTATTGATTTTGAAGCCTCCTTTCAGCCAGAATCCTTGCAATTCACACACCCTCTAATGCAATACTCTCTGTCCTAGTCAGTTTGGTGCATGCTTTAACAATATTTGAATAATTACAGTGAAATAAAGCTAAAGTTAAAATACTTGCAGAATACAAATTCCAGATTTTGTGCGCTGAATGATTCACTATGTGTCTTAAATTAGTGCAGAGTGAAATGTTCTAACTGCACTATATCCTTGTTTCTTGAAGTAATACTATTGAACAGAAATTTCTACTTGTAATTTATGCCTCTAATTAAATGGGAATTTTTCTAAATGATAGTTTATATGCATTGCAAATCAAGTTATTAATTCATAAAGCATCTATACAATATCAAAAATTACACATTCCCCCTATCAAATATATTGGCTACTAGCAACAAATAATATTGCAAACCTTTTAAACACAAGCCCTACCATCAGCACTAACTTGCATATTTAAGGCAACTGCAAAAGTGCCTATATCTACACCAACTTTCTGTTCCTAAGTCTTTACCCTTCTCTCCTAAAATCTCATTTGCATCTCTGTGGTCATATTAGAGCATGATGCCCGTACAATATTGACTTCCTTAAACAGATGGTAATTTGTGCAAAACACTTTATTTTACCAACAAATGCCAGTCATCATATACCTAGGGAAGATGGAATATGCATGTTGCATAAAGAGATTAATTTTTCTGTCTAACTCTAGGCGAACTGAAGTAAGAAGAGAGGGGAAAATCACAAAAACACATTCATGTTTTTGCCTCCCCCACCTTAAAATTCCAGCCACAGGACTCCATTCACAGAAGTTGGTCTGTGCCCATCTGTCTATGAGAACACATGTTTTTGTATAGATTGATGTGAAATAACTGAGCCAACTTTGAACTTTCTGGAATATTTTAAAGCTTTATCTAATCAATGAAAACAGATTTTCCATGTAATAGAGATATAGTCAAAAATTCCACTACTATAAATATGGCTAGCAAATTAAAAGAATAAATTGTAATTAACATAATTAAATAATGTTATTTTAAATAATCTATAATTTTTTAAAATGCATTATCAACCTCCTTATTTTAAGGTTTTGGTGAGGTTCATATTTCCTGTGACCTTAAGTAGGGGATTTGGAAAATTTTGGAGGAATCAAGGTAACAAGGATGTTTAAAAGAATAATTTATTACTGTGACCATTTTGTCCTCTGATTTCTGTTTTGGGATTATAGTGGATTACATCTGTCTAAAACCTATTTTTCATATCCCTGTGGAAATCAATTGACAAGTTCACAAGCAGGAAAGCAAAATGAAGAGATCTAATCAATATTTAAATTAAATTTTTTATGCTACAATTTCTTTTTATTATTTTTATAAAATATTAGGTGCCTCCTCAAACACAAAGCCTCCAGGTGAAATTTAAACTAGTTTGAAACAAAAATATATTATTAAAATGAAATAATCTAAGAAAATTTTCAGTGCCTATGCAAGTTACATTTGTCAATGCTTTATTTCCAATGTCACTTTTAAAAAATTCCAGCTATGATTCTTAAGAACGCCATTCTTTTCAAAGAGATGAGCAGCCATTCTATAAATCTTTTTAGAGTAGGTAGACTTTGCATGCCAAAATTAAATTACTTTATAAATTACAGGAATAAATCAAACTTCTACCAGATTGGATGAACACCAAAACTACAGTTTTAATAGTAATAAAAAAAAAATATGTTGGGAGACAATTTTTCAAATTTAAATAAAAAGACTACCTTCCTTCAAAACTTGTTTACTAATATTTTATCACTAGAAATTAACAACAAAAACATTATTGTGTAAGAATCAATTAAATACTCTAAAAACTAAAAATCCACTTTTTTACTGTAAAATACAAGAAAACACCACTTTTTAAATAATTTTACAAACAAATTAAAATCATTGTTGTTCTTTAGTGGGTTTGGTTTAGCTTTTAATATTTAAAAAAAAAAATATTAGCCAGCTCTAGTGTTTTTGTTCTCAAAACTGTTTTAGCATTTTTCAATCTTTCTGGGTATGTTAATGCATTGAAATCCACAAATAAAAGACCCCTGTCATTGGGCTCCTAAAGGAGTATAAAATCTTCATCATATTAATAAATGTTTTCTATTATAACAAGATTACATGAAGTGAGCAAAGAATGTAAATTAAATACTTTAAAAGTATATGTGTTTCATGTAATAATGATTTTTAGTCATAATTATCTCACCTTTTTATCAAAATTATTTAGAAGTCATTTTGGGTGTCTACAAAAACCAGTTTTTGACCAGCTATTCATTTTTATGAGAATGTATTAAAATCCTGGGGTTTGAATTGATTAGTTTCCATATGATGAAAAAATAGTTATCATCATTTTTTCCTATTTCTTTGTAGAAGTTTATTAGTATAAATTTTTTTCTCCTGTTTCTGGAGATTAATAACCTTAAGATCTTGTGGAAAGCTTTGGTAACAATCTGATAATCCACAATTGTCCCTTTTATTACTAGGAAACTGGATTTAGGAATGCAAAAATTACTTCCAATTTCTTGTTCCCAAACTGCATGTATTAAAAAGTTTCCATAGCAACTACAAAGCATAATAGCAGTCCCCAAATAACTCTCCAATAATAGCTCAAAAAAACCATCCCTGATATTTAAATGCTTGATATGTTAGCACAACTTTCTTAAACAGTAGAATGAATTACTCAATTGTCAGACATGGATAGTTTAAGTTCAGGTGGCTCTGTGAAGAAAAAGCCTAGTTTGCATCTGAACACAGACACTGCATATCCATTCTGTGTACTCTAGCAAATGGGACAAACTCACAAGAATGCTTTTTAAAACATGAGGAAAATATTTAAGGTGCTTCTATGGAATTGTCTCTCTTACTTCTATTAGAGAGCAACCTTGGTCGTTAACTTGGCACAGTTATAAACATGGCTTTCCATGACTTCGGGCTGTCTATGACCAAGCACTACTTCACAGTTCTGTTTTAAGAAATTACTTGTTTTTCCATTCCTAATAAGAAAAAGACCTCTTTCGTTTATTGCCTTCTATATTATCTGCCCTATATACTAAAAAACACAGACATATTGCCTTTTCTTGATTTTTCTTGTCTTTAAGAGCTCAGAAACATGAAATATTATTTCCTAATGAAAAGATAACTACACGGCATATTACCATTGATAAGTTCTGAGTTTCACCCAAATGCAACAAAAGACAGGGAACAAAAAGAAGCAGGAACTAATCGTGTTCTGCTGGTTTTGGTCCAGTGACATAAATTATTAATATTTACAGATTTTATATACATTCATGTTTTAAAAAATCCAAAACCAAAATTAAAATTAATAGTTTTTCTAATAATTTTTGATTCACCTTCACTGCAATTACCAGCTACCTTTTCAGCAGAGGTTTTTGGTTGATTCTGTGTCACCCTGCAAACTCACTAGCTTATTTTTCTCATGGTGTTTGAATCCAGAGCACTGCATTTGTGATTCCACACATAGAATAAAACCAGAGCTTTTAACAGTAAAGTGTGCAGGACAGACCTACAAACACATAAATGTATGTCCAGCTTTACCCTTGTAAGCAATCCCATGTAATTTTTTATGTTTGCTTGGGTATTCTTGGGTGAGTAAATCTACTCATTCATTTAAACATTCACAGAGCTGAGTAGAAGGAATGCATAGTTTACTTCATATAGCTAAATATATATGTGGCAATTTCACAGGTCATTGCAGTATATATATTTCTGCAATGGTCCATGGAGTTTACAGTCTCTTTGAAAACTAATGCCAGGATCTTGTGAACACTTACTGGTGTCCGTAATCACACTCATGTGAGTACTGCTAGACTGTTCTCAAGAGTAAAGTTACTGAAACACGTAAGTGTTTGCAGGTTCAGGACCTAAAATTGTTAATACCACACAAGTCCTGTACAAATGCTGTGTTAAGGCGCCATCCTGAAAACACTTACTCCTGAGTATGCAGCAGCTGTGCTTATTTCTGAGGCTAACCCCTTTGAAATGAAGAGCAGTAAGCAGTAAAGTCACTACTAAATATTTAAACGACTGTACTCTGAAATGTGTTCCCTCATCCTTTCAGACAGGGAGACAAGGGGAAGGTTAGAGTTCGAAGAACTTAGTTGCTCATGTTTCCTCAGATGACGGAAAGCAGTCTGAAGCCACAGATTATCCTGAACAAATGCTCTAGCAAATGTCCAAACCTAGCTCTATCAAACAAAGAGTTGGAAACTCTTTGCAACATCTCCCAAACCCTCATCTTTTTGAGGAAATAATCCTCTGACAGACTTAAGTCTCAAACTACTCATAAACTGCTGATAATGACCAGTTTCTTAGGGATTATTAATTAAGAAAAACATTTTTACAGAAATGTCACATAAAACCCCAAGACTCAGATGGGTAAGGTGTATTAAAGTTGCACTTGGGAAAGGGTAATGAAAATCCATTAATTTTATGTTCGTCCTTGCCTACCACGGTAACCTAAACCAGACTGCAAGCCAAGCTACGCTTGCAGCACAGTAGTGACTGCAGCGCCCTGGGCAGCCGTGCCTGTCCTGAGCACCCGCAGCCGCCTCTCAGCTTTCCCTGGAGTTCAGCAGCCACGGCTCCTCCGCTACCACAATTTGTCACCCGTCTGCAGATGCTGTCTCAGAACCATGGCCGTGAGAATAACAGTGCCTGGTGGCACATACTTTTGGACCTAGTGGAATACCTCTGTTTTACACTCTTTACCAAAGCAGACATTTCTGTTTATTTGCCCTGTTTGGTTCTCATTGTGAGCTTTATCTTGGCTCAGAGATCAAATGCAAGCCTGCAGAGCTAGTGAGTGCAGACCAGAATTAAAACAAGATGCCCGCACAGCATTTGCCCATGACAGTTCACCTTACTAAATATTTTATCAAGATATGTATTAAGAAACTGAAAACATGAGTGCTTCCTTCTGTGTTGTTTTATAGCATCCAGTTTTGTGACTCTTGTTTTATTATGTGTATGAGCTTTAAAAAAGCTTAAACACGTCCATAGCAGCTGCACCAGGGTTACAAGTATAGGCTCCTGCAATACTAAAATTCTAAAATTATGTGCCAGCCAGTAGCAGGCTTCATGCTGCACAGGACCAGACAGAGAGACACTGCATTTTTACCCGTGATACAAGTGAGAAATTCTGTGCAGAAACAACATTACTATTTGGTCAAAGTACTTAAACTCAGAATTATGCTGTCTTTCAGTCTTGAAAACTGAATGAGGTCTACAGATTTTTTAAATTGATTTTTATATACACACACATTTCTAACACATCCTGAATATTTTGGAATTAAGAAAACAGTATTCTGTCTTTAACAAAAGAAACGGTAATAATGTTCTTAATGTAGCATTAGTAAGAAAACTAACACTTCTCCACTTCTAGGAACACTTCTCTTTATAAGAAGCAGCAGAGTCTCAAGTTCACCAAAAGTGTAAATCTGAATCCTTATGACATCTTTGTGACTCTTGTAGATTTATTTCATGTTCTCCGTAGAGTTGTTGTTTAGGGGACTTTTTATGTCTGTGCTTTGGATTGCTAAACAATACAGCATTGGTTCTCATTTTAAAGTAGTTTAGAGATCCTTTAAATTTTGCTAGCATCCAAATGAAAATTACACTACTAAAGCAGTGCCTACAAAAAGCCTTGAGTTTTCAGCAAAGGCACAGAAACATGCATTATGTAAGGAAGCCTCTGTATGCGTATGCAATTTCATGACAGTGCCATTATTGGATATAATTTATTTGCATAGGGATATATTTTTCCCATAAAACCTATCTTTAGCTGTATTGGTTCTCTTTGTACTTTGGGATGTTACTTTGTACTTAGTTGAAATTTTTCCTTTCCTTCGTTTGGCACAGAGTCAAACAAATATGTCCACGACTGTGGGATATCTTTGAAGAATGAATTCTTTAAAAATGGGGGTTTTCCTAATGGATAGGATATGGCACCAAATATTAAAAGACAGTCCCTGTCACGTTTCAGCTAAAATTAAAGGGTTTAATTAATATGATCTATTATTTCTTGAAAGGGAAAATTCCAAAACACGCCCTTTTCATAGTCTCACAGACAATTTTGCTTATCCACTTTTGATTCACCTTCACTGCAATTACCAGATACCTTTTCAGCAGAGATTTTTTGGTTGATTCTGTGTCACCCTGCAAACTCACTAGCTTATTTTTAACTTCCTAATACACAGGCACAGATGATTTTAGTACCAGGATTTTTGTTTCAAAGCACCAAGTACCACTACTCATTTTCCCCTGAAAGTTACTACACTGTGCTATTATTTCAGATCATAGCAATGATATGGGATCATAGCAATTTCTACATGGGTGTTCTGAAGCTTTCTACAAAACCCAAGTAGAGGAAGTAGAGGGCCATGGCAGTAGAAGCCTATAGATATCACTGTTAAGGAAGGCATTTGATCATATCATATGTGAGCACAGTTCCCTTTATGGATAGGGGTAGGATTGGTTTTGGTCTGATTTGGTTTGTTCGGCGCTTAAATGCAGTGGAAAAATGGCTCCAGTTGAGAACTGAGCTTTATATTTCCATATGAATGCAAGTGGCACCAGATAATGTAAGGTTTCTCCCAGTTTTCAATTCCAAGTGCATGGGCTCATAACTAATAGAACATCAGAAATACTGGCTGCTCCACTCCACAGACGTGATCAGAAAGCAGGAGTGAGAGGGTGCCCAGACTGACGCAGCTTTGCAGTCTGCTGTACTTAGTGGCACATTATTAGGTTAATACAGCAATGTTTAAGGATGACATTTTGCAGCGTACTGCATAGTACAGCCACCATCTCAGCAAGACCCATGGCTCTGGCTTCCACAGGCCCTCTCGCTGTCTGACACTGCTAAAACGTTTCAGGTACAGAGACAGACCCTTCCACAGGCTCCTCCAGGAAGCCTTTCTTTCTGTTTCCTCCCCACCAGGGAAATCTGGAGCCATACAGGGATCCTCTTTGGACTTTTAAATCTCTCCCTTACTTAGAGTTTCATAAGATAAACTGTGCCACATTATTTGCACTGTTGCAAAGGAAATTAGCTGCTGCCTTTTTTCTTTCTTTTTCTTTTTTAAAATCAATAAAAAGTAGAGAGAGATGCACAACTCCACTTGCTTCCATCCAGTCTGAACTGTGGAAAAAACTGCTTGGTTCTGTGCAACACCCCAGGGACCACTGCTACACCCCACTGCGTTGTGCGTTGGTTCCCCTTGGCTGCCATGCCTGCACCCCTGGAAGCAGATGTCCTGTTAAGTTGCTTGGACTTCATACACAGCAGCTTGGCAAGTAGCCGAGTATGATATATTGATATTATTAACTAACTGCTATACTTTAAAGAATAAGCAGGCATAAAATACCAAGGATTTAAAGCACTAGTAAAAAGTGACTTAAAGAAGGATTTGCACATTCAGCAGCAGACCTTTTTTTACAATTATATCGGTCCAAAAGCTGCATGTTCGCTCTCTATAAACCTTGTTTATAGTTCAGGACTATCAAAGTAACAATGCTACTACTGGCAAACAGTAGCAATTCTAATTAAAACTACTTTATGTTCTGTGCTGTAGTGTTAAAGCAAAATATCTATGTATAAGACCCAGGTTAAACTGTAGTAATTTTAATGTCTGCTTAAAAAAATCTCTATTGAGAACAGAAAATAGCTTTTTTTTCTATAACGTGTGTGCTTGAAGAGACTGAACACGAGCAACACCTCAAGGGAGAACTTCATTAAGATACATCTAATAGTAACTTTTTTAATATTACTATTTTTTAAATCCAGAGGGGCAAATAAGAAGGGGATCAAACCACCAAAACAGGAATCTCAATTTCTTGCTTAAAGATTTGGGGGGAGGGGGAACTCACTTTATATTCATATCTTACTCGTATGCTTTTTCATCCTGCTCCCTGCTTCTTTCTACTTCTGAAGTAAGCCACTTTTTGCTGACAAGTCAAAACATTTCTGTTCAAAGCTCAGTTGTGGGTCTTAGAGAAGATTTTGCATCTGAACAGCAGTTCATTCCACTCCATTTTATAAAGGGAGTATCCCACACTTCAGAGACTATGAGTCATTGTGCCATTGCAGCTGTGACTCTGAGACTAGACTATTATTTTTTTACTGTATATGCAAAAACATTGTTTCTTAGGACCATGTGCTAGTCTTTATTTATTGGTATGATCTAAGTATTTCCAGAAAATCCCATCTGCTGCTGAGGAGTTTGGAGAGAGGGCCCTTCCTCATATATGTTCCCCCTTTGCTCTCAGCACACACTCTCCTAAACCTCCCGACTATTAGGAATGACATAGGGAGAAATTTCTTCTAGATAAAATGAATCTTGAAGATACTTTTCATGCCAGAACAAATTTCCCTCTTCTGGGACCAGCATCCCTGCTCAACATTTTAGGTCCTTTTCTAAACTCTTAACCCTTTCTTAGCACTGAGCCCAGAATGACCTTGGAAATAGGACGTGCTGTTTCAATTATAAATGAAATTATTTTAAACAAGAGACAACACAAGAACATGAGAATCTTCAGTACAGACTAAGCCTTTCTGTTTAAGTCTTCCCATGTGATTTTCAGAGCCTCAGCTCATACCATACCAGAAGTTAATTCACCTTTCAAAGAAAGGATGGAATGTTTCACATAAAGCATGAAGAAAAAAAGAAGAAAAAGCCTCAGAAACTAAAGAGACACACGCATCCAAATGCTTGAAATCAGTGGCAGACCTTGGCCAGTCCCAAAATAACTGCTATTTAGGTCTTATATTGGTTATCAGTTTTCCTGGGAGGGGTGGGTTTTGGGGGGCCTTTTGTGTGTGTGGTTTTTTTTAAAGACACAACTAGATTATTCTACATCTTGGGCAGCTGAAAGGGTCATTTATTACCACAGTTATGGCAAACACAACTGCTAGTCCTCTCCTTTGCAAAGAGGAATTCTAGAAGTCATTTTTACTCAGTTTGCCACAAAGTTTCCAAAATAATTTTCAAATGTTAAGTTCTGGCTTTAATCTAAAGTTGGTCTTTGAAATAAAAATTGACAGTTAAGTCACAGAAGGATTTACAAGGGACATAAAGAAACAGAGAAAATAAAAATGCTAACATGCAGTAACATAAAATGTAATTAGCTATGCATGGGTATATCATCTCCAATAAATGAAAAACACCAAAGCTACAAATAACAACAGAGTTAAAAACTAGCACCTTCCTTATTCTTATTTTGTTGCATAAGATTATAGGACTTTCATCAGGGAAACAAGGAAGAAAAATCAATTCCATACATCAGCAATCAGAAAAATTGTAATATAATTTACTGTATATCGTAATATAAATTACTGTATATTGTAATATAAATTACTGTTTATTCTAATGGACAACTAAATTGCAATGTAAATTAATATAGGTTATGGATTAATTTAGATTAAATATATCAATGAGAACAAACATATTTAGGATACAGTCAACTGTTGCAACAATTTCTTCTGGTGCAATTTTGACATCAGAGTTTTTAGAATATTATTAAAAATAATCATATGTCCCGGTTTTACTATTCAATTTATACATTTCATTTATTATAAACTTCAGGTTAATTTTGGTGGGGTTTTGTCTTGTTTGGGTTTTTTCTTTATTTGTTTGGATTTTTTTAAATGATGAATGAATGAATGAGAAGAGGAAATTATTCTCTGCTACAGACTATCATATATCAAATGGTACAGTAACATTAGTTTTGAAATTCACGTTTCAGAAGACTCATAGACTGAGCTAAGAAAGACCCAAGAGTTACAGAAATATTTGTCTCCATATGACAGAGCTGGATTTCTTGCACTAACATTAAAAATCAGCCTCTGCTCGCAGTTTATGCATCAATGTAAATCACACAGATGTACAAGATGTACAGCCCCTTTTCTAAACCTTTGCAAGTCACACAAATATCCTGCAGATCTGCTAGATCGGCGCACGCTTATTCGTGTCGTTTAAATCCTGCATTATGGCAGCTGGAGCTGAAGGGCATGGGCAGAGCTGCCATGCAGGGCAGCTCACCACCAGCACAGGCAGGGGTCTGGCTGCAGCATCGCTGCTGAGGGTAGAGCAGGAAAAGCAGGACAGTGACGTGTGTACATGGTACATGTACAATGTTATATTATCGTATGCCCTTGTGCACTCCAGATCATGTAATAGAACGGCACTGTATAAAGACAAGTTATGGCAACAAGATTCTAGCTAGTTTGACTGTCCTTTATTTACACAGGTTATGATCCAAACTTGTTTTTAACCTTGAGAAACCCCCCCAATACAAATAAATTGCATATTTAATTTTTTAAAATATCCTTTCCACAAACAGAAACACTTTTATATATTTGATGCAATAATTCAAATATTTTTGCTGTGTAGTATCAAATGCTCTTATATTAATATGTTGAAATTAAAGTAATTTAAATGCTGCAATGTTGACATATACCAAAATGTTGGCTGATGTTGTGGGAGCACAACTTAGATTTTTACTACTCAAATATGAAAAGAATCAGCATCTTAGGCATATCAGCCAGTAGTTCCTTAATCACATCCACTTGACCACTTGTCCCACCAGTTTAGTCCCACCAGTGGCCCCCTCAAGCGATAAAAGTGAAGAATTTAGAAATTAAGGACCCTATCAAAAGGTATATTTCCAAATGAAAAGGCTTAAGATGAGCCTTCTGAATCAATATTTAACTATCTAAAATAAAAGTGCCTACATTTTCAGTACTTTATTTGCAGAAGTGCTGAACGCTACTGAGCCCCTTCTCTGAGAGACACACTTCAGCACCTTTGAAAGAAACAGGATGGACCTAATTAGGTCTGAGAGGTGAATTTAAAACCCTAAGTATTAAAATTATGAAAACATGTCATTTCCATACAATACACCTAGAAATGTGGGAGGGGGAGGTGGGAAGGAGTGGCACAGAGAGAATGACAAAGGAAAGGAAAAAAGCACCCAAAGTCCCAGCTGAATAATTTGGAGAAATTAAATGTATATTATATACTACAACACACTGTTTGGAATCTATCTTTTTGTTAGAGATAAATGATTTCATTTACCAACTTCGTGTTCCTGTACTGAATGTTCATCTGAGGTTATTACATTGCATTTTATAAATATGTGAAAAGAAAAAATAATGAACTGCTGGCTCTACTTACAAAAAAGACTGAAAATCATGTTCCCAATTGCCAGTCTTTGTTTTCTTAAGTCTTATAATGTGTCTTTGCAGAACTAAGTGAGGTATAAAACCTCTCTTAATGTTGTTACACTTGGAAATACTGTTGTAATAAAATGAAGACATACAGTCTTCCCTCCGAGTAAATTTGAATAGTTTTCACTCTCTTTAGGGGAGCATGTTGCTTCTAATTGCACAGATAACATGCCTGGCTTGTAGTCTATATCCAAGAGAACAATTTCTCTTGACCTTCAAAAGACAACATCAGAATTAATTTCTAATAATGTTGGGTATTCTTCTCTGAGGCAGAGTGATGTAAAAATATTTCTTTTTTGAGCCATAATTTTATTAATTTTCAGATTATTCCTCATGAAAAGAAAACTGATAAGATACACTGTTTTCTTTTTTTTTCCTTAATCTCTCCTCCCACGTCTCATTTTTCCTTTGTTCTCTATCTTCCTCATATTCACCCCTCCAAAGGCTAGGAAAAGGCTGTCTCTAGTCAAATATTCTCAGCACTTCCATTACATACCATGTATGTACTACTTAATTTACAAAATTTTTATGAACTCTTCCTTTCCTAAGAGAATATATGGAAAAATACTTTTCTAGCTTCTAAGAAAAATTAGAAAATTGTCCTCATCAATAGAATTAGCACTCAGGTTCTGAAACAACAGACTAATCATCCTTTAAAAGTGAAGCTTTTTTTGCCTTTGTTCTCTTCTTCCCCCCTCCCTCCCAACATATCTACTGTAAAAGCAGATCATTTCACAAATGTCTGACCTTAATAAAAACCCTTCCACATCTGTAATATTTTTCTTAGTAGAATCTTCCATTTACACAATACGCAAAAGTGAATTTGACTTTAAATAAGGAATTAAAACGACTTATTTTTTGTTAATAGTTCAATCAAATTTTTTCTGGATAAGAAAATTTTTTGACCAAGTCATGCACACATACACAGAGCAAATTTGTGAAGCTCTTCCTTTTTTTCTGGCATAAAGTAATCAATCCACATCCCACACATAAAAATGACAATAACAAATGCCTTTAATAATACCTCTTTCGAAAGTCACATCCTCAAAGAATCAAAGAATGGTGGATATATACAAGTACATAGCATTTATAAATCAACAGAAAGCAAGCATGTTAATTGTACCTTCCTCTATCACCAAAATCAGTCTCACTTACCTGTCTGTTTACTATAAACACCCAAGAAGTACCAGCAGCAAAAGTCCAACAAATAAAACACAGGAAGAGAGGGCCACGTCTAAATTTAAAACAAGCTAAACAATATTAAAAAGTTCCACAGAGGTGCCAAGCAACTTGCAAGTAGCTGCAGACGTTGTGAAGGCTACTTTCAAAGTCAAAATACAGTCTTGGAGAAGCAACAAGAGAAGACAACAGCTTGCATTCACAATCAAACTCACTAAGTTTCTTATTTAGTAAGACTTTCTGGGAGATAGACATGAAAATATCTTAAGAACTGAACAAAGCAAATACCATATGATTTAAATAAGAAGCTTATCTCAAAGCATATCTTTAATAAACATTTATTATGTGCTTAGAAAGAGTGTTTACATATAAACTTTGATGTATACTCTCGCTATATCTCTGCATCAGTACATTAAAATTAACTGTTGACTTTGAGAACAGAATTTTATTTATATGAATTACGTTATTCTGCACAATGTGAAAGCATAGATTGAAACTAGCTTTCATAACAAAATTGGTTCTTCAAAACTCAAAAAAAGCATACTTTTCCATGTAATTGTAGTTGAACATTCTGTTAAAAGAGGTCTATGTTTATAAGTGCACTGTTTTTGTGCTGTTGCATTTCTTCCATTAAATTTACTAGATTTCCAATATTTCATATTCTTTACAGCTAGTGCCTTAGAAGCTTTATCACTATTTTGACTACTGGAACCCCAAATATATACAGTATTTTAATTACTAAATAACTACTTTTTATACTACAATAGAAAAAAGTTTTACAGCCATTTTATAAAAAATTAGAACTGTAAATCAAGTGTACATTTTTCACAGCTAGTGTAGGACTCCAAAATACTTTTCAGCTCTTCATTTCTACTGAATAAACATTTTAGAAGTACTTCAAATTTCTATTCAAAATTCTTGCTGAGAATTTTGAAGGGTTCTATTTTATTTGCTTTATTTAATACACATATCATCAAAAGTGAGCGGGAAAGAGAAACAAGCTTCCATTGCTGGACCTCAATGGCTTTCATATCTCTGAAGTTATATGTAATAGAGTCAGATTCTGAAAATCTAATTACTACAAAGCTTGCCACTCTCTTAGCTTCCCAAGTTTTTTGTCTTCCCCCTCTCCTTGGCCTCCAACCTGACTATTAATATTTTATGTTATAGCTTCCTCCTTGTTGTTTTTTATTCAGCTTCTGGGCTTGCAAAATTATTCCCTCTTCTATGTTTTTGACCTACCTGTAGGTGGTACCCCAAAAGGTTTCTTCCGACTTATTAATGGAGCAGGCAATATTTAACGAGGTACACAATTTCAGGGAAAGTTTATGTATCTGGTCTGCCAGAGATGTATTACTCCTTTGAGATTAGGGGAACCCGTGAAAAAGAAAAAAAAAAAAAAAAGCAAAAAACCAAACAAACCCCAAAAACCAATAAACCAAAAACATACCTAATCAACCAAACCAACCAACCAACCAACCCCATATTATTCCACTCCACCCCGAACATTTGGACATCTTTGGACACATTTTGATTTTCAGAAAAGTTTTCTCATTTATTTTGACGTTTTGTGTGATCAGCTTGTGAGCTGCATTTCTCACTTTAAGAACAGGATACACAAAGACTTGGATTGTTCCCTTCAGGTCAAAAATCATCCACCATAATTTTGAAGTATACAGTTAAAACAGGCACTCATTTCAAGGAGTATTTTGCATTCAGTTTGACAGAATTCCCAAAGCCTCCACAGCTTTTGTTGCTTTGTTTGCTATATACAGGAAATATGCTACTGAGTCATGGCACAGTGACATATATAACAAGAAGCCCGCACATATGACAATACATAAGCAATTTGAATTCCTTTTGGATCTATGCTAGAAAGATTGTGAAACAATGTAGAGCTAAGTTATCTGCATGGTGCTACATTCTGACATACACAAACTATTTCAAACTGTAATATTTGAAATGTCCCACCAACCTGCAGCCAATTATACTCATGGGCTATAAAATCATATATACTCACATTTAAGAGCAAAATCATTAAATCCAGAGCTGCTGGTGTTCCTGTTGAACAGACTCAAAGCACTGGGTGGTCAGTTTTTCAGAGACTTCACACCCTGGCTCCAGCACGTGGTTCTGCATGATATGAGATAGGATTGGTCATTTTTACATTTTTGTTGAGTCACAGCAGAGTTAGAGATAGAAGTCACTATTTGGAGATAAGCAGCACCAGGTTTTTCTCTTTTTTCTTTTTTATTTCTTTTTAACAAGGCACTTAACAATTTGTGCCCTGGATAAAGGCATTTTTTATAAGTCATAATTGTTATAATAATAACTCTAATAACTTACAGAAGATATTATTTCAATTATTGTTTACTTATGTAAACCCCATTTCTTTTTGTACAAATGAAAGTCCAAAGCAGTCCATGAAATTTTCATGCAAACAATTCCATTATTTAATTCAAACCTATTTTACTTCCCCATGAAATCTGGTGGCACATCTGTTTACCATGAGGGAATGTCCAAAAGTGTTGAAAAACACATTTTAATATCCCAATGCAGATAAATACCAGCCTTCAAGTAAGAATACATCTAACTTCCAGCTCTCTCCTTTAGACAGAGACTGAAACATGCACACACACAGGCATACATTACCAGCCAGACCAGGAAAGAGGAAGGAACACAAGGAATAGGAAAGAAATGCAGTATGGCAGCTTTGTAAAAAGCTGAGTTCCCAGAAAGGGTTGTTGTCCCTTGTTTTCCCTGAGTTTCTCTCTTTGCTCCCAATTCTCTCATTTCACCCTTTTGCAATGAATGTGGCACTGACTCCAGGAATTAATTCAGCTCAACTGCCAAGGAAAAACCTTTATAATTGATTTTGTCAGATTATTATTTTCTACCAGGTTGGTGATTTCAGGTGGCTTGAATGAGTATCAAATTTGAGGCAGGAAAGAAACAAACAAAAACCAAAAAAAAAAAAAAAAAAAAAAAAAAAAAAAAAAAAAAAAAAAAAAAGGAAAAAAACACGAAAGTGTGTGACAACAGGAAGGGATGGGAAGAAGCAGACAGGGAACCAGGATGTTCAGAAGCAAACCAGCACTTCAACACGCTCACCATGTGATATGAATCTGAGTCTTGGGCTGCCTGATACCAAGACAAAAGAAGGTACATAGGAAAGAGACGTCACAGCAGGCTATGGCTGGAGATTCTAGGTGTCAAACATCTCCCAAAATTGCTATACTTATTTGTGCTGAAGAATGAGGTGAAACACCATTTTTGATGTTTACAAGGTTTGGAACAATGGAGGTTCCTCTTCAACAGTGTCCAAACACAAAGTCTTTCCCTTGGTGATTCTCAACACCCTGGACTTGGCAAGGCTATTTCCAATTAAACAAGTGTGCAGAGACACCCCTAGATCTGTTTTGGAAACCTGAATGACATGACTGCTGGAGGACCTAAAGACTGCAGGAGAAACCAGAAACAAAGCGCCAGCTCAAGTACTCATGCTCCCAGGAACCTGCAGATGCCCTCAGGAGAGCAAAGAAGGGACTAAAGCATCCCAGGAGATCACACTGCCTCATTTGAGTTATCCCCATTGCCACGGATGACCCTCGCTACTGAGCAACCATATCATAAGGCTGGATGTTTCTCTGAATTGAGCCCTCTGTTGGAAGATATTCTGTTACATGAGAGTCGGGACTTTTTGGCTCATTAGCATGATAAAGTCCCTGCTCAGGCTGTCTTCAGTACTTGTCAGTTGCTACAGCTCAGGGAAAAAAAGATACAGTACAGTTTAAAGCTCTTTCCAAAATATCTCTATTAAATTTCCCAGAGTTCACACTACTAGACAAATAAAGAGCTTGCATACATTTACACTAATAAAATGAGTAGGGTTTTTTCCTTATTTTAATTACCTCTATTATTACAAATGGGAGGAAAACCAGACTTCTACATCTGTGTCCTCCTCATATAAGTAGTATGTAAATTAATTACCATCTTCCCAAATGTGTCAGTTTCACCTGAGAATTTCTGAGGTTGAAGTAGAGAGATCTTTAAAGGGAAGCATAATTAGACCAAAAACTAATTAATACTTTTTTACTAAAAGATGTCATAAAAATTCCAGAGTTTTTCAAGGAAACCACTAGATTTTCATTCATCTTTACAAGTATATTTAATAATAACAAGAGTTATTATTGCTAGTGTACTTGTTTATGCTTCACAAGGGCAAACAGGACTAAATTACAGCAAACCCATTTCTGAAAGTTATTGAGTGTCTCCCTCTCCCATCAATATAAATGAAAGATAATTAAAAACAACTAATCGATGATGAACTCTAACTATTCTCATGAAACACTGAAAAACTTTATACAGGAAATAGTACAGAAGGAAACACCTCCTAAGAAACAGTTGCGGTGATACATCAGCCCATGCCATGCTTTCTAAACTGCACAAGAGATGAAAACATGCACTTTGGCAAGAAGAAGGGAATTGCTTACTGTGTGCATTCTGCCATCTATTTTTGCCCAGCAAGGGCAGGGCGCCCAGCTCTGCCGGACTCGGGTCATGTCATCTCCTGAATGCTTCTTGGGGCAGGACGTGTCACGATAGAGTCTACTATTCTTATTAAAAATAACTTTCAACACTAGAGTACCAACAGCAATTCAAAGACTTGTTTCCACATTTCTTCTCTCCTTAAAACTCCTGGCCCAGTGTATCATACCTAACATCTGCAGTCCTACAGTCCATATCCCCTAAGCCTTGCAAATCCACAACAGGTGGCAACAAGGTTTCCAAGACAATCCCTCTCCCCAACACTACTTCCCTAAATACTCCGGAGCATCAATAAAACCTACGTACAAACAAAATTGCTTGACTCATACAAGTACTGGATCAGAATAGAGCAGGGAAGAGATGCACACTTCACTGCTTTACCTCAAGACCCAACAGCAACTGCTGAAGTCTTTACAAGCTCTGAGCAACTGACATTGTTCTACATCCTGTATCCAAACTGATTACCTGGTTTACTCTAGGCTGCCTATGGAAAACCTGCTTTACATTAGACAATTCCGAAGTCAATGCTTAAACTGTGATAGCACAAAGAGAACAAGCATGCTCCCTCCCTTATAGAGGAAAAGAATGGGAAGGCAAGGCCGCAATGGATGAAATGGGAACCAAGCTCACAGCCTCCTCCTGCCCCCAGAAGGTATGTGGTAACCTGAGAACCTGCAGTATCTCTGGGAGAAATGGTAGCTCCTGGAAATCAGGCACGACTCCAAGCAAGTACGTATTGCATACCTGGGGACAAGGAACACTGTCTTCAAGAAACTATTAAGAATTTACATGCTATTGTAATGCTAAGGGTAGTGGTTACTATCCATCTTAAAATGCAGAATTGTTCAGGATTTAAATGAATTTCAAAAAATATCCAATTAGGTCAACGACCCGTGTAAACAAACATTTAAATATCCCCATTAAAAAAAAAATAACATCACTTAAAATATTTTTCATTAGCAAGAACATCACATTGCCTACTTAAGGAAAAGTATGTGAGCCACCATGATCGCAGGCACTGACAGTGAAATGTGATAGCTACAGCAATTACCATGGCATTGGATTTCCTTTTCTGAATTCAAATTAAAGCAATGAAATCTTTGCAATGATAAAGGTAAAAAATATTTTGTTCAAAGTCCTTATCTGCATATATCAGGCATACTTTGTTAAAATATTTACTGGAAGTTTGAAATTTAAGCTATTTTGCTTCAAATATCTAAGCTTTTGTTCAAACTGCTATCATGTACTCAACAGAAAGAAATGCACAGGCTCATTGAGGCTTCAGGATAAGAACTAAGCAAAAAGTAATGAGCAATTATGTCCATTAACATTAAAATACAGGCCACACCTTTCAATAACAACCACCCAGAATTTGCATCTTTGTCATGCACATATCCCAGGTCACCAGATGGGCAATACTGCACTGGAGGTGGGACTGTGTATTTGCAAATTTTGCAGCAGGGAGAAAAACATCCTAGGCATAAGCACTGACTGCAACTGCATTGATGCTACTCCTATCATACCACTACCTGATGCCGCTGCTTCCTTAGCTGAAAAGACTTCTCTAAAGATGAATCACTAATGTAATTGTTTTAACCTTGCTAGACCTTTTTTGTACCTCATGGATAGATTGGTGGTGATTTACAATTTCAGTAGAATTGTTTGTCAAAACAAAACCCACATGAAAAGCAGGACAGAGAGTTATGTCCAGGAGTAAAAAGTAGCAGCAAAATCTAAAATAAAGCATAGCTCCTTATTAAAATTTACTATTACACTATCCAGCTCCTCTTTTATCTTGAGCACTTCCCAGAATAGACATCCTGACATTCTAGTCTCACTCAGACTATAATAAATATTATGTGTCATGAGAATATAAGTCTCAAAGCTATATTTCTCAGTCAGTTACCAAATTATGTCAGTTTCAGGATGGTTCCATTTTTCCTGGAAAGTTCTTTTATTCAAAGCCCAAGCTACCACTTCCACTGATACCTTGGCATGAAAACTGTAATCAGGTTCATTGAATGTAACATGTTTGACAGTAGCATAAAGCAAATTTTCTTCCAAAGCACTTGTTAAATTGTTAAAAAACAGGCAGGAGAAGCATTTTCAGTGAGCAGTTTATTCAATAAAGAATGTCACTTCAACATTGTTTTCCTCAGTGTGATACCACACAAAATTTTATCTATAACCAGCTGTAATTATCACATATTTATTCCCCATTTTCACTGTCATTTTAGCCACTCGTTCAAAAATATTTGCTGTTTACTTGTTATTTCTGCTTCCTATCTCCATGGCCAGGTCTGTGGTTGTGCAAGCTGCTTCTAGGCATAAAAAAACCTTGAAACTATGAATATCCAGCAGTATCAACTTGTCATGGCAAAAATAAACATTTTACAAAAAATCCACACGACACAACCATCGCGATGCATGAATATCCTCTTGATCATTTGTGATTTTTATGATATTTGCTTTCTGTAAATACCCTCAGAAACAAAATCTCATTCAGAAATATTTTTAAAGTGGTGTGCTTTTTAAAAAAAATAAACAGGGTAGGTGGATTGAAAAAAAAAATCAATTTTTATTAATTCTGGTTCATTTAATCACTTATAATATGATGCTGATGCCACATTAATTCTTCTCTTAGTATGACTGTATTTTATTGCTCCCCTCCTACGGGCTTTTTTCAACATATATCTGTCACTTTTGTTGCAATGGCAATTTAACTAAAAGGCATTAAAAAACCACAGGTTATAAGCCAATAAAAAGTTTACAGCAAAAATAAAACTTCTTAAATGAATAATTTAGGTTAATTAATATAATTTAAGAAAAATATTTGTTTAGAAACTAAACAAAGAAAGCAACAGAAAAAAACCTAGGATATAAGTTATAGCAAATATCTGCTGTGAGCAGCTTCTTAGAACAGCCAGTCAAATAATGTAAAAACTGTGGATATTGTAAAAACAATAAGTATTTATGTTTGACAGAAAAAGGGGCAGGTGGGGTGGATTTGGTTTGGTTTGGGTTTTTTCCTCCTCTTTTTACATCAGCCAAGAGAGACTTCTTAACACTTGAAATTGCCTGCAATTAAACATAACATAAAACTGGATTTTATTACTAGTCCGTGGAAAGAAGCTGAAATTCCCAGAGAGGCTGTAAGTTTTCAACAGCCTCATCTAAGAGCAGAGAAATAGTCATAACCATTTCTCCAACAGATTGGGTGAGAGCTGCCAAAGCCCCGAAGGAAAAGCATTTTGTTTATATCAGCCCCCACTCAGCACATGGAAAATACAGCTGCAGAGCTGGTTCTCCTGGTCCTCCAGTTTCACACCCTTGTGGACAAAACCAGCCAATTTAAATTTGTGGAGTCACCACCATGACACACAGCAGCTCAATGAAGCAATTACAACAGATCTGTGACTTGCAGGGGGAAAAAGGCTGGGCCACTAGTGAGGGGAAATAGGAGACTCAGAAGCTGGCAAGTCATTCAAAAGCCTCCTTCATTCATTTCATAAAAACACCATCCAAAATCCAGCTTTTCAATATGACCCCAAAACCATGGAAAACTTAATGTATATGTGGATTTGGTTAATTAGGCTAGTCTTGGAAAAAAGCTCAAACCTGTTACTCCTGTGGCTGGGTCCCCACACCCTCTGGGTGAGGGCCACTCTAGAGTGGCAATTCTATTTTCCATGGAAGCAATCTCCCATCACCTGTTTGAAGCATGGCAGGGAGATTTGCGGCAACAGTGGCTGTGGTAGAGAAGAGGAGCTGCCAGAGGAGAAGGCCTTGGTGGCCTGACTGGGCCACCACCTGTTTGGCTTCAGGCATCAAACCCCAACAAGGAGCATACTCAGCCCATGGCTCCCTCCATGGGCGGCCACCAGGCTGAGGCATGGTGCCAGCACAGGGGGACAAGGGCTTGGCATCTGCTGGTCCCCAAGAAAAATCAAGACACCCTCAAGTCATTCCCCTTGCTCTCCCTGAACAGCCAAACTTTCCAACATGGCAGTGGAGAGGGAAACAGGGAGAGTACTTCAGTACTCAGCACTTCCAAGAAGCCACAGTATCCCTCCAGAGAACTATTTTAGAAAAAGGAAAGGTAGCTCTTGGGAGATCAGAACTGTTCGGTAAATGAAGCTACAGTCACTCTGTTTTAAGCAATCCTCCAGACCACAGGCCACCATTTACGGCATTTTTAGTTTGTTTTTCTCTTTTAAACTGGTTCAATCTGCTCAGAGCATTTGTTCCATGTCCTCAGTTTTTCACTGTCACTGACTTGCCCTAGAGCCAGGCAACTCTGAAGAGAACAGCCAGGGTGCTACAATCCCTATGAGCAGTTTGACTTGTGCCTATCTTACCACTGGTCTGATACCTCACTGGAACATGTACACTTGCAATGCCAGCACAGAAAAATTCTAACTCTCACTCCACCTCATCACCCTGCTCTGCTTCCCCTAACAGCAAGGGGCAATGAGGACAGGAAAGAATCCAACATCTGACATGACATTATAGAAAGCTTTTCCATTAACTGCAGAAATTCCCATTCTTCCTCACTCAAAATACAAGCACAATTACTTTTGTCAGAAGGGCCATCCTCTCTTTCCCTCGCCCTCGCTTCAATAGCACTGACAGAACACGTCTCCTCTTTAGCAGCAGGGAGCTTGTAATGGGAACAACAGTGGAGCCAGCAAAGAAACAGCAGGGCAAGTAGCATGCCTATACCTTGGGCTTATCCTGAGCCTCTGATTACCTACTGGTTACTGGGCTCTTTCACATGAGCTGTGGCTGCTGCACTTTTGGCAGGTGAAATATGCCACTGCTACACCAAATACAAGGCTCCTCTGCACAGTGCAAAGGGCAGGCAGATTGCAGGGCAATCACTGCCATTGCTGATGGAATTTATTATCCAACTAGGATAACGTGGGCTTAATTAAAAAAAAAAATCAAAAACCAACTCAGAAATGTGTGTTGTCCTCCTATTTGTAAAGAGAATCAGCTAAAAGATAAACCTGAAACTCTGGCGTATGTGGTCATCAGCCATTAGCACGTGGGGTACAGCATGTCCTACGAAGGACTTGCTTCCAGCATGCGCCTCTGCCTAGCAGTTGCCACAGGAATTCACACACATCTGAGACCGATTAGAAAAAAAATTCAGTCTGAGTTTATAAACCCTAATAATCCCTGAACTGATTTAATATCTTTAGTAGTAGGCTTTCCTGTATTGCTTTTACCTTTTAGAGGTCAGGTTTTAGCTCTTAGGAGGTCAGAACTGTTCCTCACATGAAGCTACAGTCACTCACAGTTTCATTGCTTTATTTCAATTCTAGATTTACTCCCCTGGCTTTTACCAGCAGACACATGAGGCTGTGGGCGTGATGTGCCACAGCTTCTATCCTACTATCTCGGCACCTATACATCAGAATGTCATCGCCCATGGTGCTGCTACGTATGCCTATTTGTAAGTCTCATGGGTGGCAATAGGATCTTTCTGCTGAAGGTTTCATCCCACACAGAATATTAATTTCTCTGCCAGTGTTCAGAGTGTGATTTGGTAACTGCTTTCTTTACCAGTAACATTTGACACTGAGTACAGAGAATTTTTTTTAACTAAGCTGGATAATATTTATTCAAGTGTAGGTGTTTGGCTGGGGATCTCTAACAAGTCAGTTGCTCAGATCTATCCAAATGTAAAATGTCTTCTCCATGGCTATTAGTGTACATCTCAAACTTTTAGAACACTGGCCCCCTTTAGCAATGACATTGTCTCTTTCTATCTTGCACAGACTCCTCAATTTTCAACTTACTCTCCAAGACAGATGCTTGATAGGCTGAATAATTATTCCCTGTTTTGAAGCCTAGGATATCTGGAACCATCCCAGGCTTTTAGAAAAAAAAATCTTTGCTTTTTTTCAGAAGTCTCAGAAGCAAAGCTATAGTGCATTGTGTACTTTGAATATGGTGTCATTTTATTTATGAGGCTACTATAAAAAACAGTTGCTGAAGATTTAATGACTTCTTGGTGCTATTTACCTGAAATCTTCATCTGTGTAAAATTTTCCTTGGCATTCTGAATGCCATTTTCCATCTCTGAGGCATTATTTTGTTTGTGACGCTGTATCACACCAGGTGAATTGTTTTCCTGCTCTTTGCTTTGATTTTTTTCTCTTGCATAAGGCTTACAAATACTTGTTTGGGGATTCCCAGCTACCAGATTTGCTTTTTGATTGCAAATTATTGCTTTGCTATTATAGCCCAAGTGAAAAATAACAGGTTATTTTTATTTTTACCCATTGTCTACCTATTCTCCAGTCTCACTGAAGAACTCAATTTCTTGTATCCCATTTCATTTGTCGCCCCTTAGTTTCATTACAATGATTTTCTCTCCAAGTTTCTCAGGAGTCATTTGAAAAAATTCCCACAGAGGCTGCTCTGGTTCCATTCTTCATTTACTTGAGTAAGTTCATTAGCTTTGCACATCTTAGCAACACTTGATAAAGTTAATGTACACTTTTTTTTGCCCTTCTCCTTTGAGACCTTGCATATTTCACCCTTTTTCCCTCTAAAGTACCATGGATTAATTCCTCATTTAAGGATCATCACACAGGTTTGCCACAGCCCACAACAGAAGTCCTCTGAACTGTTTCTTGATTACACTTGAGTAAGGTATGTCATTCCATGGCCAGTCTCCTTAATCACTGATTTTGCGTATCATCAAAAGTTGACTCCTTTTGACCTCATATTCAGGGGAAGAAGAAATCAACAAAACAGGGTAAAAAAACCTCTTCAGTACATCCTCACCTAAGCAAGCACTCTTCATGAAGAGAATTCCACACAGTACCAGCTCCTAGGCCTTCTTCCCACCACATCCCCGAGACTTACAGAAAACTCACAGGCAAAGAGCCATCAGTCTCCTCTCAAGACCGGCACGGGAAGTTGGGGGCAGAGGGGAGACTAATCCACAGAGGAAATAAATCCTGAGAACACTCTGCCCCTTGTTAGATCATTTATAGATTTCATTTTTTGCTTTGAAATCAGCTGCAAGTTTGCTCAGATTTCATCCTTGTCCCAATTGACATCTGATCCCTGGCCACTGCCAGCACCAACAACTTTTCTTTACTTGCAAACTACTTATTGCCTTCACAATTCACAGAGCCTTGAAGACCTCTGAAAGGGTACAATACTAATCCAGCATTCAAAAATAATCTATATCTTAATGTACAGGAGCATGAGGGGCAGCTCATTATAGGAAAATTTTTTAATTATAGTGTTCACTGAGGGTGGGTGGTTTTTGTCCCTCAGGTAGTTGGACTAGACTGTTATTTTATGTCTCCCAGTTGAAACATTCTATTCTATTTTTATTATTTAGTTAAGAGCTACTCACAGCTGTCTATTAGCAACTGATACTGCATATGTGTCAGACAGAAAACACCTACTGTTAGTTACTTTTCAATAGAGAGCAAGAACTCTGTGTTGCCTGAAAGGGATGGAGGGAGTTTTATAAGCTCCGCATTTCTGCATATGCTCCCATGGTGTTGCTCTCTGATCTTTTGAACAAACTGAACATGAGGAAAACCTGAATGGCCAAACAGACACTATGTATAATTTTTGTGGTCTCTCAAGATGTCCCTTCATCTTTCAGAATGAAAATAGTGAAAGTTTCAAAATACAACAGCACAGAAAGACCATGCAGTATGTGGTACACCGAGCACATGTATAACAGAATGGTGTCTCATAAGAGTTCTTTCATGTCCTAGAGCTTTAGTATGATTGATTGTGAGACAAGGTGAATATCTATAAAATATGTTATTATTTCTGGGTTTAGGAATACAGTGCCACTTGGTTTCTTCTAGGCTTTTTACTTGCTTTTGAGGCATAGCACCACTTAGCTTGAAGAGGGAGATCCTTAAGGACTAAGAGAGGGTGATTAGATAAAGGAAACTCACCAGTTTACAATCACCTATTCCTCCAGCATTTTCTCCTTCAGGCCACAACATTCCTTAGCAGCATTCCTTCCTTCACCTTCACTTTGTCCCCAAACTAATTTTTTATCTAGGGCTTTAAAACAGTCAGATCCCATGTGTGTCTTCCCCCAAACCCAACTCTTCTATAAGTATGTCTGCTTTCTCTGGGAGAATTTTCTGCAGAATAACTTTTCTATTCTTACGTTGGCATCAGAAGACAACTGGAACACACAACTTAGGATCAGAGACAAAAGTCTCCACCACTAACACATTGCAAGTGAAAAAAATCCAACCTATATTTCCTTAAACATGGGTCTCCGAAAGGAAATTATTTCCTAAGCAAACAAATGCAAAATTCAGTCTCTACATTCCCAGTTAACCAAAAATTTGGGAAATTTTAGCTGTTTTCTGGACTGATTTGTCTCATGTGACTTTGATCACTCACAATTTATATGAAGACTGAGTCTGAATTTCAACCAAGGAAAATCTTTGAGACTAAGCTCTGCACTCTCAGGGCAGAGTAAATAGTCCTCAACTGCTTGCACAATATGCAGTGGTTTTGCCTTGGTTGAAAATGCTTTTTCAAGATTTGTTTTCAACAAAAGCTGTAAAGTTATGGTTTTTTATAAACTGTAAAGAAGTGCCTCTCTAAACAGCAGTAATTTACTCGACTTGGAAATGCAAGTAGGAAAGCATTTTGAACCATAAGGAGGCTAGGCATTATAAATATTTTCTGATTGTCTCTGCTTCATACATTAGCTTTTTGCTAAAAGCTCTTCACTCAAAACAAAAGCATGTGTACCATCAGCAAGTTCAGTACCTCAGAGAAAACAATGCATTAAAATACAATTTGGAATAACTGATTTTATATTCTCCTATAATACATTTTAAGAATGTGGAAGATCTTACAGTAGGACAAGTTTGCTTTTGGTCACATTAGCTTCCACATAAAGTTCAATAATCAATTATTGCCCGACTCATTTCTGTGAAGGAGCCCTTGCCACAAGGGAGAGCACAGCAGTCTTGCTTTTCCTCTTGGTTTTCTAGTAACCATGTGGAGAGAAGTTTTAACACCACTTTTTCTCATTGTCAGAGAAGCACTTATAAAGTTCGCCAAACTTAAAATGGAGCCCCTCAAAGGTTTCCCTCACTGGCCATCCAAAATGCCCTCATGTCCAGGTCTTGGCCAGCTTTCTGGGTCCTCAAACAAGGAAGATCTTCTTGACATGCTCCAAAACACTCTCCAAATTCCTCTCAAGAAGGCTCTTCCCAAGTCCCTTCCTGGCTCCAGCAAACCAAGTCTCAAGAAGAGCTGCTACAGGGTCCTGTGCACATCCTGGATCTCAACAAGCTCCTCCACCCATCTGCATCATCTCCCCACCCCACTCACCAGAAACTGCTCCCAACCTTGTCTCACTCACCTACTCATTTTTGAAGAGGCCACCTCTAGGCACGCGTTGTGCTTTTTTTGGACTCGTTGGCTGTTAGAAAGAAAGAGCTTGCACTCATAGTGATAATGAAATGGGCCATGAGGACTCAGTATTTTACACATAGCAAGCTTTTTAATCTTAGAAAAACAGAGAAAAAAGTGGAATTTTAAAATATTAAACTAAAGGGAGAACTATTTCTCTCTACACTTAGAGTAAAATCAACAATGTGTCACACATGACTGCCCCATTGGACTGCTTTAAGCTGTTTCTGAAGCCTGGCAAACTTTATTCAGGCATAGCAGACTGCAAAACCACTGCAGGACTGGGCCAGGGTCTGCCTGCAAGTTTCCTTCAAAACAGGGCTGCAACTCTAAGCTTTCTGGATCAAAGCTGAAAAGATATTCAAAAACAAAGCTTTTTTTTTTTTTTTAAGGCATATAAATGCTGTCTAAATAATCTCCAATATATTCAGGTAAGTATACTGATAATATTTGCAAATTAGAGTTGAGCATTATCTGGAGATTTAAACAGACGGTTTGAATTCAAGACAGAATTTTCCTAAACCTTACATGGTCACAGGTATCTCAGCAAACTCATTGTCACTGTTTTTTCTCAGATGCAGCATTAACAGAGCCATGGTCACTGTCACAACTGAAACACGCAGGAAGATGAAAGCCATTTAAAAGTACATTAAGTCAAGGCATTTTACTGCAATAAGACCAAGCAGTGTCATAACACGCAATTCCCAAAGGCTTGCCTTCTTCCAGTTGAGAACTGACTTCAAAAACTTTAGGCTCAAAAATGTTTTGCGCATGCCTTTGACCCTCCATGGAAACAGAGGAGGCAGTCCTCTAGGAAAAGCCTGATTTTTGCATACTTTTTCCCTATGCCTAACCCTTGTCCAGGGCACACCTCCTATGACACTTGGCCAGGTGCGGTGCAATCTCTGTGCACAACATGGAGAAGACTCTGAAGTCCCAGCAAATAGCTTGGGTGAAGGTATCTAACCAGTGAAAGCATTTGGGAAAACCTGAAGACTGCAGTGTTAAGTAATGACTCACATCTATGCCCTTCTTTCAGGCATTATTATGGCTTCTACTTGGAAAATAGAAAACCCTTGCAAATATTCTGACTGGAAAAAAACTTAAGGAAATCGATTCATATCCTTCTCTGCACAGTTCTGTGGCCTCCAGGGGAGATGGGGCTGAACCTCTCATTGTGGCTTCAGGTGGAGACCATTTCTTTGTCCAGTTCACAGCACTTACTCTCAGGCTCAGGTCTAACACCCACCAAAGAAAAAAATCTCAAAATTCAGTGTTTGCACACTGAAGATGTGTCCCTGGAAAGAATCACAACAGAGAAGCACGTCTTTGCAGCTGCATGCACATGCTGCACCCCATTCCCCTTTGAGGGCTCCAGGGCAAGGTTCAAGTCCTCCTATAGGGTATTCATATATGAGGCAAAATGTTTTCCTGACCCATTTCAATTTTTAGTCAGTTTTCTGAAGGAGAGGGATGGCTCTTATAAAGCCCTTGTTTTCTGCGAAGCTTGAGCTGTGCTATGTATGCATACGCACACACACACAGGGGAACATATGTAGTAGCTGCAGGACTTTAAAAGTGGTTTTCTCATGGTTTTACATGCTGTCCACTTAAATCTGAGCACTGGTCTTAGATTCACTCCAAATACTGGTACATGTGTCCCCATGTGCCAATTTTTTGAAAAATAAATTATGAGTGAGAGAGTAAAGGCTTTTCAGTGAGTAATAAAAAGAACATGTTTTTTCATTTATGCAGGTGCAACTTGTTTAACAGGATAATGCTGAAGTCTAAGTAAAAGCATGAAATGTCACTTCAGCAAAGTCTTCAACACTTTTCAGTCATGACTTAAAATTACTACTGAAAGGTAAACCTCGTTTTACCACTGTGTTACAAAAAAATGGAATAAGAGCTTTTAAAAACCTTCATTTACTCCAAAGAAAGGAAAAATATATTTAGCTTTAAAAAGCATCACTTAAAAATTTAATCAGATGCCATTTTCAATAATATAATGATATGCAGACGCTTCCAGGCCTGGCAGTTATTTAGACAGCTGTCAATCAAAATGTCTCACAGCTACCCTACCGTGTCAGCCATCAGCTAACCCACACTTTCCCAGGGACGTCTTAGCATGGCATCTTTGTTCTGTTTTCAGATAAACAGATCCAATTTCTCAACAAACAGACTGCTACAGTCCTTTTGATAACAATGTAATAATTCAAAACAAATGATTCTAGGCTTTGATGATAGCACTTTTATGGGTCATGAAGAAATCCTCCCACCAACATCTGTTTGATTTTATCTACTTGAACTTTATCCTCCAGTTGAAGATTTATAAGATGAAATCATCCCAGCCTATTAAAGTCAGGCTAATGTTAAAGCACTAACACAGAGAATGAAAGTGCATTTTGCAGTCATCCACCTTTTGAAATCCTGCCGTGAGGAAAAATATCAAAAGTTTGAGAGATGTATGTTTAAATATGCTAGAAGTCTGCATTCTGCACAGAGCCCTGGATGACTGAGAGATTAAGGAATCTAACTGTTGCCCTACTGTGGGAGCAAGTTATTTACAGAACTATTATTTAGAAAGACAACATGAAAAATGCAGATGTTGTTTACATTGAAAGACTGTTTTCTTAGCAAAAATCTCTATGGGTGATGGAAATTCACTCCAGATTTGTTCCCCGCCCCGCCCCCCCCCCCAAATTTCTGCATACACTGTAAATAAAAAGCATGACAACAGACTTATGAGAGCCACTTGTTACTTATTAACTAGATGGCACAATTTAGTCTGGATGCTTTTTAAAATTAAAACAAGAAAAAAAAGGAAAAGAAAAAGCAAGACTTTCCATGAAGAGTCTGATAAAATACACCAAGAGAAAGAGTATCGCACACCGCTACCTGAAAACAGCTTTCTGTGAAAGCCAACAAAAAGGAGTGACTATCAGCGTTGTCTGAGTTGCAGAACTTTTCCAAGAAAATAATTACTCTTCCTGTGAGTGCTGACACTTCTACAAACAGGGGTAATTTAGCAGTTGTTTTCTGGACCATTCTTTTGGAATAAATTTGTTCAGTGTGTTCCAGATGACACCTTTTTTACCTAAAAATACAGTGCATATTATTTTATTACCTAAAAATACAGTACAGTATGTAGCATAGTGTAGAGCATAATAAATACATATTAAAATTTTAAACTAATAACAATTAGTTATTAGATGTTGCAAGAGGAAAAAAATGTACTGCTATATATATTATATATATTATATTTCCTGTAACATCACTTGGAAAAGAAATATCAACATATTAGTATTTGGTGGAGTGTGCCTTAAGAAGCTTAACCTTGTGTCTTTAAATATATTTATATATTTACACACCCCTACGTGACTGTCAGACCTTCTTTGTATGAAGCAACTCAAACTTACTTTACACACGCTAAAACTATTTTACTACAGTAGGAAGAGATGACCCTGTAGATTAAAGGATGCCCTTATCACTGCTAATGTATACAGTACCACTGGAAATTGCACTGACTCAGTTCTAAAGAAACCACTTGGCCACTTTTCCACCAGTCTGAAGCAGCAAGATATACACACACTGAACTGCATTCTGTGCGAAGGAAAAGAAAATCTGCTTAAATACTAAGTTCTTAGAAGCTCCAACACAAAGTTTGCTGAGTTGTAGTGGAAAGAGTAAGGCAGAAGTAGGAACAGCATTGTTAAGGAGGCATCCCTGGGAGGAGCCAAGCGTACCTCAGAAGAGGTTGCTTCACCTGCCATGGCCACCATGTCCCAGGCAGAGAGAGCCCATGACTGTGCTCTCAGGGTGGGGGTACAGCCAAGCTTGCTGCAAGAGCCTTTGATTTCTCAGACATGTCCCATCCCAGCCCCTTTCTCATCCCCAGGGACTGAGAGGCAGCAAAACTCCCACTGCCAGAGAGGAGATGCATACAACATCCTTCCCACCCAAGGGAGAGGCTCCCTGCTACTGCTGGAGTAAGCAGTGGAGAGGTGATGCTCTGCCCATTCCAGGGATTTCTCCAGGCAGTTATTTTTACAAACTGGGAGATATTCCCTTTCTGAACAGGCAACAGTCTGAGTTTTGCACTGGTTTTTGGGGTGATTTTGCAGGGGGAGGGAAGGAGGCAAGGGAGAGACAGAGGGATTTTTCTTTTTCTTACAGGAGGAACAGCTCAGACAGGCATGCTTAAAGCTCAAGTGGCAACATAAAGGAGCACAACAAGAAGAGGGAGACTGAAAATCCTGCATACCTTCCCTTTGACTGTCTGTTGTATGACATTTACCAGATGAGTATATGTAAAGTACCCTGTAATTAAGTTCATCTGATCATAATAACTTTTAGGAAACTTCAAAAACTATGTCAAAACTCAGAAGCCAGAATAATTTGTATTTATTCTAAGTAGATGAACATGTTGCTTGAGCATAAATTACACTTTTATTTAGCATAAATCAAGCCAAATGATTTGGTAGGGCTGTGGAACTGCGTTTCAGATATGACCTGCCCTTTGCTTTACTAACTGTTTGGAGACCCTTCCCATTTCCAAGACACAGCACATGCCCATCTCCCTGACCTGCCCCTGCCTGTGCCTGCTCCTGCAGCACCAACCAGACCCACAGACTGACAGAGGAAGAAATTCAAAATTGAAAGCCCTGCAGGACATAATGACAGGTGAAAATAACAAACTCCATTTGAACTTGGGCTCTCCTTAGGCGTTTCATAGCTCCTGTCTCATGCAGGAACCAAACTCTGCAAATACATCATGGCCACATCTTTGCCATATCATTTGTGTACACTATGACTGCTGCAGTGTTGAGACACCTGCCCCTGCCCTGTAGTCAGGGTGAAAGAAAAAGAAGTTTATCAGGGGGATTATATTTAGACACCAGTGTCTCCCCTCAGAAGTATGTCCAAAAATAGCAAACTCTAAAAGCTGTACTCTAATCTTACCAGAGAGGACTAAAATTTAAAAAAAAAAAAAAAAAAAAAAGTATCTGACAATGCATGAGCAAGGTCAAAATTCCTCCTTTTGAAATCCCTCAATTAAATCATGAATCTGTTTCCTTCTTCTTTCTTTCTTTTAAACCCGTGTAATTGTTAGCTTATTGCTAACTACCAAAATATTTTAAAGGTCCTCGAGAATAAGTGCTGCAGTGGAAGAACAGCTACAGCCTGCACACCACACACCAAGCTGAGTTCATCCTGTTTAGCCAACTAGTCTGAGATAAACACTCGTGGAAAAAACAGATTTATTCATCTCCATTTTTTCCCTTAATGAAACAGATTTTTTAAATAAATGCCATGTGTTTCCTAAAAAACTGCATGATCATAGTTTAATGCTGGAATAGGTTTGTAGTAATTCAATGGCCTAATACCGTAATTTTTGCAAATGGGAGAGTTAAAGACATGAGGGTACAGGTGTTACCCTCAAAGCAGCATGTACAGGCATAGAATAGAGCAGCAGCACCAGCAGCTGTACCCCAAGAGAATGGAGCACTCCCCTTTGAGGATGCTGTCTCCCCTCAGCCGACTTCGTGCGCAAATTCCTCTCTCACTTCCCTGTATCTGCAAAACAGAGATAGTGAAGCTTTTCCATCTCAACAGGCCACCCCAAAATCTCCAGAGCAATCATTCCTTATTAAAGGGCAGATGCTGCTAATATGCAGTGTGAAAGATGCATAAATGCTTTCTTTTTTTTTTATACTTTGTATTTGAAATACAGCATGCCTTGGGAAGCACAGTTTGCCAATAAGCATAAAAGTACCATTAATATGTTCAGATCGTCATATCCAAAATCTGAAACTGAATCTATCATCAGCTGTGCTAGCAATGTATTTTCTGCCAAGTTGCCACGGGTTACAGAAATGCATGATGACAGCAATAAATAACTTTAATGACTGCTGATAATATCATGAAAAGAGCTCTGTGATACACTGACATCACTTAGAGGTTTACTAGACATTATTAAGTGTTGTATCATGCCTCAGCTTGTCAGCTAATCATAGCAAATCGCTTGTGTATACACATATTTTTATCCACCTACATATATATCTAAAACTAAATATTATTGACTACAGACTACGTCGTTTATTCAGCTTATTTTCACTTGAACCAACCTAAAATAGAAGTATGCCAGTTACACAACTGGCATGTATCTGACATGTAACTGGATGTATCTTTGGATCCTGTACAAACAAAATATCTTTTCAAACAAAACTGATTACTCTCCTGACAACCTTTCAAGCAATGATGTGATCTAGCACTGCACACTGGAGCCTATTTGTCACATGTATTTGCCATTTTTTAATGCTTTTTGTATTTGGCCTTCCTGGAAGTTTGTTTGTATCATCATCACAGCAAATAAGCCTTTCTGGGAACACCAGGAATAGAGTCACAAACACCTGCAGTAAGAAGAGTTTCATAATGAAATTGCCTTCAAATTAAATAAATCAGAGTTTAGATGACCTCAATGTCACTGCTTAAGTTAGAAAATATTGAATGCTTTACATTATATCTTGATGTGTTTTCCTCCCACCGTTCCAGGCCTACCGTTACCATGACAAAAAATAACCTTTAAGCTACTACTGCTCATGCCATATTGTCCTAAAACACAGACATTACCAAAAAAATTTAAACATTACATATTCTTTTCACACATGTTTTCATTTCCTTAAGGAATAAAATACTTCTGCCTTTTTTGCATCTGTTATTTTAAAACATCCCTTAAAGAAGGGAAAGATCACTGTTTGCAGATGTAATATTCCCATATTTGCAATCCACATTAAATATATTCTTAAATGGCAAAAAAAAGATTTTAACACCATGTTTTAAATCATGTACACTTGTCAGAAATACAAGCATGACAAGATCCCTTTTAGAAGTGACATTTAGCAATACCTATTGACATGGAAAGACTTTGGGAAGATGACATAAAGGCTTGCAGATGCACAACAGATCAGGCATTTACATCTGCTTCTTCAACTCACATGTCACCCTTTTCCATCCACCACATGATTTGCACATCAACATGATTACACCAAGCTGGGTTATACATCATAAAATGCTTTTGCCTGTCAAAAAGGTACCAATACTGTTCTTTCTCCTCCTTAAGCAACCATTCCATGTGGGTTACATATCCCACAGCATTTAGGTACAAGAAAAGGGTTTATTTTCTAGCAACTTCCAGTTCTGAAGTGACACTATGATCACGATTTATATGTTACAGGCATATTTAAGGTATGATTATTAACTGTATTTCATTTAAGGGACAAGATTTGTCACCTGTGGAAACTCAGGAAGAAAATATAATGTAATTAATAACCATTTGGGATCCTAACCTGAACATAGGGGCACAACATGCTGTATTCACTTTTACTCTCTTTTTTTTTAACCCTTTAAATGGCCTGAAGAAACATGGCCTAGAAACTTTAATAAAGTTGTAGAAATAGATTTCTTTTTTGCATTGTACTGTATGCAAATTGATGCAGTCATGTAGCAAAAAATCAAATGCCCCAAAGAGGCCTAGTTTAGTTCTCAAAAATTGTAACAATGACACAGTTTATTATGGGGTGGTCAGTGGTCCTAAGAAAAGTTAAAGAAAGAGAAAAGAAAGAAGAAAAGTGAAAAATCATTATGGCTGATTATGTTGTCTCAATAACAAGTATCTATTAAAAGAACCTGAACTTCCATGCTGTTTCTGATAAAGCTTCCAGTACATGACGAAAGGATTTACAGCTACCAAGATTATGAGGTGGCAGGAGTCAGATCCATTTCTGCACCTCTTCTCAAGGGTCACTTAAAGTGGAGGAAGGAAAGCTTGTGGGGCCTCGCTTGGCACTTCTCAGGCTAAGAAGCTCCAACTGAATTAAATCAAAACCAAGTTCATTAATAAGTAGCATCCCTGCTAGGAAGTCTAAATGAGCCTCTCTTAGCAGTGAGACTTCCCTTTCCCTCCGGTTAAGGTGCTTGTGGAGTCACAAAACGCCTCCAATTCTCAAACAGGGCCATAACCTCCTAAAAGTCATCTCTGCCCTCCTTCCTTCAAAGGGCTGTAAATTCATGTGAGCAGCAGCACACAGAAATTGGTTAGTGTTGGCAAACAGCATGACAACTGCAACACAAACCCAAGAGGGGAAAATAAACAACCCTTCAGTCATCCCAATCATTGGAGCCATGTGGGCATTTAACATGCTGTGGGTTCCTCGGGTCTTGGAGAACATAAATTAGTGCAATAAGTGATACAATTAATGAATTTCAGCAGTCAGATATAAGCACAAGTAATGTATGCAGGAATAAATCAGGCAGTTGTTAAACAACAAAGCCCTTTTGCTTTGGGCTATCCTGAATTCCCAGGCTCTCCTTGGATTCACTCATGAAACAAAATCACTTTCCAGACCAAAAAACAAAAAACAAAAACAAACAAACAAAAAAAAAACCACAAAAAAAAAAAAAACCAACAAAACAAAAAAAAACAACCAACTGTAAACATGTAGGGATGAAATTTCCTCTCAGACTCCTTTTATTCAATGCACCTGTTTCCCAGAACTACCTTGCACCTCCCCCCCGAATGTCTCCTATTTCTGGGACCAGAGAGTAATTTTCTCCCTGTCTGGCTTCATGCAATGTCTCCCAACTCTAGCTTCTGTTCAAGAAGGAAAGAATTTGTCTATCTAAACACCTGATCCCGAGTGTCTGCATTTTTAGGCATCGTGTCTCCCTTGCAAAGGCTGAATGAGGTCTCTTCCAAAATCTATTTCAGCAATTTGGGATGAGTGAATGAAGTGAATGAAATCATATAATTTTGATAACTTCTATCTACAGCTTCGTTTTCTAAAGCAATGCATTTTAAGAACAGTTCTCTCCAATGTGCATATCTGCCCTGCAGATAAATATTTACTCTGTTTAGCAGTTGAGTGCTTGGCCCAGTTTGCAAAGGGTGAAAAAAAATTACCAAAGTAACAAAATCAGATTACTGCTATTTTAAAATCATTATGAGTGTGAACAGGCAAATGTAGGGCAGAAACCCCTTTTGAAAAATGAAAGAGTTCAAGACACTGTTTTGAAAATGGATTACTCTCCTGCCAATTTTATGTCAAAGTTTTAACATTTTGGGTAAGAGCCCAAAACATTAAGAGAGCAAGTTATCAAATCTTGAACTTTAACAATCTGGTTTTCTTAGTTTGAAAACTTAGAGCTTTGGTAAAAACAGAATGGTGAATTGTCAGCATGGATTTTACACCATTTTAAGACAAGCAAATATAGTTAAAAGAATCCAAGTCCATTTGTGCTCAGCTTTAAGGGAATTTCCCTAAAATGACATATTTTTCCTTTCCTGTCAGGTGTGCTAGCCAGCCAGAGAACAGGGTAAAGCAAAGTGTAAGTATCTGACACAAGGAAGATGCTGCAGTGACAAAAACATGCATGTATTTTAAATACTTAGATCAGCCCATTACAGAAAATCCTGCTCCCTAGGCCTTCTGGAAACTCAAGCAATAAGGAGACTAGAGAGTAGCACGTCTATAAAGTGTCAAAGCACTAAAATCTATCACAAACTGACCCAAATAAAGCGGTCTGAAGTTTTGCATCCAGTTAAATCAAAATCCCTGAGACATCTGGCTTTCCCCTTTGGATTTAAAGGCAGAGAATTACAGCTCTTTGCTGTTTCTTTCTACCCCCTTGCACCAGTGGGAAGGCGTCAGCCAGTGGCTGCCCTGCCTGAGGCTGTGCTGGGGGCGATGGTGGGGCATGGAGGGTCCGTGGGAGCCTCTCTACACTCAGAGCCATAAGGGACGAGGTGTGTGCTGGGCCCATGCACGGGCAGCTTTTGAGAGGCTTTTTAAGTGCCTCCCTCTGGGGCACGTACCATGTAAAGAGGTGAAAATAATCCATATGCCTTGCACCACGTGGGAGGAGAGCTGCTCACTGCTGGACCCTGAAAAGCTTTCTTTTTCAGGAGGCTTTCTCAGGGCAAAGGCCAGAGGGGTTACCTGAGGATGGTGTGTACATGAGCTTTCTACTACACTGGTACAGATTCCAGACCTAAATATAGGCCCAGCCCATTGCCAGCTTAGTTCAGTAACCTGAACCCCGAGGGGCAGCTCCTGTGGCCAGCACCCTTCCTGCTGCTCGCTGGCATGTGTTAAACAGCTACTCATACAGGCCCTGCTGCTGGGACTGCCAGTCCAGCAGCCTTCCTGACGGCTGGTGACGCTCTCACAACACCTTCCTGCAGCCACCGTGCAGGTGGTGAGCTGGAGCAGAAGTCACCTTGCACAGGGGCTTGTTCCCTCAGGGACATATCTCATTCAGCTGGAACATTGCAGAGCAGTCTTCAGGCTGCTTGAACCTCAGCCAAAGAGAATCACAGCTCCCTGATCCACGTCACCCTGGACACAGCGGTCCCTACTCCACACATCAAAAATCACTCTGAAATTTGCTATGGAAAATCCAAATTTTACACAAATTTCAGTGAAAATTGGATTCTCACTGTTAGGTAGAAGACAGAAATCTGGAGAAGAATTAAAGCTGTCAAGAATAAAATAGCACACAGCAAAAATTTCTCCTTCAGGTTCAAGGAGAGATTCCCAAAGCATGAACGTACCTCATTTATTTTGGTAATCCTTTACTATGTGGGGGTGTGGTGTTGCCTTTCACTACACCTTTTTCCCCAACCTCCTCAGCACAGACCCATCTCCTTGGTTTTTAGCAAAAGCATCTGTGATGTGGATGAAATAGTCAAGCTAGGAAATTAACCTGGAAAAAACCATCAGATGACTGAGGAAAATAAGTACACAAGCAAATAAAGACGATGGAGGAAATTAAAGCATGAGAGCACAATGAAAAGCAATCAGGTCCAGACAATGAAGCAGAACCTCTCAGCAAGGACTGAAGACAACCCTGATTTTTAATAAGTAGACAGGCTCCAGAACAGACCGGCCTTTGAAATGTATAATATAGACACAAGAGTCTTATGAAGACCAAGTTGAATTCTTCCACATTCTTTGTATGCAACTCTGCACTCTTCTCCCCTATTTTGAGGCTTGACATTTTGGGTGATGGCAGTCTGGAGTATTAATTGGTCCTCATCCAGGAGTTCTCCCAGTTCTGTTGCAAAACATCTTCTCAACACATGGTTTCCTCAGATACTCCTAGCCATAAAACCACTCCTCAGATACTCCCCAGCTATCCAACACCTCTCTCCAAAAACAAAGTAACAAAAGAAAACCACCTTTCTCCAAATTACCACCAAAGCTCTCTCAAATGATCTGGTTTTTAGAGCATCACTAAAATGCTACACAAAATTGAGGTAAAGATTATAAAATTCAAATATTTCAGCACTTGTTTATCCACATTGAGTAGTGTATACTGCATATAAAAGTGCATCCAAATGAATAATTCCATAACAATCAGTAACATAGATAAAGAAATGTGAGAAAGGCAAGAAAAGCAATGTGGTGAATTGAATTTATATATGTATTTTATCTTTAAAAATGCAAGGTGGCTTTATACTATAGGTCTTAATATCTTTGAAGAATTACTCCCAGTACTGCCTCGGGAAGGACACCAGGGAAGCATATTATTCTGCATAGATGAATTGCTTCTCTTCATATTTTCCTTAAGATTCTGGAGCTCTTGGATTATGTTTTGTAAATCAGTTAGCTTCCTAGCCAGAGATTAAGGTAAATTCTGCTAAGGACTAAAAGTTGACTTAGAGCATTAAGAAGGATTAATGTTTAGCTGTGGTGAAGCTGAAGTAGTAGGTTAGCTTGTTTACGCAGTGATGTAGATCACAATTAATCCAAAATTAGTATAAAAGATCAACAGCAACTGCTCTCGCATGCCAGCTTGGCTTAGTCCTAAAATCAAGACTTACTTTGGGGGCAGTCTGTGTGCAAAGTTGCCATGCATCTGCCCTAATAGGTTTAAAGCTTTCAGAGGAATCCATGCATTTTAAATGTTTAGCTTCTTTGCCCTCTGCTTTGAGAAAATAAATGTAGAAGTCGGTACTCGAGACGCTTCTGCTTTCTATCTGTGTCACAGATCCATCAGAATAGATTGGTGCTAGCAATGAACAAAAGCAAATACAATTTCCTGTCTTACAAAGAAGAGGTGTTTAAAATACGTGCTTTCATTCATCATCAAAGATTAATAAAAATAACAGGGATTTTCTGGCAGAAAATGTTCATGCTGTATAACAAATATAGATAGAAGTACACATGGATGTCCAGATATATTAATCTATATAGACATGGGCACATATAGTTTTGAAAAATATATCTATCAGTTCTGTAACCATAGAAAGTGTATAGTAATTATTTAAAGATGTAACTGGGAGATGATTTTAAGTGACCTGTAATGACATAGTTTAAGAGAGAGAGGCAGAATGTGGGGTCCTTGCTACTTCAAAGTCAGCTTAAATGATGATATCTAGCTCTCTGCAAAACTGACAATACCTCTGTGTGTAACCCCGCTCAGGCTCCTCGTGCATCCTGGCTTGAGCCCAGCACGTTTGGTCCAGCCCAGACCTGTGACCTTATAGATCTGCCCTCCTCAGCCTCATGGGAGGAGGACTGGGGAGGCCAGGGAGGGAGTCTGGAAGGGAGCCCATTACTCCAGCACAGCTACCACACCTTGGAGATCACTCAGAAGAGAGCAGCATGTGCTGTTGGGGGCTTAAAAGCAGAATGCATAAGGAGGCTGGACGGGAGGCAGTGTGGTCCTACTCTTACGGAGCCAGTATGTCCAGCTGCAGGGGATTAATTGCACCCTAAAAGCAGAAAGCAGGTGCCAAACTAAGAGATTTGACTGTCCTGCAACATGTGAAATTAAACAGTTAAAGTTTAAACTTAAAGAAAGTTAAAACAAGCCCATTGTGTAGAACAGAAGCCCTGCTCTATGAGTCAGACTATAAGTGCCTTTTGGGGGAGGATCCACTGTAGGTGTCTGGGGTCTTTTTGTGGCTTATTTATTTATTCTTCTGGGACAGAGCCTTTTACTCTTTTCCAGAAATGCATGGTTTTGCTTGGAGTGTGGTATTTAGTGCATTAGTACACTCAGTATTAATTCCAAAGCTCATGGGTGAACTTGATTACTAATTAATGATCTTTTAATCATTATTTCTTTACTAATGAGAAACTAGAAAAAGACATTCTGAGCATCTCTTTCATAACAGTGAAATACATTGAAACCAAAGGAACAGTGCAGTGTTATATCAGGAAAGACATACCATACACATCCCAACAGCACAGAAGATGTTGATGTCAAACCAAATGAGTTGAGAAATTTCAATCAAGTTTCTCTGTGCATTTCACAGCTGCAACAAACATTCTTGCTGGGTTGTGCCCAGCAGTGAGGTCTATTTTCAGAGCTGTTTACTAAGCATTTTTTTTCGTTACTGGGTACTAAACTTACAAGACAATTCATTGCTTCCAGTGGCAACAGAATACTGAGAGATGGTAACATCTGTGCCTATATCTAGCTAACCACGTTCAAGCTGTGATGGTGATGACATTTGTGAAACTTGATTAAACTTTTCTTTAATCCCATTCTTTATTTTAGAAACACACACACAAACTATTTCATATCCAAATCTTAAAGGAAACTCTAAGCTGATTCAATGTGGCCTCATGCAAGAAACTTGAAAATTCTCTTTCTGAGGTCTGTCTCCAAGAGACACACAGGGCTTCCTGGTTATGGAACTGTTCATGCCCACAAGCTATGTATTTAAAAAAAAAAAAAAAAAAAAAAAAAAAAAAAAAAAAAAAAGAGGTGTGTAAACATAACCCAGGCAAATTCACTAAAAATTCAGATCAGCTCACTATGGGCTTGTGCTGGATTCTTCTCCTTGATCCTTGCAGGGTTTTCTTTACTAAAACACCCATCATCCACCCTGAGGAGATTTTGACCCACCACACTAAATCAGGCCTTCTTCAAATTTCCCCTTGCAAACTTGTGGAGAGGCTCTGGTAGGTGATTTTCATATGATGATCCCATTCTTCTGCACTACATTCAGCCTCAAATGAACAGGAGAAACTGCCAAAATACATCTGCACACCAAACACAGGTTAAGAAAAACAACTTAAGGATTCCTTCTTTTGATCAGGAAAGCTCAACTCAGGTACATCACCTAGTTTTCAAAGAGCTCCTGATTTACCCAATTTTACAGCTGGACGAATGAGACAAGCAGAGGTCAGGACATGAGCCTGAAGTCACACAGAGATAAGAGTTTGGAGTACCTGGCATGTCCCTGGATCACAGACCTTTATGCTGTGAGCAACACTACCTGCTTACAGTGTCCACAGTTTCAGTGGCTACAGGTTTCCTGAGCAAAGGTAGGTTACATCAACTGGCCTGCAAGCCTTGTAAAGCTCTTACAGAAGCCACAAGCAAAAAAATCTGTGTACGACTTGTTTTTCAGGAAGCAATGCCATCTTTGCCACAGGTGCTTCCTTAGATAAAATGAGGCAGATATGCACGCATTTATCAACTCTGCTCTGTAAGGTCCTAATGCCTCCAAGCAATGAGCTCAGATTTTCTACTTTTGCTGATTAAGCAAAAAAAAACCACACCTGAGATGAAGTGGACCCATCTAGATATTAACTAACCTGCATCTTTGAAGAGGACATTTTTGTTCATAATAAAAGACAGCCCTCATCTAAAAATATTAGGTCTTCATTTCAAATGCTTTTCACTTGTTTTGTTTCACTGCAGCAGAGCTACACATCCCGATTAAAAGAGAACTACAGTTTTGTGGTTCAAAAAGTAAACATGCTTTTCTACAGATCAAAGCCATAGTAGCAGAACACACAGTGAAGCGTGCCAGCTCAGAAAGAAAGGGTTACTAACTCCTGCTTTCAAGTATGAATGATTGATATGCAAATATGGTTTATGGTAATGCTTGTGAATATCTGCTTTTCTGGCAGCCCAGAGTTCCCGCATGCATTACTCTCACAGATCAGGGCTGTGTGAGGAGGCTTCGGGGGCACATGTGCACATTCAGAGACCCAGTTTGCTGTGGAAGCCTTCCAAAAAACCAATAGCTGCTTTGCACCATAAAACTGAACATATATTTTAAACTTCTCAGAATCAACAGAAGCAAATAGTATATCAAATACCTCTGGTCCTATGCAGCAAGAGTACTGCCAAACCCCAAGTATTCAGGATAAATCATGAGTGAGAACCTCAGATTATGAAAGAGACCTTTAAAGAAATCACAAGGTAGGAGCATAACTTGGTCTCTTTTACAGTAACTTTTGAAGGCCCAGTTTTGAAAAGATTCATTAACTCACATTTTAACTGGGTTTTTTCCTGAAATACTAAACTCTGGCACGTGCCTTTTTACGCAATGAAAGCTGTGACTCAACCCTTGCCACTTCCCTCCAAGAGCTGGGCTTTTTCTGGAAAACAAACAACAAACAAACTTCAAAGACCTATGAAACAGCTTAAATTTTTGATAAGACAGTGAACTAGCGGCAGAGAAGCAACCACCCATGGAACACTGAAGAACATAAAACTCTTCTGAAGCCTGCAATAAAACTTTTCCAGCTAGTCAGAATGCGTTAAGAAACTCCCTTTCTCCCAAAAAGAAAGCACACAAACGTTATCTTTAATTTCCAAAGAATTTACCTCCTCCAGTAAGCACTCTGCAAAAGAGCAGAGCAAACCCAACTGTTTCCCATTAGGCAACTGTGTGCCACAGCTTTCCTGCACACACACTCACAGCCGTAACTCATTGCTAGCATTTCTGTGCACATAAATTCAGACACAATAGAAGGGTGGGGGAAAAAAAAGCAAAACAAAAGCCATGAAATCTTAAAAATGGTTACAGTACCTGCAAGCTCCAAGGCAGCTCTCACAGTGGAAGCTTCCCTGAGGCAGAGAGCCCAGCACCCTGCTCTCTATGGCTCATCTGCAGACTTGGCCCCAATATCCGCATTTAAAGAGACAAAGGAATGAAAGTAAAACCCATCGGCTTTTATCCAGGTTGTTGTACAAGAAACCACTTTCTTTTTATTTTAAATGAACTGTCTTTAAAGAGAATCCACCGATAATGCATCGCACTTGTGCACCTTGGTCTCTCCTTAACCAACTGCAAGACAACAAAAAAGTAGCAAATCACACCTATATATCACAAGTCCTAATGACCTGAACATGTGTTTGGAGCAAATGTAAATATTCCACTCTCTCAATGAGCAAAGCTCTTAAGTGTAGGCTTAATTTTATCTCTCCTCAATAAATCATTTTTAAGCAAGTACCTAAATATAAGTCCACATTGTACTCCCATAAATACTAATAGGACTTAAACATGTGCTTAAAATTAAACATGTGCATTGGTGAATCTGGCCAGGAGACACTAGGATTGTGTGAGTGGTAAAATCTCTCAGACAGATTGCTTATGGGACCATGTACATGTTGTGTGCTGGTCACAGAACGAGACAAGAAACACCAGAGGGTCGGAGCCATTAGGGGTAGATAGACCTTTGGCAGTAGGAGATTATACCTTCTACTTTTTCTACTTCAACAAAGTCACAGACAGACAGATGCCATACGGTGAGGCTACAGAAACCCACCAGATTTGCCAAGGTCAAATAGGTATTTCTGCAGCCACCCTTAGCTGAGGCTAATGACTGTGCAGGGAAGCAGCACTGGGAGACTCACTGATGGTGCTCAGCATCAGCTGATAGGTTGCCTGCTGCTCTTCTCAGGCCATGGAGACTCTGATGTGGAAGCTGGAGCTTGTCCACAGCTCCCCTTTCTTATCTCTGCCACTGCTTGACCCCTGCCCTCACCAGGAGAGAGCCCACCAGGGACCAGCAAATGAGGCTGCCCAGTAGTTCCAGTGGTCCCTGGGAGAGGAGGCCAGAGGCTACCCCGAGCTGGACATTGCTGGTTCCAGTACAGAGGGGAGGTGTCTTCGCATCTCTAACTTTGTATCCGGCTTTATTTTAACTGGCAGGAAATTAAATTTTCCCACATCAAGCCTGTTTTGCTCACGATGGTAATTGTTAAGCAACTTTCCTATTTTATCTCAACCCATGAGTTTTCCATCTCTTTTTCTACACAGTCCCATTGAGAAAGAGACAGAACAGCTGGGTGGGCATCTGGCAGCCAGCCAGGGTCAACCTGTCACTGAGCCTGAGATCCCAAAACGTCAAGATGTTCCACTTTGGTCAGAATCATCTTTTTATCCTTCAAGTGAGATGAAGGAGTGATTCATACATACCTAAATATATAGAGAGACATAACCTATATAATGAACATATTGTAGTCATGTCAAAGAGCACAGTAAAATGCCTTCAACTCTATTCATTTTTAAATATTCTAGAACTATATTATGATTTTTTTATGAAAGAAAATAATATTCCCTTTATTTACAAAATACAGATTATCAACGAAAGACAAAGACAAAATTGGGAACTAAACCCACATGAATTTTAAAAAAGCACAGCAAAACTACTAGTTATACATTAAACTCAGATGCCTTCCCGCAAAAGATCACTTTAAGGTTAATTTTAGAAGCTGCTTATTTCACAAAGAGGCACGGATATGACCAACACTGTACTATGCCATATTCGAAGGTGCAACTGCCACTGTGATACATATGCACATCCAGCCTAGTTCTCCTGGAATGCATCTGTGTTAACACACAGATGTATGGGATTATGAGATTAGGTGAGATGAGGTGCTTTTGCAGAAGACCAATTTGGTAGCCCTAATTGCAGGAGTAGGGATACTAAATCAAAGGATCTAGTATTTTGAGTGAGTCACACTACCATGGACTCACTCATGCAAGCTGTTCCATGACTGTGGGTCCCAGTGCCCAGTTCAGCCTCACAGATGTGGTCAGCAGTAAAAAATATCCCAGAAAATACCCATTTACAGTTAAAATCCTCTGCATCACTTGCTAATTTTATCAGTCTGACAGAGAGAGTCAGAGCAGAAATAAGAGATATGAAGCCATTCTGCTGAACTTTGAAGCACAAACCCCATGTACTGCTAGAATGGCAGCTGGATTGCCTTAACACAGCATGGTGGGCCCACACACATCTGCTGCTTACAGGTTCACCTCACATTTACATGACTGTTTCATATTTAATATTTAGCAAGTGTAAATTTGCACATCAGGTTCTGTGTTTCCAAATTTATATATTTACAATCACAGCATAATAAGATTAGGAAGCCAGTCTTCAAAGACTTTTCTTTAGAAAACCACTCTTTTCTGCTGAAGTACAGCATACGTAAAATATTTTTTGATAATAAATATAAATTTTAATATCGGGGTTTTTTGATAAAAATATAATTTTTTTATTACTAAAACAAAAATATCAATAATTCCATCGCCTCAGAAGCCCTTTCTCAGAACACCAGACAACACAGGAGCCAAATCAGGGCACAGACACTCTTGAAGCAACCGAGCAGCTCAGTTGCCTGGAGAACCTTGTGGGAATCACTGGTGTAATCAGAGCTGGGAGCTCCTTGAGTCAAGATTCCTGGATTCAAGGGGCCAGATGCCATTAATACTCTCAGGAAGCAGTGACTTCTGGCCATCACTGGGTTTTGGTGGATGAACTTCAGCATTCAACTTGGGAAAAAGGAATACAGTACAGCAGGACCCTCATTTGCACAATGAATTATTATATCACAGATTTTCTAGTTACAAAAAAAAGGCAAACTAAATGAAAACAGAGGAAAACTGAGCAGTACATCTGTTCCAAGGCAGATTCTTTCCTCCCAGGGAGAAGGCCAAATTAAAAGGTTAATAACAGAATTACTATGCCTCTCCAGTGGGTAGGTTTTAGAACAGAGGGGAAGATTTGAGCCTTTGGCTCAGCTGCTTACACAGAGCTGGAAGCCACAGACAGCTGACTGAGAGCAGGAGGAAGTGGGCACTTTCTATATGGGGGACCTCAGACAAAGAAATCCTACATCCAGGTGAAGGGCCCCCAATGCAAAAAGGTAAAGAGGATGACAGCCACAGGCTGCCCAGACCAACTACGTAAATTCCAGCCTTCCTCTCCTGTGCTCATCCTTGCCTCCAGACCTCAGGTCCATAGCACTCCCCCAGCTGACCCAACAGCATAAATGAGTATCTAAACAGAAGTTCTTAAAAAAAATCCTACTACCCCCAGCTTTCCTGGGGTAGCTTATTTCTAATTCCAGTTTTGGCCAATATCTCTTGCATACACAGATCCTCAAAACCACAGGTGAACTTCATGAGACTGAGCAGCAGAGGCCGTACGTGGCAAAACAATTCCTGTTTATGCTGATCCAAAAGATATTTGTCACCCATGACCAGTAAAAATCAGTCTTTCCCCATTCAAAAAAATCATACCTCTAAATGCCCTTTGCAGCATAAGTGCTACTGGACCATGGGGTCCAAGGCACCAGCCTGGCCTTGAGAACAAGCAAAACAAAAGACCTAGCACTTCTCAAAACAACTGTTTTTCCAGAAAAAAAAGTGCTTCTGCATAATTTTTTGAGTACATGGTTTGTCTCGCTGAGTTTCCTGCTGAATAACCTGTGATTTTGCCAGCAATTTAAAATGTGCAAAATGCTTGGCTTTCCTGTTGACATAACTCACAGACTGAGTAACGCAGAGGAAAACAGCCTCAGTCCACAAGTTATTTGGCATCTGAAGCTTGCATTGATTTTTGACACGTGAAGTTTTCCTAATACAAGCAGAGATTCAGCCTGATGTTGTACAATCAATCTCTTATTAAACATTTACCTCACTACATAGTCATTTTTATTTTAGTTGCCAAAATGCAAATTTTCTAAAGATCTTCACCATATTAGTGACCATTTAACTATGTTTACCAGTGAGACTCTTCCAAGACAAGGGAAGCCAACAGTCTTGAATTAAGACTGTAGAAATGAGATCACACCACACATTAATTTACTGCATACGTCTGCTCTGCAAAGTTTGCCATGAAGCATTTTTGGGGATTTCAGTGCTAAATCATCTCTATAAAATTCTATTGCTGCGTATAATGCATGTTTTCTCATATATTTACTAAATTTTACTAATAATTCTAAGAAGAGATTTTTCCTACAGCTGGTTCATCCCTAGGTTTTAAGATTTGTCCTCATTCATCATGGTGAAAAGAGGAGGTGCAATGAGGAAAAATATGTCAGAGAAGGCTGATAGAGAAAAGCCATCATCAGTAATGTCACATTGGAGTAAAGCTATGCATAATTCAGGGATGCCCTAGGGTAGCTTGAAGTCTCCTAAAATGAATCACTAGTATCTTGTCTTGTACCACAGTTGGAAAAATGGAGAGAAAAACTTCCACTAAAAATCTCAAGTCTTCAGTGTTGTGTAAGGTATTCATTCAAGAAAATAAGTGATTTTGTAAAGCAGGCGATAAGCAGATATATATACCACTTTGATACAGCTTATGACTGTACTAGTACTCAGTAACCTAATGAAACAGAAAAAATTAAATAATTTGAAGCTTATATTAGATGGCAAATTGAGTTGCATGTGTGAGTTCGAGGAGATGCGTAAGTGCAGCTGAGTGCTTCTTTGGCCAAAAACAGCTTAAATCAGAAGGCATCAAGAGTAACAAAATAAATACTCAGTCCAGAATTGTGATTCTCTATTTTTTGGGTTCTTCCCAGATCAAAAAAGAAATCTCTAATCGAAGAAGCCAATACTTGATGAATGTCCAGGTCACCATGAAAGATTTGCTGTCTTTCTTTCTCTCTCTTCCAAGAAAAGGAGGTTAATCCTAAACCACAGACAGACATTGGTGGGAATTGTATATAAGCCTGTGTCAAGTCCATTTTTGTAACATGCAAGACTGGATTGTGTACATTGATATAAAAAACTAAAAACAAGACTTCCTGTTCATCCTTTTCTATCTCATAGCGGCACTTCATGGAAGTTTTTCTAAACTCATTGCTGAAAAACTACTCAATATATAAGGTTCTGTGAAAAACTTTTTTCCATTCTTAAAATATTTATATTTGAAAAGAATAAAAATATTGTTTTAGTACACATATATTGTATTCAATTAATTGTTTGGGTAAAGAGAAATGTGGAAAATTTACAGCAGTACAATTAATTCTTTTGACTCTGGCATGGGGCTAGGTTTAGTGTAAGGTTAGATTATTATTCACTTGAGAAATTCTTATAGAAAAGAACCCAAAATTGTCTGTGCAAAAGCTTGCAATGTCATCATGTGTTTAATTTGGGAAGATTTTTCTCAACAGTATTTCAATAAGCTTATACTATTCTCAGAGCAGACTGTCACATGTGCATCCTGCTCATCCGTCAGGGCATTTGTACAAAACCATTTTGTTTAAGCTAAAATTTTTTAGACAGTAGAATTGAAAAATTGGTTGCAGTCTTTAGCAAATAATGCATTAAAATTCCTTCAATTACGTTCTTATCAGCTTAAAAAGAACCAAAGAAAACTGATATGAAAACAAGGAGACATTGTGTTATGAATGAAGGGTGGTAAATTGACTCCTTTTCAGAAAAAGCTGAAAAACATCGCTTTAAATTGTGGCAAGCAGCACAGCAGAACCTGCTCTAATCATATACAGATGATGAGAATTTGTCTAATGTTTTATGGTGAATCGTTGATGAGGCCTGCAGAGGGAAAATTTGTAGAAATAAAATCACCTTGACAGTAAAGCACTAGGGTCAAAAAGCAAAGTAAAGTCAGTGTTCTTAGCTTTAATAAAAACAGTATGATCTGTCATCAACACAGCATTTTTACACTCTTGGACAATGCACTCTGGGAGCTCCTGCTGGGTTTCATTTGATTTTCTCGAAAACCAACAAAGGACAGCTTATGGCTGGTAATTCATTATGACAGCAGAGAAGTTATAAAAATACACATGTTTAGATCCCTGTAAACAAACAGCCCACACTCCAATTTTCCACACAATCTATTAGCCAGCCTAGGTAAAACATACCTATAAGCCATAAAGTAGATCTGTTAGCTTGGGGTTTTTTTTATGTTTGAGCGGTTTGTTTTGAAGGGAAGGTTTGTGCCTTTTTTTTTTTAAACTGTGAACCTGAAAGTACAGACTTTTTAAAATCTATTATTGCAGTTTCTTGAAATTAATCTGCCTTCTCTGCTACAAAGGTATTCAAGGCACATTTGGGTGAAGAAGCTTGACAAAGTGCAAAGAGGTATTGTTAAATACCTGAAGGGATTGTACATACATTGCATCACTGTCTAAATACTGAGTGGGCAAGATCACAAGGCAAAACAAACGGCAGGGTAATTGAAAACATCTATGAACTAGATGATCACAGACGTGGAGTGATAGGCAAAAGGATATACAATTCACTCCTCATTGCCTGCTTTTACACTAATGTTAGTGCTGTAAGAATGAAAAACAGGTAGGAAAAGAAGAGAGAAGAGAAAGAAAAATAGAGAGAGCATTTGAATTTTAAGCTTCATGGGCAAAAGGGATATTTCAAAGAAACAAATGTTCACTTCCAACATCCACTCTGGGAAATCCAGAAAAAACCAGCCTTAAAATATGTAACTTTACTTAAACTTTTCTAGTTTTAAAGCTGCAATCACTGACAAAATTTTGAAAAGATAGCAAATAAAGTTCTCTTTAAGAGGAGTTTTTTGCAGAAAAGAAAAACAAGTACCTGGATAGATTCATGTGAGCATGCTGTCTCCAGTTCAGCACTGATACATAAATCATGTATATGTATAAACAGATAGAGGGGGAGAGTGGCATAAAGCATTTTGAAGAAATGCTAGCCCAACCTGTGGCTAGCTGATCCACACCAGCAGGAATCTTTATGGTAGACAGCACCACTGACCAAGTGCAACGTGACTGGTACATCTGGCTTAGTTGGTGGCTGGGACACAAAGCAGTGATAATAGAGAGCACCATTTTGCCAGAAAAGCCATACACCCCTATTGTTTAATTAGTGGGATATCATCCATGTTGTTACCCCAGCGAAGTGTAAGCAAGCCCAGATTTAGGGAAAAAACAAAAGAAAAAAAAAAGAGGAGGGGAAAAAACCCAATGCAACACCCCCGTCCCCCCCCCAAACTTTAGGGGACAACTACATCACTAGAGAGTGAGGTCTTTTTTGAGGACTGGTGCTGTACTTAGGTATCTGCTTTGGGACTCTGCATTGTAACACAGGTAGTACAGCAGGTTAAGAACATGCATGCATACATGTATCCTGAAACTTAGAAATTACCACCTTTCAGAGACAATTTAAAATTCCATCTGTTTTCATTTTTGTGTTGCTATCCACGCCTGATTGATGCGTTCTCTGAAATCAGGTAATTTCTTAAGGTTACTCTGATCAGCTGTCCAAAGGCACTTAGATGTTGGGCACTACTGAAATGCTGTATGACCAATAAGACTCTCAAAGCTGTAATAAACTTTCCTGTATTTATGTTCACTACTTTTCTCTAAGTTCAAGAAGAAGCATGGCTACATTTCCACAGAAGGAGGAAGGGGCTCTAGCCAGCCATTCACAGCGCAAGGAGTCACTCTGCACAATGCTGCCAGCAGCTCTGCCTCCTCCTGACTGAAATTTCAGGGCAAGATGGCATTGCCCTTGCAGTTTGGATAGAGCCTACTTGTGCCAGAGCACACCGAGCATCCCTGTGCAGCTAAAGACAAGGTTTGTCTTACCCAAGCACAGTCTGCACTACTGACCTTGTGGTGAAAGTGCATTCCTGGATAGGTGCAAACACTTGGGCAGTTTAAGGTTGCCCAGTTGCCCACCAAGTTGCCAGGAGGGTCTGTAAAGACGCAGGGTGCTGCAGCCACTCTGCAGGGAGTACAGAGCCATGGTGCTTGATTCAAGAGCTCAGGTTCCAGCTCTCAGCTTAGATACTGCTGTGCTTTTCTCCTGAGATATTTCAGTTCCTAAATCACTTAGGTTCTGCAATGCTGACCTAAACAGTGTCTAAATGAACTCAAATGTCCAAGATGGAGCAAGGAGATGAAACAATTTCCTGAGTCACAGCTGGTATTTTACTAGCCCTTTCCTTCAGAAAAGCCCACATGCAACACCTACATATTCGTATGGATCTAACATATATTTTTCAAATTCATTCTCTATAATGAAATTGTAAAATCCTACTGTAATACAGACATTAAAGAGAAGATTTAGCTCCACTAGAAAAAAAATAAAGTCAACCATCTAAAGGTGGGTTGAAGTTAGTAGTGAAAAGGTGCAAAACTAATTGACCTTATTATACAAATTATATTTGTCCCAGGAAGGACATTCTTCTTCATAGAGTTCCCATCATTTATGCAGGAACTTCCATCCTACACTCATGCATTTGGAGAAGCAAAATTAATGGTGGAGTTTTTCCCCAAAATGCACCAGAGGCAGGCAAGTGTGACCTCTATTAGAAGCATCTTGTGCAGCAGTCTGGATTCATCCCCTGTGTCTGGTTCTGGTTTTTTGCTCTCTTATTCTGAACACAGAGAGCAGTTCTTTGACCCAAATTTCTGTCTAAACTTCAGTTTCCTCTTGAATTTCTGGAAATTTAGCTTTCAACTGCACACATTCCTATTTTAAACATCTGAAGCATCACAACTTTCAAAAACAGCAACTAGCAAGACAAAATCATATACTCGCTGGCATAATATCTACTTCCCTAGGTATCCATCCAATCCTCCTTTTCCCAGCCAATAGCAAAACATATCATTAGTTGAATGCCAAGAGAGCAAGAGGCAAAGACAAAACTCTCAAATACAGATTGTATCTGCACCATCACTTATAATTTCACATTTTGTTGTCCCCTCTCAGGCATATGTTTAGCACAAATTTGCATCAAACGTGAAGACAACTGCATGAAAGACAGAGTTTGCATTATTTTTCCTCATCTGAAGCCTCATCATCCTTGAAAGACTGGGAAGTCCCTTTATTGGGACTTCTGCCTCCATTACAACAGCAGAATGGGCCCTTGTGGAGCAGCAAAACAACAGCTCAGCTCGTTCAGATCTGTGCTATTTTATTGAGCTGGCAAAGATTTCACGTGCAAGCATAACAGCCCTGAGAACTACAGTAACAGTTAGCAATACCCCAGCTCAATGGAAATCCATGGGAGTCTTGCCACCAACTTGAACAGAGCCAGAATCTCACTCACTACTTATATATGAAGGAGAAAAACGAGGCAAAACAATTTAAATCATCTCCCAAATAGGAATTATTGCTTTTCTTTCAGTCCTCCTGGAAGGAAAAATGATTATGCTTTTTAGCTGTCAGAAAAACAATCCAGGGCAATTCATAAGGTATTACATTAACACATATAAAACAAAATGAAAACCAGCTTCAGAGTATGACCTTTCACTGCAGCAAAAGCAGAAGCAAGTGTATTGCAGACTAAATTAATACACATTCTACTAGGCAAATAAATTCAAAACAGGGAGTCAGATTCTCCTCACTCTGTGGGGAAACAAGTTTCAGCTCAAAGAAGACATCAATTCTGAATAGGAGTCAGACAAAAAATTGAAAATGCCAACATACCACACTGATATTTTTAAATCTTTAAGACCAAAAAAAAAAAAAAAAAAAAAATCCAACATACCAAAACAAAACCCATAGTATTCCAGTGATGTCAAAAAGGGAAGAGGGATTTTTAAAATATACCTTGTATCACTGCAGTATTGTCTGCAATTTTGGAATTAAGCCAGGATTTTATTTTCAGCTCCCTGGATCTTGATGTTGTATTATCATCAGGCAGCAAGGGTAGAAATTCAACTTGCCTAAGTGCACTTGTATACACATAGTTAAAAAAGAGATCTTTAACTGAGAGACATGGTCTGGTAAACGGAGTGGAAGTTACAGTAAATAATGGTGATATGCTCTGTAAAAAATTTGTAGTCAAATGCCATGACGTTTAAAATTAAATCCCCAAAAACGTAAGAGTAAAATAAATTTGGCTTATGCAAAACTATAACGAGGGAGATTCTTCATTCTTAACTGAACAGATGATGCAGAAATTATCAATGTTGTAAGTCCAGTATACTGCATAATATCATACAAACAGAGGAAATATATTTACTGTAGCGGAGACAGTCTGCTATAGCTCTTCAAAAGCAGATATTTAAAGTTTACTTTCACATGGGTTTTCACTTTTTGACCTGCTCTTGACCTGGGTAATACTTGCAGACCAGTGAGTTTAAGAAGGCCTGGGATCTATTAAAAGAGTAGTAGCTTGACTTTTACTGACTAGCACGCTGATGCTTTAAAGTAAATGTTATGGTTTGTCACAGGAACCAATTTGGTTACCGTTTGTTCTTCCTGCCCCTGCCTGCTGATATTTTTTCAAGTGTTTTTCATTCTTTAAATTCTATAAAGAAATCTGCATGCTGTTATTTTAAACTTCTGTATCTTTCTTTTGAGTAGTTCATATTTAAACAGTGGGCAGTATACCCAGAGTTTAACCCCAGTGCCATTTGGTAGGACTTGAACTCTGCACGCACCACCACTATGCTCCTCTTTTCTGGCCACTCAGTTATCATGGTGAAAGATCCCGTTTACCTGATCTTTAAAGGCATAGATGGCTATAATTCTTCTCCCTTCTCCCCTTAAATTAAACCTAAGCAATATGGTGCACTATGGATTTAAGTATTTTATACTAGCTTCATCACCTGTTTAAATTTGCATTTCAGCTATTATTGGTTTATTTTTTTAACATCACTAGTTCCTGTGATACCTTTCCAGCTTTACGCAATGTGTAGAATTTTGTTAGATATGTCAAAACACTGAGAAACTTCAAAGAGTTTGGCCAAACACAAGCCTGACCCATCCCTTAATTTTGCAAGGGACTATTTTGTAATACTTAATTTAATGGCTTAAAATAGCTCTATTTTATGCAATATGACAAAAAAGGTGAAAAATTTCTTCCCCCCCTTGAAATTACAAAACCATAAGCTCTCAAGTCCATGGGAAAAGGCCACAGCTGAGTCCCTAGCTAGCAACATGCTTGAGAAGCCCTGCATTTGTATGGTAGGAGAGCTACATACGAAAACAGGAATGAATCAGCCCTCAGCAGACATTAGCAGAGACTTGACATATACACAGCAGAGACTGAAGCACAATTTGGGTTGAGCCTTATCCTTTCCTCTAAAGCATTAGGTTCAAAGGTGCAGTAGTTGTGTAAATCCTCTAACTTGTATTTTTTCAATATCACATTTTTATTTGCCTCAAAACAAAGGGCTTATGTACCAGCAATGACTTATGTCCCAAAATGATATCAACTGTATAAGTTTATTTTCACAAAACTAATCACTCCTGTTCTCCCAGGTCAATGCAGAAGGGGATGGAACACAGCAGAGATGTTGCCTCTCTTCCTATGGCAGGTATATTGGCTTGATTCTTCCATGAATTATGTCTGATATTATATAAAGGGGATTTTCTGTGGACTCTTCTCCAATATTGTAAAGTCTGTCAAACAAAAGAAATCTCTAGGTTTTTGAAGTTGCCTGTATTGCACCTTTAAATTGCAAGAGATCCAAACTTGAGAGGGTTTGTTTGAGGCAGAGCTGTTGACTGACTAGACAACTTAAAAAATTCGGTTAAGAAAACATTAGCAGCTCTGGACAGGATTGATGAATGTATCAAATGATAGCCTGAAAAACCTTCAGAAATTAGATGGGGTGCAAACAAACATGGAGAAATTAAGCTGCTAAGCAAAAAGTTGCAAATGTTTCTTATTTCTCCTAATTGTTTCTTCCTTTCCTATGCAAATTCTAAAACTGTCATGCTTACAGCTAGAATTTTTAAGACCTTGTCTTCATTTCTAAGGTAGAATCAAAGATGGCTCCTTTGCCTCTTTTGACAACTTGCTGTTTACTGATTAAATCTATAGAGAAATGATAAAAGAACATTTCAAATCCCTAAAACTGAGTTTTGACATAAAATTCCTTTGGAGGTCTTACCATTACAACAGACTTTAGTTTGAGTAGCAACTCTTGAAGGCAATTAAACCAAAGGCAATATTTTGGTAAATAATTAAAGAGGGATTTTCCTGTGTCACCTTTATTAACAGTAAGCATCCCACCTTCATAGCAGCAGCATGCAAAATTGTGCTTCAAAAGTGCTACAGGGTACTGCCACAGTAACTTTGCTGTGCAATGAAACATTTGCTGAACTTGAGACAGGCTAAGCAGCATTCCACTATATAAATCACCTACCCTTGGTTTTGTTCAAGCAAAGTTAATGTGACTAACTGAAGAAGTAGATATTGTGATACTTCAAAGAAGTCCCACCCGTCCCATTCTGTGTTTTTCTGGGATGCAAGATAACGTCACTGACTTTGGTGTCTTGGTTAAGTCCAATTAAGGAGTAAAAGTAGGCTACATTTGTGCAAAGGATTTCCTATTGCTTTGAACGAGACAGTTTCCTTGCACTAATGAAAATTCAGTGACTTCAGACAATTGAGAAGCCCATTAGATTTGGTTGGCTACTAAAAGAAAAGCAAAACAAGGAAAAAAAAATAACACCCCTTCAATGCTTCCTATTGAAGAGCAAACAATGTCTGGAATATTTACATCTTCTCTTCAGCTTTAGTTTAACATGCAAATGGTTGATTCAACTTAATTATTTGCAAAAATCATTGTATGAAGAACAAGCATTTCTTTATGTTTACAAACATAAATATTTTTTCAATTGTTCAATTTTTTTTCTTCTTTTTAATAAAAAAATGAAGGTGAAAATTATTTACCAGATTTTCCATTTTTACAAGCTGCAGAATTATTACCCTTCAGCTTCTCAATCTATAGCCAAGAAAGCAACTGAATTGCTATCATTCACAGCTCCTGCAGGCTGCTGTAGTCACCAAAAGAAGGCTACCTTTAACTCAATGAAAGAGCATTTATCTGGAAAACTGCCTTCAAGATTTTAGAAACATAATTAGTGGAAAGGTTAAAAAGATCAGTCCAGTAGTAGCAATAAAGATGTTTAAAAGCTATAAGAATCTTTCAAGGCTAGAAAAGGCATTAGAACTGGTAGCTTACTGATGGTTACCCCAACCCCATATATTTCCCAGTGTAATGGGGATTGCACATATTAAAAGACCAGTGATAGATAAACGGAGTCAGCCTTGGTTTGTAGGATTTGCTTGGACACTTAAGAGCCAAACTCAAAGCTTAACTCTTAAAGGAGTGATCAATTTGTTAACAAAAGATTACATAGGCTTTTGCAGTTGTGAGGACAGACTACCAGAAAAAGAGCATTATATTTTCAATAGCTCAACACACTAGAGAAGAACCAACACACAGCAGAGAAGAAAGATGAAAGAGTCATAACATTTAATTAATTTCAATTATTTCATCAACAAGAGTAAGTGGGTATTTTTCCTAATGAAATTAGAGGGTGTTAGAGAAGGAAGGATAGGCTTAGGTAGTATATTTAAAAATTAATACAAGTCATAACATTTGGCTTTGAATCCAAATGTGTACTCCAGCTTTTGAGACTTTGATAGTGTTAGCATCTGCAGTTTGAGTTCAAGCCACTGTAAGGCTAGAACTCAGTCTTAATCTGCAACCCAATATAAGTTGTTCTGGTTCTACAACAGGATAAGCAAAACCATGCAGGAAAATTAAAAATTTACCCAAATTTTAATCCAGACTAAAGTCAGGTAGGAACCCTGGAGATTCTGAGTACATTTCACTGCTGCTTTCCATCTTGATCTGGAATTCAAAGTAAATAAAGCAAGTTTGACCCAAAAAAATTTGCAGCTAAGACTGAAAGAAGAGTTCATTTTTTTTAAACTCTTGCAATCTAACAAGAAGGCTTTTATCCCAGAACAGGCAGCTCAACTGTGTGATCAGAAAGCCTCTTGTCCTAACTCTGTGGAAATAAATGAGAAATTTGCCCCTTATTTCAGAGTAACCAAACTTCAGGCCAAATCTCTGATGTGTAAAAAAATAGGCAGCCCCCTTGCTATCAGGTTATAGATTGCAAGGCAGGATTGAGAATTGCCAAAGTTTCAATAAGCTTTTTTTCACAAGATTTGGGAGAATTTTTTAAATAGCAGACTGGCTTAGCTGCCACTTCCCAGCCTTCTCCTCAAGTCAGTTTAACTCTCATTTTCCTAATTTTTGACTGGACATTTTTACGAGATTTCAAACTGCGCTAAAGCCCAAGGTATGGGATTTATTCGTGTTTCTCAACACACAAAGCTGCATTATACAAGACTTCTGCACAAAGATCTTCTCTTGTCCACTCTGGAGAAGACAAAGCCTCAAAGGGAGTGTTAACATCAAGGCTGCCTAATAACCGGACTGAATTTCACAAGCAACCTTGTTTGGAAGGGATGCACAGGGAAGAATGACGAGCGGGAAATTAAAGCAGAAGAACCACCCACCACCATTTAAAATGAAGCCAGAAAACGGGAAATTTAAAGGATTTGAAAATAAAATGGGCTTCCTGGTTCAAAGCATTGCAAAAGGAATATGGAATTTTTAACCTTTAGGTAGCCAGTTCAAAATCCAGCTGAGGTCAGGAGGGATGAAAGGTTATCATCCTCTAATGATTTTCACAAACTTAATTAAAGACTCCATCAAGCTTTTCATGTCCCAAGTGCACAACCCTAACTTCCACTGGAGACAATAGAAAAACTCATATTGACTCAGAAAGGAGACAGCATGTATCCATAAATAAGCATCATGACAATGACCGGAGAGAAGCTTATTTAAAAAAAAAAAAAAAAAAAAAAAAGGTGAATACACTCCAGATGTAAAGAGGCTTTGGGACCTAGACATGCATTTCATGATTTTGGGTGCAACTTAATTAAAAGTCTTGCTGAGAAGAAAAAACAAGCAACAAGCCAAAAGGAGGTAAGACCCAAACTAAAGAAAAGCAAAGAATTAGACCGTCCACAGAAGGACAAGCATCATGAGCAAGAGAAAAAACTTGGGTTGTTTGGTATAAAGTTGTGTTGGATCTCTAGTGATGGGCATTTCTCTGCCCTTTTACAAAAAGAACCAAGTCTTGATCTATGGTGTCACAGGCACAAGCAAAAGAGCTTGTCATATAGATGTGGTTTTCAGTTTTAAATCATAAATCAGCTTGCAAATGCAAATCTAGTAAGGAAATGCCATGAGAGTATGCTGATGCAGTAAGAAACACAGAGTACTGAGCCTTGGATGAGCCTTAACTCTTTGGAAAGAAATTTGTGTACATTTAAACATTTTTGGTACAAATGCACAAAACCTGCAATGTGTAAGTCCCCATCTCATTTGTCTGACAAAGATTTTGCACCTAAACTCATTATACTGTAAAGGCCATGTTATGTCATGAGATCCTGATGAACAGATTTTTGCAACCTCCTGGGACCCTACTATTTACCACTCAGGTTTCTCTAGTTGTAAGAGGTTATCATGGGCTAAACTTAGAACAGGTGAAGCCAAGGAGGAAGAACAAAAGGACATGATGTTTTCAAGAGAAAGCTGAGGAACTTGGGAACCAGGACCTCTCTTGAAAAATTCTCCTTCAATGCATTCATATATTTGCATTTGTCACTGGGATTGCTTGAAAGCCTCATCTAAGTGGTGCCACAGCAAGGAGGAAGGGGTAAAAGAAGAATAGGGATAAGAACTGAAAATCTGGCTTTTAAAAAACGTAACATTCAGCTTACTGCCCAACATTATGGATCCTTCTGCACTCATGGGAAACTATACCTCTTCTCCCCTTGGGTTTCCCTGTGTTGTTAAATGACAAAGGGCATACTACACAACTCTTATCACTGACTCAAATTGAATTAAAGATATTCTAAAAGGCTCACAAAAGTATGAGCTGCACACAGACCTGTAACATTTCCTCACTAGTGCAAGCATTTTCTTGAATACAATCTTGAATGTTCAAGATAAAACCGAGTCCTCTACTGGTTTAGACTCAGGATTTATTCTCCACAGGAAACCTGAACATCCTGGAATTTGCCCCAAATGAAAAGGAAAACACATTGAAAATCATTTCCCAGCAATTTAGAAGTTAAAATTTTAAAAGCATTTTTTTCCATATTTTCATTTTGAAATCTGCAGTTATAATATCAAAATGCTGAAATTAAGAAACAGAACTTAATAGCCATGGTTACAGATTTGTGTGTTTGGTGCTTTTTCCCTGAAAAATTCTAAGGGGATGAGCACATATTTTTTGTTGAAAAATGACTCTTTATTAAACACCATACATCAATGGAAAAATATTTCACCAAAGAATTGCACCAATCTACCCCAACCAGCTGTTCTTTCACAGACAGGAAAGAAAAAAAAACAAACAGCTTTGTTGGTAGAAACCTTGAAAATATGAAAATGTAAACTAAAATATCTTTTTAATTATTTATTGAAGTTAGAAAGTAACGTATGTGTTGTCATTTATATACTGAACTGTTTACAGTACTTGTCTTTCCTGAGCATCTGAAGACCTCTTGAGAAACCAGTGGGGGAAAACCAGAAAACAGGACTTCATTCCCAGCATTCCTTTAAGTTTTGTGGGTCAGATAACACAGACCTATTTGTGTAAAATCCCAGTAAAATCACAAATTTTCAATAGTTTTCTATGGAAGCAACAGCTCATAGTGACATGAGTCATCTGATGTGACATTTGCATCACAGCACGGGGCTTCAGCTGCAGTAGTTGAAGGACATCTGAGTTGAATCCTCTCAAGATTTATTGCATCTGCATAACCTATATGTAGCTTGGGGTGCTGCTCATCCCCCCTCAGCCCAGCAACCAATAGTCCAACAGTGAATGAATGTAAGAACCCCCAGAAATTCCTCAGATAAAACCCTATGACTTCTCTATCTGGAGAACCCATGAAGCCTCCTGCCTCCACTTCCCCAAGCCTTAAATGCAGAGAATAACAGCAACTGCACCAAAGGCTTCAAATGCATAGATTAGTACCAGAAAAAAATAAAGCTCTGTAGAGACAAAAAGCTTCACATCTCTTCCAATGCAGAGGAGTCCCAAATTGTCACTGTGATTTGGTACCTCTTCATAGATAAGTCTCTCTTCTGTTGTCTTTCTGACCAGTCTCAGTCAGGTCATTTATCAAACTAATTGCTTTAAAGACAGACATTCTTAGGCAATCTGTTCCCTCTTCGTATTTCCCATTACAGTCATTGAAAGTTATGTATGCAGATGAAAATGATAACAGACCTCTTGCGCTCTCAGAATATTCCTTTTTTAAACAAACTCTGGGAACACCAACAGCAAACATGACTGAGTCCAGTCCAATCTGAGAGTTCTCGGAGTAAGAAAATACAGTAGCAGTACTAGTGTCAAGCAAGTGATTCTAGTCCATTGTTTACCCAAAACGTTTGAGAGCTGATTAAGCAGCCAGCTTAAGGTCTGGAAACATGTTCAGCAATAGCGCTTGTGTGCCAACTGAAGACAAACATTGCCACCATCACCAGATCCTGCAAACAATCCCCACCTTCCTTCTCTCTGCTACTGAGAGATAAAAATTAATATGAGTAAGTGAAGAAATGCTGGACTTACACAACATGCAATTCACACTGAACTACCTGAAAAAAGTTAAGTAGAAATATTCTAATGCGAGACTGCAAGTGCTGTGTGTACTCTATTCAACTGAAATATAGCCAGCATTTGGGCTTTTGAAAAGTACTCTCTGTCCTAGTCCTCAGCCTACAAGTTTCATTGTGAAAGGGAGTGGACATGATAATTGCCAGCAGGTCTGGAACCCATCTGTTTGTCCTCAGGTGTTGCAAACCATCACTTTGTCTCTGTAGACAGCCTACTCCTTGACAGGACACTTGCAAACCCTTGTCCCCTTGGAACACACATCTACCCTCCCTTACCCAGGGACCGTGTCTCCACAGCAGACAGAGCAGCCTCTTGCAGTTCTGTTGCTCCCTCGGCATAGGATGGAGCAATCAGGGCTAGTGGCTTTCAAGGGGGATTACAAAAGCTTTAAGTAAAGGAAACCATACAACAAGATCTTCCTTCTGCTTCCCCCACTTTTTATGGCTTGTTATTCCTTACAAACAAGGAAAAAAGTGCTGAAGTCTTTGAAAAAGGATAATTGCCATGCATGTTGGATGACCATCTTTCCTGTAGGGCTCATTTATGGACATGACCAAAACAAGACAGACCTAAAACTGCCTTAATGTGTGAGATTATAGCACTACCTTGCTCACAAATAAAATACAAAATGATACACTAGGTATCATGACATTATGACTAAAATATTCAAGTGCTATATTAATAAATAGCAGTAGATGAAAGAATGTATTCCCTCCGAAGCTAAAACATTTGTCAAGATGCATACATCTAAACAAAAGATTCACCTGAATGTATAAAAGAAACATGTGCTTTTTCAGTTCATTACAAAAGATACAAATATATTCCCAGCAATACGAAAATGAAATGACGTGCATATTTAAAGCAAAAACAAACAACAACAAACCAACCAACCAAAAAGCATGCAAACAAAGAAAAAACCTCACCTAATTATTCCAGTCACAAATTTTGGAAATTGGTACCACTCAACACAATTCCACACGTTGCCTCTATTCTATTACATTCCTGTATACTTTGTAGGCACTACAATGAGACAATCTAGTCCTTTTTAGTATTCTAAGCTTCCAGCTGATGCTCAGTGATGGGAGTAGAAGGAATTCAGCTGATTTCTGTAACCCTTGAGATAGTACGGAGATACCCACAAGTATGAATATGTTGGTAAAATAAACCCTTAAGGACTTGCATACTGTTAGAAAGACTTACTGGGGGTGCAGAGAATGCTATGAAGTGGAATTATCAGTGCTATTCTATAATTACTGTAAGTAAACAGCTGGAAATAAAGGTCAGCTGGTAAAAAAAAAACCCTTTTTCAAGGAGGAGTTCTAGAGGCTCTTTAGAAATTCATAATTAAGCTAAAAAGGCATCTGATAAAAAAAAAAATCAACAATCTCATGCTTTCATAGTGTTTTTCCCCATGCTGCATGCAATTGAATTCACTCCAGTTCATGTGTGACCACAATTTTTTTTTTTGGTGTGTCTCCTTTCCAATCACCAGATTTAAATCACCATTAAGCAGCACGTCAAACAATCAGATCACTGTGGGCTCACTCCTATCTCCTTGTGACTGATAAATCCCCTCGATACTTTTCAGACACTGAACTACTCAGTCATTTTGGTGTATTTATATGAGCTTTGATGATGTGACCAAGTTGCTGACAGCTTGCTTGTGTTAAACTGCAGCTCAGCTTTAAGTCTGCTGGTGTAGACTCTGTTCCGCTCCAAACCGTCAAGGAAACTGCAGGAGCCATTTAAACACTAACATACCTTCAATGAGAAGTGTCAGTATTGCCTCATTTATGTTTACTTTCTTCATCACACACGTGCTTCAGTGTTCTTTTCCTTCTGCGCCACTTAGTTCTGCACTGAAACTTCAATCTGCCCTGCAAGGCAGCTCCCATTGTTTTTTATTACTGTGGCTATTGCCATAAAGGAAAATAAAAAGTGTTTCTATAGATACATCAGCAACAAAAAGAGAGCTAAGACTCTCCATCCTTTACTGGGTACTGAGTGACAAAGCCTGAGGTACTTCATATCTTATTTGCCTCAATGTTTAATAATAAGTAACACTTGTTCTGTGGGTACCGAGCTTCCTGAGCTGGAAGACAGGAAGCAGAATGAAGACCGCATAATCCAAGGAGGAAAGTTCAGAAACCTGATACACATCTTAGACACATTCAAGCTTATGGGGCTGGATAGGATCCACCCAAGGGTGCTGAGGGAGCTGGCAGCTGTTCTCACCAAATCACTTCCTATCTTTATCAGCAGTCCTGTCTAGTAAGGGAAAGGGTGCAGATGTTGTTTACCTGAACTTTACTAAAGCCTTTGGCACTGTTTCCCACAGCATTCTCCTGGAGAAACTGGATGCTCATGGCTTGGTCAGGTGCACTGTTCGCTGGGTGAAAAAACTGGCAGGGTGGCTGGGCCCAGAGGGTGTTGGTGAATGGATTTACATCCAGCTGGCAGATAACCACTAGTGGGGTTCCCGAGGGCTCAATATTGGGGCCTGTTTAAAATCTTTATCCATAATTGGGACAAGGGGATGGAGTACACCCCCAGTCAGTTTGCAGATCACACTAATTTGGATAGGAGTGTTGATCTCCTGGAGGGTAGGAAGGCTCTGCAGAGGGATCTGAACAGGTCATATCCATCGTCCAAGGCCATTTGGATGAGGTTCAACAAGGTGAAGAGTTAAAAAGGGTCCTGCCCTGGGTCACAACAATCCCATGCAGCAAACACTACAGCCTTGAGGCAGAGATGCTGGAAAACTGCCCTGCAAAAAAGGATCTGGGAGTGCTGGTTGACAGCAGCTGAATGTGAGCCAGTGTGTCCCCAGGTGGCCAGGACCACCAATAGTATCCTGGCCTGTATCAGAATTAGTGTAGCCAGCAGGACCAGGGCAGTGATTGCCCCCCTGTACATGGAACTGCTGAGGCCACACCTCAAATGCTGTGTCCAGTTCTAGGCCCCTCACTGCAAGAACGACACTGAGGTGCAGGAGCATGTCCAGAGAAGGGTAGTGGAGCCAGGCTCTGGAGCCCAAGTCTCATGAGAAGCATCCAAGGAAGCTGAGGTTGTTTAGCGTAGACAAAAGGAGGCTCAGGGAGACCTTATCACTCTCCACAGCTACCTGAAAAGAGCTTTTAGTGAGGTGGGGGTCAGTATTTCTTTAACAAGCAATAGGACTAGAGAAAACAGCCTCAAGCTGCACTAGGGCAGGTTTAGATTGGATATTAGGAAAAATCTCTTCATAGAAAGTCATTAAGCATTAGACCAGGCTGCACAGGGAAGTTGTGGCGTCACCATCCCTGCAGGTGTTTAAAAGAAATATAGAGGTGGCCCTTCGGGACATGGCTTAATTGTGGACTTGGCAGTGCTGGGTTAATGGTTTGACTCAACAATCTTAAAGTTCTTTTCCTGCTTAAACAGTTCTGTGAGTCTTTTGGTCATTTTATTCCACCTATTTCATCCTCTGAGACCTGCAGATTATCTTATACATGTAAAGCAGGATTTTCCTTGTTAGTCACATATAAGAATTCCAACACAGTTATAAAGAAATGCTTTTTGGGGGAATTTCTAACCTTACAATGGTCCTTATAAACACTTGGGATACAATTTTAAAATATATCCCCTTAAGTTTTTTCACACAGGACCAGACATGTCGCAGGGGCATTCTTAAATATTTATAAGTTATTCCAAAGAGATAAAAAAAGAAAAAACTGAAACCATCCCAAATGTTCCCATGCATGTTTGAGTCTACTAAAAATTCTTAAGATTCTCCCAGAAAACAGTGTTCTACCAATGCAGGGTCATGGTCTTTGGCCTCTGCATTGCCCCAAGCATATTTACCATTATTATAAGACCTGTCATTCATCTCTTTAGATCTCTGACAGAAAAAGAAGTTTAGCTGTTTTATGTAGTTAGACAATATCTTGATGCAGAAACAAGCACTCCCAAGCCTGTGTGTCAGCCACAGAACATCTGTGCTTTTGTGCTGGTGATTTTGTGACACTTTTAATACACAAAGAAAAACTTCTTCCAACTTTCTCAGCAAAGATGTTTTACACTCATCTTAAAAATAGTGAATGCGACATCCTTAATGTCCCTGGTGCTAAAGGAAATCTGTACACAGCGTGTAATGAAACAATACATTCATTGTACAATTTTTCAGTATTCTAAATTTATCAGAGAATCAGAAGTTGTACAAAAAATAATCTTTTTATTTGTTTTCTTGAGGCAGTAACTGTTTCAGTTTTGTGTGCTTTTAAGCAATGATTTTTTTGGTGGGTCTTTTAAACACTCCTGCAATATAAATAACCAATACACCAACACAGTATATGTAAAATACCAGTCATGTCCAAGGCCAGACTTTCTTTCTCCAGACATACATCAATTAGTTTGGTTACTTGGCTGGATGCTCAGTTTCTCTAGCGAAACATACAGGAACCCTGGTTATGTTTTTCAAAGTAAATTGAATTACTTTAGTCTCAAAGTGCACTCATAATTCTTAAAATTTGCATATATTCTTACAAGTATAAAGAAATCATTCAAGTCTATGAGTGAACCTCTACTCAAAGCCATTGGTGTTTTATTTCTCTTGGGCTTTTAGTCCTGAGGCCATAAGCCTGCCATGAGCTCTGGCAACATAAAGCTGACTTGTGAAACTGTAGGTCATTCCCTGGATAAGTCAAAGCCAAAAGTCTTTTCCTGAAGGCTGAAATGAAGGAGACAGGAAATATGAAGACATCCCTTTTTGTTCCCCACCTCATTACCAAGACAGTTCTGCCCATACTTCAAGATCACAAGATCAGAAAATTACCAACACCTTCAACTTTCCTAACTAGCCACTAGATCTTAGCACCAACATATTCAGAGCAGCAAAATATAAGGTGGTGAATCTAGAGATGTAAGAGAAATTATGTTCATTCATTCATTTACCTGGAAGTAACTTCATGGCCACTAGGACAAGCTCAACCAATCTCTGGGATTTAGTCATGAACAATAATGGGATACTATTTCTCATGGTGACTCCTTATCCCAAATTCAGCTACAGAACTTCCATCAGCTTCTTCCCATAGGCACCTTAAGTGTTGCAAACCCACCCCCAGAGCAGTAGAAAAGACACTTGGTAATTTTGGAGCCCATTGGCCAAAAACCCCCACGACTTCCATGCAACTCCAAACACTCACATGCCTCTCTTTGGGATTTAAGTACTTCTGCAGCAGAAAGATGAATAAGGAGAGGAGGTCTATAATTTTGTTTTGTTATTGTTTAAAGGCTTGAGAGGCTAAGGAGACATCAGCTCTGAGATTAGGGGACCCTAAGGCATGGTGGGAAAGAAAAGGGTGCTGGTCTAGTTCTAGCAGGAAGAAGAGGTATCAGACACAATTTAAAAACATAAAAGCAAGATCATCACAAAAAGAAAACTTTCAAGTGTTAAAGGACTAAAATAGATCATGAGATCTTCATCAGATTTCAAAAATGTGAGGTGAAAATCAGGCAAAGTTAGGAACAGCAAGAAGTCTGCAACAGAAAATTGACATGTATCACAGCTTCAGTGAAAAAATGAGAAATAAAGAGAAGGAAAACATGACATTTGAAAGCAAAGAAGATACAAGTTAAATGGTCTTCCAAACTAATCCGCTGGCATTTTCTCAATATTTGTAAACTGTGAGGTAAACCATGACACTTTAAGAAATACACAAGACTAATGTTCACCCCATGGATTCTTTTTAAAATTACCCACTTCTCCTCAAAAGATTTTAAAAGATGAACCATTTTTGCTGATCTGATTGATCTATCACTATAATTCTTAAAGGATGTGCATAAGCCACAGTGTGCATACTGATCCATAAATAACAGGAAAGAGGGATTCACTCACCTCCTGTGAGCAAGCAGAGCCACATTATTGGAACAGAGAGGAGGAGGACATGCCATTGTATCTCAGCTAAACTGTTATGCAATAGCTGGAATGATGCAAGATCAGGCTTGGAAGTGGGAGCTGGGCTTCCTATTCCCTGTCCTGAGAGATGCAGAGCATTGCAGAGGTATCTGGTGAATCTCCAGGGATAAGGTTCAAGTCTTGTCACTACAAATCACCCTCTGCCAAGCAATTTGTGCAGCAGCTTATAACAGCAGTTAAACAAAGGAGTCATGGGGCCATCCTCTGGACTGAGGGCAAGGCAGTTGCTACTGGGGAGAGGAGACTGGGAGATAAAAGCAAAGCAAACATGCCAAAGTTAATAGGGCAGAAAAGGCTCAGCCTCCCTCCAACCCTGGCTGCGTGGCAGGAAAAGACGGCGTGTAGGCTATGAATGGATAAATACGTGAGGGCATCTGCACGAACCAGTCACGCTGAAATCTGTCATCTTCCTTCAGAGCTTGCCTGAACAGGTGGGGTTTTCAGCTGCTCTCTGGAGGCAGGATACTTGCATTCATGCCCTCCAACTGTGCAGGAGCAACTTTCTACAAACTTAATAAAGCAAATGCAAATAGATTTACATGGGGAAAGTTATATTTATAACAGAAATGAAAACTATCTCAGGTCAGGTTGCTTTCCATTTTCATGATGTAATTACAATTAGTATTATGCAAGAAGAGACTTTTGTCTTAAGGTCTTTAAAATAAAATCTTGGAGGCTGCTAAAAATCATGGAAAAACTAAAAATGTGATGTTTTGGAGAATGTTAGCCTGTTGTTCCTGGGATATTCCCTAATCACTCTGGGTATTTTCCAAAGTGCAGAATACCATTTCAGAGCAATTGGGAGAGGCTTTCCAGAGGTTGATAACTGAGAATCAAGTTGTGATTCCAAAAAATAAAGGTTGTGCCTGAGGCATTTTTACTTCAATAAACAAAAATACTCAGACTTTACATGTCATTCCAGATGCATTGCCTGTCTTTTTGCTCTTTTCCTTCCCTAAAAGACTGGGGACAGAGAAGTGTCTCATTCCTGGGAAGCAGACAGTTCTTACAAAAAAATTTCATAGTAAAATTTCATATGATTCACCAGGCATACTTGGATGAAGCCAAGTGTCCACATACTTAGAACAGCATTTTGCAAAGTATATGAAGATTAATACAACTTTACTAATGTGGCTAGTGAGTCCAGTTAAGGCAATGACCTACAGACCTTACAGACCAAGCCAAATGAATCCTTGAAAGGGATCCCAGCATCCTGGGTGGACTGGTGTAACCTGTGCCATTCCCACAGTGCCGATTGCTGTGCTGTCAGGTACCCAATCGGATTTAAAATGCTCTCAGTGCCACCTCTGATTGCAGTTCAGACATTGGTAGAATAAATATAAGAAATAAACCCCATAACACTCCTTGTGTCATGTATATAGAGACACAGGAGAATTCAGGATGCAGTGGATGGACCTCTAGGAGCTGCAGAACACTTGATTGCCATCAGCCCTACAGCAAGGGTACTGTGGGCATCACAGCAAAGACCAAGTGAAGGAGAGAGTCATCAGGGAGGTGGGGCTGACTCACATTTATTCCTATAGATAGTCCATAAAGGTGCAGTTTCTGCATATAAGTAGGGAGCATTGGGATCATCTCCATGCTTCCTCCCAAAGCAAGGTCACTCGCACATCTGTAGGCAAGAGGTTTTCTCTGATCACCAAGTATCAGGTAGGAGGAAGAGGAGCTCAGGGGTCTTAGAGTAAGAAGGTATCTTTTTTACCCCTTGGGCTTTCAGGATTTACTTGTTTGTAAAAGGCAGAGATCACTCTAAGACTGATGGAGTGAAATAAGCTTGGGGTTTAAGGCAGTGGTTTCACATTATGAAGAGGTTAGGAATGAAATGCAAGGATTCCTGGCCTAAGCAACAGGTATACACTTTTCACTAAATAGTGGACCAGGATGGAAAGGAGTTGATAACAAAGGAGTTGCACAATATTCCACTACTCTTCATCTAAATATAAAGAGCTGAAACTAGGGGGTTTGGAGTCTCGGGGTTTTTCCCTCTGAAAATGAGAGGCAATGGGAAAAGTAACCTACCTTTTTTGCCAGGGAGGCTTAGCAAGTTCAATTCCTGCAGAATTTATTATCATGGTGCAGTTAAGGTTGCTAATTTCCTTCAGGAAAAGGGAAGTTTTTAGGTACATTTCTTAAAGCTTATAAGAACTGAGTCAGGGATACAATTTCAAAGTCATTAATAAGAAATGTCAGGAATTTTGGCAGTCTTGTAGGACTTGATCCAAAAAGTTAGGCAACTACAATGAGCATTCCTCTTTCCCATTGTTACTTTTGAAAAAGTCTTAAAATAAGGATGAGAAACTGTATAAACCAGAACAAAAATTCTAACCCTGTTTCAAGACTTTACATGAAATCTTTCACATTTTATGTTAATATTGACTTGCTCATGTTCTATTATAATCTTGATTCCGCCACTTCATTTCTACTTATGTGAAAAAATTACAATGCATATAAATATTACCTACACAATTAGCTAAATGGTGATGCATGTGAGGTGTTGAAACAGGAGATAAAATATTGCAAAGATCTCAGAAACACTTTCCATCAAATTTTGTCACAAAGGACAAGTTCTGACACACAAACACATTTTGGTTTTGCCGTTACATACTATGCCATAAACCTGGCATGTTCTGATAAACATAACCAAGAAAACAGTAGCCACTTATTTAAATTATGCATAGAAATATAATAGTTATTTAAAAGCAGAAAAGATTGAAAATATTACATGAACTTTTAGCCAAAATAATCCTTTTCCTTAAGGAACAAGAGTCCACAAATGGGTTATAATACATAAATATTTTTAGTCCATTTTACTTATAGACTGTTCAAAACTTTTTCTCTGGGTCCAGCAATTCATTTGATCAATATTATTATTATTAAACATTGCTCCAAATTCCCATCTAAAGTACTTAATACTAAACCAAAAGCACTATCCAAAAACCACGAGTGCATTATATTATTCCAGGGATGGATTTGGTACCAGTTGAGGAAACCCAGTGAACCTCTAAGGCTAGGACAATAGCCTTCTCAACAAGCAGCATTATTTTCAGTTATTTACCTTAGTAACACTGTGATCAGAGGCAGAGTCTATAATATTTTTCATTGGGATTCAACATATAATATTCATCATTTGGAAAATTTTACACTGCTCCTGTAGGCACATGACAAAAGCAATCGCACAGGAGTGTGTTATTTTCTAAGGCTGCTTGCTCCCAACCTTTGATTTCTTGTCTGCAAGGCATGGGTATAGCCTTTTTTTGTAGCAAGAGGCTGTTATACAACATGAAAATAAGATTCAGAAACTGAAAATAATCTCTGAGCATATGTATAAAATTCTAAAGGCCAGTCTCTGAGTACATGAGTATACCATTAACATTGACTTCAGCTGACGCTGTGAGACAGAGAAACACTTTAACCCCACAGTACCAGAACTTCTCTGCAGGTAAACTGCTGTAAGAGACTTTCAAAGCAAACTCTGGCTCTCCTCCTTTACAACGGAATCTATTGATTTTAACAGCATTAAAACATCAGGCCCCAGCATGCAAAGTGTTGTTTGCAAAGATTTCAGTCAGTGTTGCACTTCAGAAGGGCCTTTTAGGATAAAAAGCAAAAAAGAAAATTCCTTCGTAGAACAAACAAACATGTCCAATTCTTTTTCTGCACTGAAACATAGTTTTTATCCTAATTTAATTAACGTGTTACCTTGGGGCAACATGGCAGTTCAGAAAAAGGTACAAGGAAATTAAAAGGGCAACAGAGCAATCTTACTGAATATTTCTCTAAAGGAAACACATTAAGCAACTCTGACAAAAATTTATCCTTTAAGGAGAGATAAAAGAATTCATTCAAGCTGGCTAAATATTTTTTTCTTTCATATGATAACTAAAAATGAGACAAAATCTGAAGACAATCATCAGTCATTTTACCACATGAAGAATGGTTTACTAGCAAAGTCAAAAGTATAAATATGTACAGATGCTTTTATTTTTGCTATGCAGAGGCTATTTCTAGGAGAGAGGGGAAGACTATTTTCTTCAGGATGCACAAACTGTGTTTTTCTTTATAGCCTAACTTGAGTGTTTTGCTTTGTATCTCGTGACACAGCACTGCTGAGCCTGCATTGCTCGTTTCCTGCTGTAGAAACACCAGGGCCGACGCTTCCCAGCACCCTTGCTTCTGGGCAGTCTCACACTCAGACCTAGACTTTGAATCCCCAGAGGTGGAAGTGTCCTGACCCAGGGATTAGCTTGGGGCCACCATGAAGAGATGAAATATAGACATGGATGGCTTCTCAGAGCCCATCAGTAGCATTAATCTGTTTGTCTGCCTATTTATCCTCATTTGGGTTGGCCAACAAAACATCAAGACTAAGCAAACATGGAACTGCTGTTATTACTCATCCAGCACCAATTGCTACTGCCCTGTTCCCACTGCACCTAAATCTAAGATATTTGGCTTAACTAGCAGCATGGGCTATAATGAAAAGCAGATGTAGACGCTGCCACCTTTTGGTGATAGCCGATTGGATTATTACACATTCCCCAAATTCACTGATGCTGCACCTGTATCTGTCCCAAAGTGGTTCTGGCATACAGAGAGAACCCTCAGCTCCTTACCAGGCTGGAAGGCAGACAGAGGTTTTTGTCTAGGAACTGCTTTAAAAATAGAGATATTTTTAAATTACAGTTTTTCTAAAGTCATCTTGCTGTGTCAAGGCACAACTGCAGTGCTTTAGACTTCTTTCTGACAAAGAGAATGGCTGCAGCACAAGCCCACCCCAGCCATTTGTGTCAAGCCTTGGCATGAAGGGAAACTAAATTCTTTGTGCCTTAGACCTCTGAGCATTAATAGCAACTTCTAAGAACCACCTTGGTGTATTTTCTTCCTAGAAGTTTGCCCACTGCATCACAACAGGAAAGGACAGAAGTACCTAGGTAGCAGAAAGATGTTGGGGAGGAACATTTCCACATCAGTGAAGAGGAAGGACCCCCACCATCCACACCCATCCCAGCAATGAGGGCCAGGAAAGGCAGAAGAGCTCACAGGAAGCAGCTTTCAATATGCACGGCCTGGCCAGGGGGAGGTTCATCGCAAACCCCTGCCAGGCTGCCAGCATTCCCACACAGGAGCCCCCCACTCCCCCCAGTAACTCAGCATTCCAGAAGCTAGTGCTCCACCAGGCCCCCTGCTCCTGCTTGTTGTATTTGGGACATTGACCTGGACCGGAGGAACATCAGCACCTGAGCCACCATGGAATGCCACGCAGCACCTCCTGATGAGCACTGAAGCTCAGCACTCAGAAGGCTGACAGAGAAAGGGAGGAGGGAGGGAAAGAGGGAAGGTGTCATGCCAGCACTTGGAGCGGCAACATGCCATCTAAAAGGCTATCCATTTTCCTGATGGGTATCCAGTGTCCTGCTGTCAACAGCAGGCAACAAAAAGGAGCGTGCTGCTCCATTCCAGGGCACGAGCAAAGTGCCCTCTGCCACACATGCCCTTAAGGCCCCGACAGGTAATTCAACCTTCGCTGAGCGTGTCCCTAGGCCACCCTGTGCTCCTCACTGCCTGGACTGTGGTCAGCTAGGGGACACCACTCCTCCTTCCATGGGATTTCCCTGCCTGAGAATCAGCAAATGCTGTGCTGGGTGGGTTGAGAGGAGCTGTCATTCAGCCACCACAACCAAGTAAGCAAAAAAATCAAACTCCCAAGATTTTTGAAAAGCTAAAATTTACCTAAAATTTTAAATCAAGTAGGCCATTCTCTCCAGGCAAAAAGAAACCTGGGCAGCTTTCTGAAAGCATTTTGCTTGTACACAGCATTTATTCATTTATTTACCTTTTTTTTTCCACTTATATGGGTACGACAGGAAGACCCCAAAGTAAACCCTCATTTACCACAGGAGGAAATAATCTGAAATACAGAGAAACATACAAAAAGTGGGTGTCCCAGCTGGGTTACCAGGCTATTAGCACAATGCCTCTAGCTGTCACAACACATCACCCTTTGCTCCCTGATTGCTAATACTTTGTCTCAGTTTCCAAGCTCTCTTTGCTAACAAACAACCCTGTCCCAAGGCTTTGAACTTAATCGTTACATTTGTAAGTGGTGATAGACTTTGTCACCACCACCCTGACTATCCAGCAGCAACCTTGTTGAACATTAAAATGTGTTACTGCAAGCACTCAAAAGTTCAGAAATAGAGGAACAGTTAAGGATTTTGTATTTTGTTCTCTGCACACCATAAGGATGATTGCTGATTAGTACTACAAGATGTAACCTTAAGGACAACTGACATCCAGTTGTCTTTTGAAGACACACAGTCATTTTTCATGTGATGGAGTGATAGGAAACACCAAAGTTCCCACAAATAAATCTAAATGTGACCCATGGACAAATAAACAAAATGATATAATTTGGTGAGGGTTTACATTTATTAAAGTCAGTTCTCATACAATACAACTTCTCTCTCAAAAGTTTTACATTTGGGTTACAGCTAAAGGCTTTCATTAATTTTAAGTGAAAAACTGATTTATTTGGACAATGGAGCTTAAATTCCGCTTTGAAAAACAGGTTTTTGAGGCTTTAACTACAGTTACTCAGCCATATACGATTGTATTTTTTTTAGACTTCATATTTATTCATTATGCTGGTGAATTAATTCCACTGAAAGGACATCTAGTGCTAATGCTAAGTTTACAATAAAGTCAAGGCTGCCATTTGTAAATTGATACATTTAGCAGCTAATATTCCTAGGTATAATAGGTAAGTTGTGTTGCTCTCAAACAATGAAATACACTTAGTTGTGTGTTTCGTTAAAATATCAGAGGTGTTTCTCGACTTCGTGAGTCTAACATGAATCCCACGTACCAGGTACAGATGATTTTTTTAAAATCTTTTATGTTTTTATGCATTAGCATCCACGACATGTTACCACACATGGGTGCATGCACCTATCCAATCCATGCTTCTCCAACTGTGCTTGTTTGCTATCTGTTAAAGAAAACTAGGCAGTGGAGGGATTTGAGCAGTAAAAGTCTATGTCTTTCTTCAGTCTCTATCCACCCTTCACAGCTTTAAATCCCATACAGGACAGTTTACGGTTACCCAAGAATGAGTGCCAGAATAACAAAGAATTGACATCTGTAGCATCTGGAAATATGGTTGTGGCAAAACTGAACAGTAACTCTCAACAAACTGCCTCAGCACAGGGATTACAAACTCTGCTTTACTCATATTAAAAGGTGTTTTAAGTGCTAACAAACAAAAAACTCAAACCAACCAAACAAAAAACCCCAACCAACCAAAAAAATCAAAATAAAGAAACCCCAAACCTCCTGTTTTTCTAACCAATAGCAGCTGAAACCAGGGCAACAGAAAACATACAAGCTACTTCTCCACAGCATGCTGCCATCATACAGAAAGAAGTAAGAGGCAAAAGAATTGAGTGACAGAGCTATAACATCCACCAGACAGGGAACAGCACAGACCTCCTCCCTGTCAGCACAGGTGCCAATCTAACCTGCTAACATCAGCCCAGTTACACTTAGATATTGATTTGTGACATTCATCTGGTACAAATACAGCTGAACTTTGCTTCTACTCTGGTCTTTTCCCCCCAGACTTGACCATACCTTACCTGTCCATCCATATTGGCATACTAGATCCCACAGACAGCTTAGCCACCTCTTGCACTGCATCCCTTTTGTCAAAAAGGTCTGAATCTCACCTGTCATAAAGGTTTACACATGAGGCTCATGTGGTGACTTGAAGCTGCAGCAAGCCAGGGTCCCTCCCCAGGGAGCAAGTTGGCCAACTCCATCACATGCTGCTATAACTTGTCTCATCCAGTGCTTTGGTTTGTGTTGGAAAACTTTGTGCTGGAAGCTCAACACAGGCAAAGATTTACTGCTAGTAGCAGTGGAATTAATTCTACTGTATGAACTGATATTAAGTTTAATTACACTGCATACTTACAGCATTCAGTCCCTCACATTACCACCACACTGACTACTACTCCTGAAAACCTGACTGCATAAGTGAATGCCCTCAAGAAGCTGAAGAAGTCCAGATTTTCAGTTTTGGGGTCTATCTTCATTCTGACAGGAAAGACACCTTTCTGCTACTGTAGGCAGGCAGGAAGACTCTGGGGAGTTCACACCCTGAGTTCTTCCAGGAACAATCTCGCTCATGTGGGAAAGACTACGGGAAATTGTTCTTTGAAGTCTTTGCTATATTCCTGCTGCATCAAATCCTCTCATGATGGGAAGTAGCATAAGGCCACTGACATTCAAGGTTTCCCCCGGCCAGGCTTATTGCTTTTGTAAGGTTTTTTTAAGGTATGGTTCCAGCTGCAATAACGTGATTCACAGACATTGGCCAATATCCTCACAAAAACAGAGCGGCTACTGTAGCATTGCATTAACTCAGCCTTTTTTGTCATTTGTTCCCTTAGAAAATACTGACCTGAATTTAAACACACTGTGTTTTAGCATAAAAAAGTGACAACTCATAAAAGAATATCTGACTTTATAAACCTACTCAAAGCCTTTTACTGAAGAGGGAATTCTCACTTTCTGTGAAAATGATAGATTTAATGAATATATTCCTGTTATAATATGACATCTCATTTTTCTCTCTCATAAATACTTGTCAGGTTTATCATTTTTCACTCATTGGCCAGGAATTGTGTTGCACAAGCTCAGATTGTGGGTGCTCATACCAAGTTTAATTTCACTCACAAGTAGAGTTGACAAAAGATCACAGTCACTAAGCCCTGGAATTACCCTAAGATATTGCCCTCTGTGCTCTGCAAATGAAATCCTACAGAAGACCCTTTGGAAAAGAAGAACACGATGGTTAACTCTCAGAAATCCATTTTGCACAGGGCAGTGTCAGTACACAGAGAAGCACTGAATGACAGGCAGACCTGCTGGTTCCTGGATGAGCAAAGTCAGACGCTCAGCATTACACTCTCGCTGTCTGCCCATCTCAGGCTGTTCCTCTCCTGCTTTCCCTTGTTCCACTCTCATGCCCTTGATTAACTACCAGGTCAGATAAGAGATTAAGAACAGTGAAATCAGAACCAGACCGCACCTGTCCCCAGCACAGCCAGAGCAGAACTGAAATAAAGCACTTACGAAACTGCTGTGATCATAACCTTCAAAACCCAAACTGCCCCAGCTGTCTGCTCTCATGGCCCAGGCGCTACAGTGGAGAGCTGAGCAAGAGGGACCAGCAAGCTATTTCTAATGAAATGCTGTCACTTTGGGAAAGGCTAAAGCTGTCCACAGAGTAAAGATCTGGTTTTAGCAACAAAGCTTCTGAAAATAGACATGACACTACTATTTAGTTCATCAAGTTACGACTCAGTAATAGAGGGATCACCTCACTGCTATTTAATTTGATGCTGTAAGGGGAAAAGATAACTGCTATTATGAACGAAGCACTACTTATCTACTACTTAGCTATTACAGCAGCAATTGTCATGGCGAGTGTTTATTGTGGTGGAACATGTTATTCTTGTAAGTTATGGAGAATATTTCAGTCTAAGGATTCAGCTACACAAGTTGCATTACTGGTCCTGGTCCTAAATGCATACGTAGGCATAATTATGCACGTGTGCTTATATGCGTATAAGACCATTCAGTTCTATACAGTTAACACTAGAATCTTCCTTTTGCTAGCAGTACATTTCAGAAACAGCCTCGTTTATCTGATGAGTGCAGGTAACTCTGAGCCTTAGCAGATTTTTGACCAAAGAGATCCTGATGACAGAAAAATCATCACTGATGCTTCAGGAAAAGCATATTCAGACAGTGTTAGTCTTTAAACCCAAAGAGGTGCAGGAGAAGAGCAGTCTGTCTGCAACCCAAGGCAGGAAACCAGGTTTACAGCTTTTGCAGTGGGCTCAAGGCTACTAAATTAGATCTCCAGTTCTACTCAGTGCAAGCGGAGAACAACATCTCAGAATGAAAAAGAAAAAAACTTAATAATTTGAGTCCCACACCATAAAATTGTGAATGGAGTAACAAACACAGCAGGGGATATCCTGGGCTGAGGTGTCTTTTATCAAGGAAGTTCAGGGTCCAAAAACCAAAATGTTTTTCTGAAGTATAACTATGCTTTCTTTTGAAGAACAAGCAGAGAACTTCTTTCTTTGAAAGACACTGCACAAGACAACGTGGCAGCAGTCCCCTTTGTAAATTCCTCAGGAACCACACACTAACACAAAAACAAGCTCATACTACAAAGAAAAAAAGCAAAGGAAAGAGAATGTCTTCCATATAGTACTCTAGATTTCCGAAATTTAAATTGTTTTCATACGTCTGAATATCTGCTGCTTCATAATTAAAGGAAGTTATGAAATACTCCTCCTGGTTGAAGAGAAATACTGACAGATGTGCAACTAATGCTACACTTCAAAGCAAGAACATAATGCAAACTTGTCTGTTCTGAAACAAAAAAAAAAAAAAAAAAAAAAAAAGAAGTGACATTTCATTAGGTAGCAGTCTGGTTTTGGTTTGTCTGTTTTACAACCATAATGTAACCCCTTTGCTTATTAAATTGTCAGAGGAACACAGATTAGCACACAGATTAACAAGGAAAACATATACCTTTCTAAAAGCATTATCCATTTCAATTAATCACTGAAGCGTGAATGAAGTCACAGGGCATGTACAAAGAATTTCCACATACTCCCTTTTTCACTACATGTACAGCTACAAGTATTAACATAACTCATTTGAAGATCACCACTGATTTGACTCTTCTTCGAAGTAAAAAGTACTAAAACACAAAGTTCTTTCTGAGTTTCCAGAAAGAACAGGAAATCCTCAATGGAAAAGTGAAAATACCTGTAGAGGTATGAAAGAGTAGAACAGAATTGCACAGTTAGATCCAGCTGAGGTATTTAGTGCTGCTACTCAAAGCTTTTAACAGAAATTAAAACATAGATATCTGTACCGGTAGTTACTCAGCAGATTGTTTGTTCCTGCTTGCAGCTAATTGTTATGGTATTCTATTTACACAGGTCCTTCGTTAGCCTGGACTGTATATTATACATTAGACCATTAAACAGTTCCATTAGAAAGCCATTGTTAAGGACAAAAAATTATGACACTGTAATGCCTCAGCCCTGATGCAAAAACCTCATTCAGGATCAAGCAAGTGACTGTATCCGAGACCAAATTCAGGTTGGAATGTCACTAATCCATTGTGATTTATTATTCTCTAGGGTTGTAAGGCATTCTGCAAATATGAAGCCTTTTAAACAAATTTGTGGCTACTTAATGCTTCACAAACAGGTTCTTGAAACCTCCTATTGCAACATATGTCCCTGGCACCTAAAACAGAGACAATATCCAGCTGTTAACTGCATAAACCTCTGCCACAAAGCTGAGTATTTCACATCCCCCCAGCAGAGGACAGGGTGCATGCAAGCGCTGCATCTGGAGGGACACTAAAGCAGACTGCTCACCACCACCCTCTCACCACCACCCTCTGGGAAAAGACCTGGAAGAAGAATCTACAGAACAAAGCATCTTAGTTATAATTTATGTTTCTTTTCAGTCCAGAGCAAAAATAAAGAGGAGAGTGTCAGAAAAATGTTAGGTACATTTTTCATGATCAGGGGAGCGCTTTGCTCCTAACATCATCCACTCCATATTAGACTTTCCATCCTTATCCCTATGTGAGGGCACTCTGGGGAAAAAAACCTTTTAGTATAAACAATTTTTTATTTAAGACTGACATTTCAGCAAGAACAGCAGAAGAAAGGTTAATGGATGCACATAGGACTGTATTTTAAATTTTGGCTTTGGACAATAGAATTAAAACACACATAACAAAAATTTTAAGAAGTTGTGTGCACTATGAGATTACTCATTATGTTTATCAATGTTCATCAGTGGTGGGATGGTACTTCTTAAAATGAAATTAGCTAAGCATTCAGAAGCCCTAATACTCTAACGGCTTGTCTTCAGGTTAGGAACATGTTGCAGAGTCTCCGTCATTTTAAAACAAACAATAGATTTGAAACAGAAGACTACATTTTGTTTACAGGTAATGCACAACTATATCTGGAAAAGTGAATTCCATTTTACAAGGCTATAGTGTAGAGAAACACCTGCAAAGCGGCTCAATTTGAATAAGGTCATTCAGATTAATTAATAATCACTCAGACAAAACCTGAATAAAATACAGACCAGAAAAATTTAACGTGTGACCAGCTTTTTGCACCTTGTGATTTACCTGCCGTTGACAACTTCTACAGGACAAAACTTAATATATGCTTTAATCTTTGTAGGACTGTGGCTGAAACCAGCTCTGTAGTAGTCTCTTCTCTTGCTGCACCAGACATAAGCTATGACCATAAAATTCCTATAAAGTATTTCTTATTACTCTGGTTGTGTACTGAACTGCATGTTTCTGTGAATCTGTCAAGTGAATTTTTAAACATCTCCATAACTTGAGTGCCAGTACTGTTAACCATGAAATCTGTTTTGAATTTGAAATGGGCGAGAGGGAGAATAGGACAGGAGGGAGAGATAAATCCTGTATTTTTCTTTATATTTTACAAATTTTATTACTTCAGTCAAAAAATGTGACTGAAGCAATAAAACGTTACTGTTGCTCACTGTAATGGTATGTGTTTGAAATACAACCCATTTGCTCTTCATTCACTTCATCAGAGTTTTGGCAACTGCTAAAGGCTTCAAGTATGTGTGTAGAATATTCCTTATGCTATCATATCCATATTATTTCTCCACTTACCATTTCTTACTGGGCTATTTTTAACAGTTGCCCACTTATCAATTTTCTATTTATGGCTATGTGCTTTCCTCTGTCTAAAAACATTTAATGAGATTTATTTATGAAACTCGTTTGCAATGCTTTGAATGCTGGCAGCAGCTACAAGAGGGAGATCAGAGACCGTAGGTACAGCTCTTCTTCCAAACCCCTATCCTGACTACAGACTGGTGGTCACTGCCAACTCACATGAAATATGGTTAACTATGAAATCCTAGCAATTATATAGATGACAGGACACAGCTTGAGTTTATATCATGACATTGCTCCATTGACCCTCTCTCTCTGACGCTAGGGACGGCACCTCCAGGAACCATGGAAAGCAGTAGGAATGCTGGGGAAGTAATACTCCAAGTTCAGTTGGTTATTTGGGGAGCTCCAAAAGGCAATGTGGCAAGCTGATACTTAGCTACCTTGTTTATCCCTTATTCTGGCTCCCTCGTATTTATCTAGCTGTTTATGGACACCTAAAAGCTACAAAAGCTGTTTTCTTTGGCTCTGAACTACAGTCTATAAAATACTGTTCAGTGAGGGGATCATGTTTGTGTCCTTTAATACCTAGCCAGGTGCTCTTCAGAGTTGGCTGCAGTGTCTTTGCTGATAAATTTGACTGCATTTTATGTCTTTTCCTTTACAATTGCCATGCAGACTGTTGTTCAGCTATTGCTCCCTCTAAATCATGCATGAGTTTGGCTTGTGGTAAAAGTAATTCGAAGACTTTCCCGCAAGCAGTATGCCCTACCTACCAAAAGCAAATGAACAAAAAAGCAGGGAGTATAGGAATTCCCATGTAATTAAAATTAGATTGGATTTTCTTTCCTAACTTCTTAGGTACCTAAAGGGCATAAATTGTGTTTTGCCAAAGCTTAAAAACCCTCCATTTCTAAAACTAGCAGAAGACCAGTACAGGAAACACTGCAGAGAGGTACTACAAGAATACATCTAGGTGCAACAATCAGTATTGCATTGCAAACTTTCTGGCACATTTTGATTCCTACTGCACCACTTCTGTAGAGGACTAATTGGTAATTTTGAATTTCTTTTCCTTAGAAGAGCAAGACATAGCAACTTCCCAAAGCAAACCTCCTCAGAACAACAGGGGATGAATCTCTGCCACAACATTCTACAAAAGACAGGGATTTTCATTCTCGCTAATATCAGTAATTTTTTGTATCAAGTTCCCTGCTCACTGACAAAGTTCAGTGATGATCACAGCTTCCTTCCCTCCTTTCCCATTTCTATCTCATGAAACTGCACATTTCACTTAGAGTTATGGTAAATGAGTTGCCAGAATTTTCTTATATGCTTCTAGTTTCCCCTACAGGTTCATACGAAGTGCTCAGCGGATATTTGTGATATGTGACAGCTGTCAAGAAGGGCCATGTTCCTGGAATGCAGCACAGAATGCCATCCACAGCACAAGGATCATCTCTTCATATAGCCAGGAAGGGTACACAGACCTTGGCTCAGTTCAGTGAGAGCTGACACAACAGGTTATCTATTTGCCAGAGTCACCTAGGAAAACTTGTGTACTATGACAAGGTCTCAGGAGGTCATTCATCCTGTTTCAGGGAAGCATAATAGGACATTAGTGCTGGGAACCACTATAGAGTCATTTTAAACAATTTCTGACAACCTTAGAAGAAGACATTGGGGTTTGGGTCTTCCAAGAATTGCCTAGATTTTCTGCAAAGTTTGGCATAAAGCTAATGTATATCAGTGGTAAGCAACTGAACTATTGACAAAAGGTGAATAAATTCACAAGGGTGGTGCCTAAGGCCAAATAAAAAAAATAAGCTCTGTTATTGCTTAAGAACAGCAGAAAAGTGGAAACTTGTCCATTTAGCTTACAGTGCATCAGTGACATGCAGCTTTTGTTCCCCTGAAAAGCACCTCTTTATACATAACAAGCATGGTATTCAGCAGGCACCTCTGTGGCACTGAGTAAAATCTCCAATATGGGATATTTACGTAAATGACAACTTATGTTCAAGAAGACATGACAAACCTCACAGGAAATGTGAAAATAACTGATTTTCCGAAAATGTCCACAGTATTTCTTTTCCATAAGATAACCTCTTCCACAAACTCTTCTGAACTGAAAAAATCCCACAATTTATAAGAAATACTCAAATTTACTGATCATCTCCTTCAAGGGTAAGAAGTTTTCTCTAGAACAGAGCAGAACACAGATCACTAAAACCAGTATTTTGGGGAAAGAATGCTTTGCATGACAAGACCAGAATGTTCTGCATGTTCATAGCTATAAAGGGCTAGATAAAAATGGCAAAATAGGTAATTTCTATGACATGTATACATGGGCACTATCCCTTGTTGACCTTGGCAATATTTCAGGGGGAAGCTTTCAAGGATTAACTGTTCAATCAATCAGATTTTATGACATACACCAACTGGCTTCACAAATGTACTTGCAATCAAATTGCAGGAATAACAACAAAAAAGGTTTAATCTATTGTTAGCTCTTACACCAGAACACACAGAGAAAAGTTGCACGCTTTGGCAGAAACAACCTCCACATTTTAGAAACTCCTCACCTGCCTCAGTCTGTAGCAAGGATAGAGTGCAGCCCTTGTGTAAGTGTTTGGGTGATCTTTATATAGGAAAGTGCCTTTCTATGCCTCACTCTCAGTACACTGAGCTAATGAGAACTGACCCTTTTGCAGCCAGAGAAGAAAATCCTTCCCAAGTGCATGCCTGTGCCAATTGCTCCCTTTGAGGCACAGTAGAAGGCTAAGTACATGCAAAAATTAGAGACAGGGAGAAGATGCAGCCTGAAAGTAGCCTTGTGTGCAGAACAGGATTTATCTTATTACCAGAATAATCAAATTGCATCAATGAACCCTAGTCAGGGCTGCATGACCCTGGAGGTTGTTGTTATACTCACAGTCATTCTATAAAAAGACAGCACTGCCCCCAAAGAGCTTAAAACTGTAGCAAACAGGTATAGATAAGCCAGTAAAACCCTCAAATAATAATGGTTATGAGACAGATGGAAATACAAGGTGAAGGACATGATCTTCTAACTAGCTCTTTTAGCAACTAACAATAGTAGCAGAAGGAGGGGGCAAAAATCAACTATCAAGTCTGCTCTACAATATTTCTTGGTAAGAACGGAGCCTGTCACGACTCAACAAGGTGTGATTTGTTTCACATGTATAAGCAATGCAATTGATTCCAGGTGATGGTAGCTTACCTCAGATTAAGCAAATGTGTAAGTGCTTTATTGAGTGAAAGCCAAACCCCACATATTTCATTGCAAAATATTTGAGTGGAATCTGGACAAACAATTATAGTCTTCTCATAGTCAGAGAATCCCACAGAAAGTCTCAACAAAAGCAGTTATGCAGTGATAACAGCTACTCAGTATCGCACCTCAGCTATTTCTGATTGTCTTTTTTCTGCAAAAATAAAAGCAGCTAACAGAGGGATTATTTAAGGAGTGAAGGGGAGACATTTGGTGGGAAAAAAGAAAAGGTAAGGGTGGAGATAGGATACTCTGGCCCCAGGTTTTTCCTCCCCATTTTAGTCTTCTATGTCAAAGGCTGGATCAGAATATGAACCCAGAAAAAAATATTCTTACCATTCTAATTGAGTCATACCAGGATATGGAGCTAATCTACCATATATATATATATAAAAAAATCAAATACCCTTTTAATAGATACTATTAACATAAGCAAATTATCCAATTTATTTTTCTTTTAAATATTAATAATCTTAATTCTAGCTTTGTATCAAATATCCTGATTAAAATAGATTGGCCAAACTTGATACCCTTTGATTTGCTTCCTTTCACTATGGCTGCAATTGTAGCCAGCACAGCCAAGAATCTGGGTAGAAAACTTTGACATGAGCAGCAAGTGATCATTCACAGCCCATAACTTGTCCTGAAAGACAGCTGTGAAGTTACCTTGGAGTGCAAAATGACAGGTTTCAATGAACACCTTTGCCCCATATTCACAAAAAAGTCTTGAGGACCCTCCTACAGCCTCTACAGCTATAGTTTTCTGTGGGGTTTTCCAGAGGTCTGAGTAGAGAAAGACAGGGACCTTTTGAACAATGCAGCACTCTCTTCTCTGTAGCATTGAGGAGAATATTTGGCACAAACACTAGAAACCAAAAGAAACTTTTTTCCTCTGTTACCTGTATATTTTTATGTCTATGGTTGATACACTCACATCAATTACAGTACTTGTAAATCAAAAGGGATACTGAGGTTTATATGATTATACTGCACAAGAAATTCTTTAGCTGAAGATTTAATTAACGAGCACGTGTTATTTATAGGTGGAAGAACCATAGACTAAATCATGCGGGAAGGGGTTGCCAGCTCCAGATATGGTTTGCAAGACAGAATTCATGAAAACTGAGAGGAAATTCAGATATGCAGTGATGCTACAAAATCTTTGATATCCAGGATTAAATAAGAAATTTACCTCATTCTCACAGAAATAAAATTAATAAACTAACACTCCTTATTTCTATTAGAGCAATTTTTTATTTATGCTTTGTGGATCTTGCACAGACAAGCAGCAGAAATGTAGTCTGCACTCCAAACTGCTTGCAGTTTGGACTTAGAAAAAACTTAGGTGAAGACCTTGAAAAAAAATCTGAAGCAGGCAATTTCTTTTTAAGAGCAATTAAGAGAGCCAGGAACAAAGTTCAAATATGTATGTACAGACACACACATACATGAGGAATAAAGCCCTTTTTCTCACCTCCATGTATCTCCCAGTAAAAAGCAACTTACTGTTAAGCAATTTGGTCAAAAGTTTTTCTGCATAACTATATTTTTAAAAGTTAATGGGGTAAGTTCATTCCTCTTGTAATTCTACTTACTTTCCAGTCTCTACTGTCCAGAGGCTTGGAAAGGGGGAGAAGATCTAAAAAGAGGAGAAAGAAATCAAGACTATTTCAAGCATACTCTTTGGCAAAAACTCTAAATCAAACTGATAAGCCTACAGACTGCTGTGCATACTCCATCACAGTCTTTAAGAAGTGAAACAACCACACTCTACTTCCAAAAATAATATTCAGAAAATAAGACTCTATAAAACAACCCACTTTTACAAGAGTTCTGATAGTATAGTCGAAAATGAAAACTTCTGCCTTGTCTTCTCACTGTGCTTTTCTTGTCAACTTACCAGATCTAAAGCCTTTGTTGCTGAAGAGTAAATATTTTTAAGTTCTCTCTATTATTCAAGATGAATTGTGCTATGAGCTTTAGTTCTGCTGACAAATTCCCTCACTAGGGTAAGTAATCCATTTCTCTAGGATCATGCAGACACCCTTTTCTGTGGCTCTCCTTTGGTTTCCCTGATACATCATCTTACACATGCACCTATTCTCTGCTTCACCTCCACTACCAGAGCTCAAATGTTGCAAAAGCAATCACTTTTCTCAATCATCCTTAGGTTTTCCTTATATTCATGTATAAAAGGAAGTACAAAACCATGAAGACTAATTAACATGCCGTGAGTGAAGAAGGAATAAAATTTACTTCCTGACCCCAGACTTTCTTGAAGTCTCTTTTTACCCTAAAGGTATTTTGGAAAGAGAATAAACTAAAGAATATTATAAGCATAGTAGTTCAGAAAAGGAAGGAAAGAAGGAAAAATTTTGTGCCTAAGTAACAATCCAGCCAGAGCTTGTATTAAAGCCTAAGAAGTCTGTGTCTCAGCAGCCCTGTGTTTTAAGGAAGAGCTCTACTACCTTCTTGTAAAATGTACCTCATTTGGCTCTGCTGAGATGCCCATGCACAATAACAGCCACTGTACATTGTTCCATTTACTTCAGCAGAAGAGATCGGAAGACTTTGGCAGAGCAGGTGAAAGGCATAGGTGTCAAACGTATATCCCTTGATGGAGCTTGCTTAGCTCACTTTGTTATGAAAAAAAAGAAGTCATATCACATTTTTAGCACATTAAGAGAGCATTAAAGTTTCACAGTCAGGCATTCAAAGATGCAGGAAAACACCAGAGTTAAGGTTTTATGTAAAAATTAAATTAGTCTCATAAGAGAGACATGGTAAAACTTATCTTTATTCTAAGGTGCAATTTTTCTTTATCATTTACTTCTCTCTCCTCTCCCCAGGTAAGATCAAATGCTGCCTGCAAGACTTCAAGTGGAAAAGCAAAGACTGTAAGGTTTCTCCCCCTGCCCCTCCCAGTGAAGCAAGATGCAGGATGTTTTCCCTTTGTAATATGAACAAACCAGTGTCATTTTCCGTTAGCTTATTCTGAGAAGTACACCGATAGAAGCCTGGCTGAAATCCCTCCCCTCCCCACCTCTCCTAAATGAAGACACCCATCTGGAAAATCTCAGCGTAAACTGTTTAAGCTTTGGCAGCATTAACACAGACAGTTAAAAACACGACCTTCTGGCTGAAAGCGTTAAGCAACCTTAAGCACAGGTAGCGTTAGCAGCCCTGTCCATCATAGCTAAGCACAAACAGAAGAATGAGATCACAATATTCTGAAGTTTTTAGAGTGGGAAGGAGATCCACTGCCAGAGCTGTGTGAGGAATATATTTAGTGCCTCTTCCAGCCAATGCAATGGCATTCTTCAGTAACAGGATTAACAATAGATACTTGCACATTTTCCTACAACATCTCTGCCAAAACAACTTAGCCCTGGCCTTCCAAACCTTTTGTCATACCCTCAATCTCTGAGTTACACTACCCCCAGCTGCAGGAAGCCATAGAGTATTCCTTTTCTCAATATATGCTGAGGAAAAAGTTTATAGCAGAGTTTTTCTTCTGCCCACATATGTGGTTTACACTCCCACGGGAAGACTGTGTTAGCAGTATGTCCCTGAGAACCTCCTCTTCTCTCTTCCTTGCACCCATTTACTGTTTAGGTGACTCTTATTCTCCCATCAGGTACTGCTTTGCACTAAAACACGCAACTACGGTAGTCATTCCTCTTCTGATCAATAAAACGAGATTCCTTCTATGTGTTCATAAACCACACTCAGCTAATTTGGTCACAAGTTTGTTAACCAGCTGCAAGAACCACCAGGGAAATTCACTGCCTCATGCAGTGTAATTAATGGCCCCTTCTGCCCTCCAGAACTATCAACCTCAGAATCTCTGTAATGAACAAATTATCCAGAAACTTGTTCTGAGCTTAGTGTTATTCAATTAAGACATATAAGACTATCAATACTAATAGGTGGTTTGGTTTTGCTGTTGGTGTTTGGGTTTTTTGCTTGTTTTAAGAGAGGGAGAAGGGCTATTTTAAAAGCATTTCATCTAGGTGAAGGGTAGAAATGCAACGGTAACGTTCACTGATTGCAAAAACAGGATGCACACACAACATTTTTGTCAAGCAATACCATGGGGTAAAGCCATGCCCTTCCTCGCTCCCACTGTCCCACTGCAGAATAGGTTCAAAGCAGCTGAAATGGGCTGTCAGGTATTTACTCCCTGCAGATGGGGCAACCCAAAAGTTGCTGTGCACGCTACTGCATGGAGGACAGGCCACCCACAGCTGCTAGAGCTCCACATGGGTGACACCCACACACAGCTCAGCAGGTACCAGAGCACTGTGGAGATGCTCCTCGGGCACTGCTCTTGCGCTTCCTTGTTTTGGAAAGGAGCCGAGTAAATTCAGTAGTGAGCAGGGTGAGTGATTTTCAACTTAAGGCTCACCAGTCTTCATTGCTGGTGTTTCCCAGGCTATGAATGAGACCACCACCATCCTTCTCTAAAATCTGCGTAATTTACAATCATCCCCCACTTCAACATTATGGTTAAAGTGGACAGGCTGATCTAGTCTGGAGACAGTTTTACAGACTAAAGTTCATTTCAAAACATTTGTTGCTGTGGGGCACTCCTGCCGTTTCCATCAGGACAGTTCAAGTTCATGGTCTAGATGACCTCCTTGACTGCCTGCCTCCTGGGTCTGTGAGCCACATCACCTGACTCAGGACATCAGCAGAGGCCCATGAAATCATCCCCCTGCCAGGATCAACACCTCCAAACAGCCTCTGTGCTGTTTCATGTAAGCACTCCTAGGTGGCCACAAGGTCATTTGGTTGAAGAGGGAAATGTTTGGTTTGTGTTAGCTAAAATTAGTCGACGGGTGCAAAGTATTCTTTTACTTTGCTGTTAGAAGCTTGAGAGTAGCTGCACATTCTAAATGGAAAAAATTATTAATATAACAAGGAAATATCTTCCTTTCAAAAGTGCTGTGTCTTCCACATGGCACAGAGCTCTCAGTTGTCCTAGATAGAGTGGGGTTTTAAACACAGCAGGAGAAAGGCTTTGGGTTTGGATTTTTTTTTTTCTTTTTGTATCATTTAATGTATTTTAACAAGCTACTACATTGTGTTTTGTAACTATTGTGCAGATAAAAGCTAACTGGGCAAAGAGCTCTTGGAAAGAAAATATTAGTGAACAAAAATTGATGTATTCCACACTTTTTCTATTTATTCCTCAACACTTATTTGTTAACTTCCTTGAAGAAAGCAACTATATAATAAACTGCATGCAGAAGTGAGGGAAAGAAATGCAGATACCACATAACAGAAATAAGTAGCAAGCATTTATTTTCCTTGTGGTATGATGATGTCACTTACTTTGCCATGTGCTGCCAGCTTAAAATCAGGGTTTCCATAAAATAACAACCCTCAAGGATACTGCACAGGCTGTTGCAGTGGAGAGTCACTTTCTAGGCACATGTGCTCACAAGTCCTTGAGCTGGTTTAGGCCCCAGCAGCTTTTCTCCCACTGGCCTCCTGATAGAAAGCAAAACATACCAGTGGGGCTCTCAGTAGAATGGCAGTAATACCCTTATAATCTTGTATATTTGATTATGCACTGAAATGAGCATAAATTCTCAGACCTTCAACACTCTGTTCCCTAAATGTACAATTATCAAGGACACAAAGTCCATTGAAAGCAAAGTTTGAAATTTACAATAATAATTTCTTGTTATTTTGCCCATCACAAAGCCAGAACATAGATGGGTGTCTTGGAGTGACTTTATGATGTGTATCCCATACCGCTGCCTATGCCCAGGAATTAATTTTGTGCCTTTCTGTGCCTTTGAACTGAGCCTGAGAGGGGGGAGGAAAACTTGAGCAAAACTTCTTCAAAGCAGTTTACAGCTTGTTCAAGGTCGCACAGAGATAGAGATTTTTTTTTTTTTTTTTTTTTTTTTTTTAAATCTGTGGCAGGGGACCAAGGAAGCACCCAGCTTTCTGCTTTCCAGTCAGCTTTTGGCCAGTTTTTCAGTTTCTTTGTCTCTGGAGAAAGACTGAGAGTTGGACTTTTTTTTTCTTTCCCTGGAATTTCGGATTTTCTCCCTTTTCTGCTGGACTACTTCAATGGGCAACCAGGTTTCTGTTCCTGTAGCCCAACCTTCTCTTGGAATTGTGCCTTCTCCCCCTTTTTGTGCAGCCAGTTCCCTCAGCCTCAACAAGTCCTGATCCCTTCACTTTGCTGCTTGGCTCAATGGGAACACACAGCAAATTCACAGCTATTTCTGTGTGTTCTTCCTTCAGATGCAGCTGATTTCCTCAGAGTTCAGTTCCAAGGCACTCCCATCCAAATGGGAGGCATAAAGGGTAAATGACAATTTACAAGAGAGATTTAATCCTGTTCTGTCAAATATCTAGGGATTAAACTGATGATACTGCAGCATCATAGTTGTCAGCAGGGATTGATAACGAGCATGTGGAGAGATTCCCTACATTATAACAAACTCAGGACAGATTTTGCACATGGGAAACAAGGGGTGTTTTTGTTTTCACTTATTAAAACGTGAAGTTCAACATTCAGTCCATCTGCAACATGAGTTACTTCATTTCTCTGTGAATTTCATTATTCTCCCTTAGAGGTATGTTATTTCAATAATTCTGTCCAGGATAATCCAGCATTTGGGATTAAGAATACCGAACCTTTGAGAGCTAGAATACCACTTTATTATGAGACCAAGAGATGAACAAATGCAAAAAACCACAGTTTAAGAGACTGACATTTGTACGCTGATACATTAGTGAGCAATGTTGGTTTTGACATAATTTGAAGTCTTTGTACATTATGCAACATCAGAAATTAATGACTTCCTATTTCTATTCATTCCCTTTCACTTCCAAAATGGTTTTGTTAAATAGACAGATGCCTGACTTTTCTCTAATTCACCAAACCACACTGACTTCAACAACAAGAAGAAATCAAAACAAGTCAAACTATTACCTATTATTCAATATACCTATTATACAATCCATTTCAGGAATTTGCTTGACCTCTAAAGCATATAACAAATACCCAAGCAGCAAGAACTCTGAGGGAAGAAAATGTATGCCTCAATCTTTCAATGTAAGCAGAGCAGTATGCCTCAAAGTAAAAGTCACTGCAACATTGACATGATTCCAGCATTACATCAGTAGCACCAGTTTCTACAGCATGGAAAAATCAAGCCCTGGCACATCAGTCCACCCTTATCAGCCAAGTTACCTCCCCAGGTTTCCTCTTAGAATAAATCTCAACCCCCAAAATACAAAAGTTAAAGGTGCAGTCTTCCTTACACAATCAACCCAGAATTTTGCGAGACTTGGAAGGCCTTAAATGGTTAATTCCACATCTGCTTTTGTTGGTATTTTTTAATTCTAATTGAAAAAACGGAAAGCTATAAACTGGATGACAACCATGGCCATCAACTGTTAATACCTCTGTTTGTTTGTCATGCAAAACAAGGATTCCCATTTACTACTTTATTTTTAGTATTGCTTGCTCATAAGCAGCTTTGTGTCTTCATCTGTCAGTTTTGAACTTGATAAAAGTTACACCACAGATTGCATTTACACTTTGCAGATGGTCTATGTGTAACATTTTTATATCACTTGAGAGGATACATTTTCATGAATTTTTACATTCTAGCAGATGCACAAAACCCAGAAGACTTGTGTATTTTTTAATTTTTTTTTTTTTAGAAAGAAGAAAGGCATTAGGATCTTTTTCTATATCAGAGTTATGCTTAGCAAAAAAAATTAAAAATCATAACAACTAGAAAAGGGGAAGGCAGAAATGATAGAGAAACATAGAAGTGTGGATGCCACTTTCATCATCTTTGAGGTTGCTAGATGGAGCTATAATGGACAGCTTGACATGTTCTTAAATGGCAGCCTGCAGGAAAGCAAATTGACGGGTTCTTCTCATACGTGGGGGGAAGTGACCCTGGCTTTTCCAGTTTGTCCAAACTGATCTTAAAATACTGTGCATACTGGGGAAGATCTCTAGCAGGGTAGAATCCTCAGAATGCACAACAGGGTGAGTGACCACAAGCTTTCTTTTTCTACTCTGAGAATGTATTAAGAGTCCAAAATCAACCAAGTCACTGAAAATTGTAATAGAAATCTACATCTGGATGCTGAAGGAAAATGAATTGAAGCGAGGGCAAAGACGTTTTTTTTCAAGAGAACTGGTAGTCAACCAACAGCACAGTTATTTCTTGGAATCTTCCCACACAGACTAGATAACTTTTTTTACACTAAATTAGGCCACCTGAAAAGATATGGAGCTCAATATTCATAGAGTGAAGAGTCAAAATATAATCACCTATAACAGCTAGGAGCTCAAGAAACCATATTTAAACAGACTTTTTTTGACTTCCCAGTCTTTGAATAACCTCATCAAGTTCAAAGAATGAAATAAGAAATAGTTAAGGACAAGTTCTCCTCTACAAAACTATAACAATGCTGTTTATTTCTCTTTTTACTTAAATTATTTAATCCACAAAACATAAATAATTCTGGTACATAGCATCTAGCCATAAATAGAATTCCTCCAAGTATAGAAGTAAAAAAGTCTACTAAAAACCGAAAAGTAGCATCCACACCAAATGAAACACAGGCTAGCCATCTTCTCTTTAAGAATTACATTTTTATTGTTATTTTTTATGTTCTAGTCTTATAGTAACAGTTTTTGCTGTGTCAGAATGTTTAATATATGTGATATATTGTCAAACTATAGGTGCATAGTGTCAATAAACTGCAGTGAATGTAACCTTTCTCTTCTAACCCATGTTGCCAAATGACTTTCTAGGATTTCACTGAACAGGTGAGAAGTGCACAAAGTAATGCGTCAATTGGACCCTCCAGTCAAGAATACAGCAGAGACTGAAACATATGAAAGGAGCTACTGCAGCTAGTTAAAATAATCCATTGAAGATAACTAACATTTTAAAACATTTCATCTGAGAATACATCTCATTTAATTTGTGGGCATGCTTGGGTTCAGAAGCTGGTTTCTAAAGTAACAAAGCAAATATATGAGCTAAAGAACAAATGATAAAATGCACCTAATTGAATCCCTCATTGTTGAAACCAAATAAAATAATCTTTATTGTGCTGATACCTATGTTCATATCCATTTTTTTATCTTCTGAGTCTAGGCTTTTTATGTTAAATGCCAGCAGTCAGCCAAAGAAAGCTCATCACATTATAAAAAAAATTTTTAAATTACAACCTAACCAGAAACCAAACGCTCTGCTATAGTATCTCTGTAGAAAAAGTATTATTTTGATAATATAAAAATGAAGGGCCACAACCTTTCTCTCAAAACATGCGTGAAATTGCCTTTGACATCTATTAGGACTCAGTGTACGGCAAAAGAGCAGGATGTAGCCTCACAAAACAAACGGCTTCGGAGTGGTTTACAAACAACATACCACTTTACAGGCAATTCCTGCACCCCTTGCTCGTACAGAACCCCCCACAGGTCAGCAGGATAGTTTAGTCTATAAAAGGGCTGCAGGAGACAGATTTTTATGTGATTAAAAGACAGATTAAAAAAGATGCTGGTTTGGACTTTCATTTATTTAGATTAATTTACACTATGAAAAGTGTTTTCCTTAAACAAAAATCTGTGAAAGATTATAGTATTGGGCTATGTCTGCTTTTCTTGTACTTCATACCTATTAAATGCTGAGTAATATGAACCTAACCATAGCCTTTCCCTTAAAGCTAAAAAAATCTGGATATTCTCTCTATCAGCAAATAAAGATAAGAGCAGCATGCTGAAAATGCCAATTTTACTGCATATTTCAAGAGGTGATAACATACTTTCATGGCAAATTCTCTTCCTCCATCCAAAAATCAATAACTTAGCCATGCTCTTTTTCTTGAAAAAAAACTCTGGAATTTTCTGAAAATATCAATTACAAAGTCATCTTGGTATTATTACAAATTTACGACATGTCAAGAGCACAAATAATTTGTAATTATGGCGTCTTGGGAAATAAGTAAATAGCCAACCATTTACGGTGGGAAAGATTTCAGGAAAATTTTACTTCTGTGAGTACACATGAAAATGCTGAAAACTAATTGAAGAATGTGAAACTGGAGTGCTTTTATACCTATGCAAAGGCTCACATTCAGCCAAGAATTCCACTTGAAGAGATGAAGCCTACAATGGCTGAATACATGACATTTACAAATAAAGGCAGCTGGCTATGAGGAGTCTCTTAAAACTAATCAATTTTCCAATACATTTTATTATGGTTGTCAAAAATCCAATGATGCAGGTTAGTAGCACGGAGCTATAAAAAGCCCCACACACCATGCCAGCTGCATAATCTTTGCTTATTTGAAAGTCTGACAGTTTCCCTTGATTAAAATAAGGATACTTCATTATGACTATTAAGTATTGCTTTATGAGTTATGTAAAGTTTGTGCTTTTTCATTTATGCTTTAGAATTTTAACCACATTGTCTCACTTATGCATAATCCATCAACCCAGGTGACAAATAGTCTTCTATATTTACACACTAGGAATATACAAGGAGCATACTGTATTAGCAGCTGAAACTACAAACACCGCTGTCAATCAAACTGGCTAACATAGGACCGTATTTCTTGTCACCAAGAGGCTTAAAGCAAAGAATCTGTGCCTAATTCTCTTAAACCTTGCAGGTCAAAAGGTTTTAAAATTATTTTTGACACCATTTCTTTGCTTTGTCAACAGGCCTGAGTACTTTTTAACGTGTAAAGGATATCAAAAAGCTGCTCATCAGAACAGTCTGGCATTAGCAATTTATGGGTTTAAAGTCTGGAGTGCACAGTAATTCCACTGGTATAACAGCAGGCTATTTTGGAATGAAAGGATGGAGATGTGGCTGTAGGACTAACTTTTATTAATGCAAAACCTCCAAACCAATCACCCATGCTCCAGGCAACCAGCACTTGCAGAGCCAAAACCACCGCACAGCCTAAAGCTGCAAAACACCCCATTGTTGGCACAAGCTGTGATGGAGACACTTTTCCTGCCCAGGGGTTTTATGCATGTTTCCAGGTCTGCTTTGCCCACACACCCTCAAACACAAAAATAGGGTCTCTAAATGGCAGCAGTGATGTCCTTTTCATTTGCTGAAGTACTCTGCACAGAGATGACAACCACCATCTTTGAAAAATCTGAGCTTTGAAAATTTTTCAGGAGCCCAACAGTTTGAGTCTTTCTTACTAAACATGCTGTTCTGCAGCAGGCCCAAACTCCAGCTGAAGTTTTCACCCTATCCTGGCAGGTCAGCAGAAAGAAACCATTCCTTCCCAGTGAAGTTCAGAGTACAGAAATTCTGAAAATATTGAATGACTGAACAACAAGCCCCACACACAAACTGCTGGCTGCAGCTCTCAGGGACAGTAGCCAGCATCTTCCACTCTCTCTCCAGCAGTCTCAAGACACAATCCCTGTGACCTGGCAAGAAGCAGAGGAGACACACCATGGAGCAGGCAGCACAGCACATCTCAGAGAGCCAAGAGCTCACAGAAGCAGGGGCTGACCCTCCACCTAGAAATTATCACATAAACCACTTCCCAGGTTGTCTAAGCAAGGCTGCTGCATCCTCCCAGCATAATGAAAAGATTTCTGGCTGAAAACAAAGACAGCAGATTGAGCAGGGAGATGATCTAAGCAATGAAAACACTTACATGGTGAAGACAAATAGGGTGAAAATCAAGTAGCAATGGGGAGAGCTTGAACTTGGAAAAGCAAAGATTTCAAGAGGAAAAAAGGAAAATAGAATAATGTGAAGGGGAAAAAAAAATACAAGATATCAAGAAGGTAGAACAACAGATTAAGAATAAAGAGAAATACATTGTATTTACACTGAAGAGATCATCAGGATTAGAGTTCACTGCCCCAACATTAAGTTCAAACATTAAAATAAAAACAAGCAGTGAAGGAAGATTAAAAATTCTGGAAAACTAATGCTCATTGGCCATTGTGGAATCACAGAATAATTTAGATCGGCAAAGACCTTTCAGATTGTTGAGTCCAACCGTTAACCCAGCACAGCCAAGTCTACAACTAAACCACGTCCCTTACTGCCACCTCCACACATCTCCTAAACACCTCCAGGGAGGGTGACTCCACCACTTCCCTGTGCAGTCTGTTCCAATATTTGATAATCCTTTCTGTGAAGAAATTTTTCCTAATATCCAGACTAAACCTCCCCAGGCACAACTTGAGACCATTTCCTCTCATCCTATTCCTTGTTATTTAGGAGAAGAGACCAACCTGTACCTCACTACAATCTCCTTTTGGGTAGCTGTAGCGTCAGGTCTCCCAAGCCTCCTTTTCTCCAGGCTAAACACCCTCAGCTTGCACAGCCACTCCTCACAGGACTTGTTCTCCACATCCTTCACTAATTCCACTGCCCATCTCTGGATATGCTCCAGCACCTTGATGTCTTTCCTGTAGTGACAGGCCCAGAACTGGACACAGTACTCGAGGTGTGCCCTCATCAGTGCCACACACAGAGGGTAATCCCTTCCTAGATCTGCTGGCCACACTATTCCTGTTACAAGTTAGGATGCCATTGGCCCCTTTGGTACTTCCCAAAACTGGTCATGAGGAGGGCTCCTTCTCTGTCAGGGAACAGGTGTTTGACATCCTGCAATGCTAGGCTTTATAAAACTATGAACACTGTAAGAAAATCAGGTTCTTGGACAGAACAAAGATGATGCCTCTGTGCCAGTGAAATTGTTGGTGCTTTGAGTGGGGTAAAGGAGGCAGCAATGATGAGAACAGGTGCTGGTGTCCCTTCACCTTTGCTTTACTGCAGAGCTGTCATTCCCAAAGACTGCATTCTAGCTCTATTTTCAAAAGGCTGTACAACATTACCATACAATTGTCCCCAGCCTTTCCCAAATGTTAAGCTTAAAACAATGATTATTAACAGCAGTAACAATTATATGCAGCCTGGAAGACCCTAGCCTTGCTGGAGTGGGTTACCTCCACATTCTTTCCCAGCCTTACAAGAGTTAATTTTCCTGTCTGCCAAACTGCTTAATTCAGACACTGAAGCAGAGGGAAGAGGATGGGGGGAGGGAGGAAGGAGGAGGGAGGAGAAAATGGGAGCGCAGCCAACAGGACAGCTCTATGCAGCCCCTAGAAGTGCTCTGATGCTGAATTTTGGCCCATAGCCCAATGCTGGTGAGTACCAGTGGCTTCAACTATATTAGATGAAATATTATCATAAGGTTGTATCCGTGTTTCTCCCTGCATTGTGTGTGAGCATTGAGTCTGGTTTTTATTTTGGTTAGAGGTAAGGACACTGCATTCAACAACCCAAACTGACACTCACGATTAAAACAGTGTATCCATGACAACACATGCACTGGGACATAAATATCAAGTCTATTTAGATAAAAATTGTCATGAACCAAACCAAAGGAGAGACAATGAGCTATGGAACACTTGACACAAGGATCATGGCTCAGCCTTCCTTAACTTTACCCTGTTGGAGCCTTGCGTCAGGACAACAGATTACTTACCTGTTACACCTCCCGTCTTTTGCCCCACTGTTTTGCTATGCAATTCAGAAAGCAGCACAGCCACAAACTTCTCATCTCTCTGAAGAGAGAGATGGACACAAACCTCACCCTGAGGTCTGACCTTTGTAAGGGTTGCAACTTGTCTGTCAGAATAGGATAAGTGATAGATAACAGCCCATCATAAGGGCAGGAAGAAGAGAGGGAATAAAATACGTCTTCCACACTGGAAAGCAAGAGAGATGAAAGGGAGAGATAAAGGATCCTCATCAAGAAACAAGGTGAAAGAGATACACATATCTTGGAAGCAGAGACTGCAAAGTTTGTGAAAAACTGGAGAAAAGGAGACCCTCAGTGAGAACAGAAATAGACCAGAAGAAAGACAACACTCACACGATGAACCCATTCTAACTTCAAAAAAAGGAAGTATAGGAATTTGAGCTGTTACTGGAGAACCCAAAAAATTTCAGATGTTTACAAGGTAAGCAAATAATCACTCTTGATGGTGGATTACAAAATGTAATTCAACTCCAATAACTTCTGAGCAATTTGAAGTTTCTACTCTTCTTCTTCTTCCTTCTAATACTTGTTTTCTTTGCTATCTTTCTCTTCCTGTCCCCAGACCAATTACATTTTCCTTTTTTTATAAAATTAAAGGTCAGGTTTGCAGAAAAAGAATTCTCTCTCTTTCAGTGAAATTGCCAAGGCCTTTAAACCCTTACTTTTCTCTCTTTCCCCATTAACAATGGTGAGTTCCAGTGTGCTCCTTTCATCCATATTAGGTGGCATTACAGATTGTTCTGCTTTAGTGTAATGGAAGTGTAATCTTTATCACTGATTTATAGCTGCAAAATACTTATATTACTTACAATACTACAGTTTTATGTGTGACATAGAACTTCTCATGGTTCCTCAGATGTCTCTTCAAAAAAGTGGAGTACACTTTCCATATTGAACAAAAGGGCAATGCTAATAGATAAAAGAACACCACACAAGCAGTCATGTTTAGAGCTGAGAGAAAATTCAGGGAATTTCCAAGAAACTAGGAAGCAGAAGAACATTGGTAATGTGACGCCCTAGCTCAGCCTTAGAGAATTACAAGTTCCTTCCTTTTGTAGGTGTGTCATGCAATTTAATGCATGTCACACTCACTTGCTGACTTTATCTGGTGCCTTCCAGGTTTTCCCTACCAAAATTTCTCTTGCTAGGGAGCTCTGACTGCTTTCAACTCCTTCTGTTAAAATACTTGGAGCCTAAGGTGCAAAATTCTTTGGAAACATTTCCCTTTGTTGAGAAAGGTACTAAAAAGTCTTACCTGCAAGAAAAACAAGTTACAAATTGGCAACATCAGGTTTCAGTAATAATCCCTTTCCATTCTCTAACTAATTCCATCTAATTCTCAGAAGTTTTGCTTGTCTGAGTTTGAGATACTTCAGATATGGATCATGCAGAAGAAAGTCCCAAACACAGAGGATCCGAAGGTAGTAGGCAACACAGCAAGGCTGTCAGACTTGTTAGGACAGATTCAACACAGATTCAGTGTGTACTCTGAGGAGGGCCCAAGAGCAGGCTTTCATCCAAACCTATTGAATTCTGGTTTAATTTCACGTTTAGACTGAGGTTTGGACATGTTAATATTTTTTTGGGAGTGATTCATCCAAAACTTTAAGTTATCCAGGAAAAAATGTGGGATTAAATTAATCCTAGATGTTAGTATTTAAAAAGTAAAAACCATGTTTAATATGATCTGAATGGAAGTAGAAATGTGAAGCCACAGAAAAATGATACATCTATGGAACAATAGCATAAATTACTAAGATCAGTCCGTCTTAAATAACAAAACATATTCAGAAACAATCTCCAGGAGAAGGATCCTATACTAAGCAGAACTGGCTAAGAAAGTAACTCAAATCTTGCCAGCACCAGGATAAAGCAGCAGTAAGGGGTCCTTCACCAGTCATGTACCAAATTAGCCCCCCTAATCCAGCTGGGTACTCCGTGACAGCTGCTTTTGGTTGCACATGCAGTACAGGCAGGCGTGGAAACCCCATTCCATTTCACTCCTCTACACCCAGCCCCCAATAACCCACACAGCAAAAAAACTCCTGCACTTTCTTGCCAAGACCCAGGACTCTGGGATTTTAATCTGTGAGGGAGGGAACAAGGAGAAACAACGTGAAGCCTGCAGCTGGTTTGGGTCTCGGGTGGGGAAAAAAAATTGAGAAGTCATAAACTATTCCGTTCTTCAAGAGAAGATGGGCTCAGGAGTTTGGAAAGAAATTACGGATTGCATTGAAAAGATTAAAATGGTGATTACAAAATAAGTTTCAGAAATGGAAAATGGTCTGGAAAAGAAGTCTCCATATCTGCATATCTAATCTGCTTTACTTCAGCTGTCTAACCAAATGGTGATTCTGCACTGTGGGTTCCTATTAGAAATATCATATGGAAAGATCGGGTGCCAAAACATTTATTTCCACAGTGAAAGGCACATTAGGTGCTGAAACAATCATCAGTTTTGTTGATGTTTACATTGTGAATATTTAAGCTGTGGTGAAGTCTTAAGTGATCATTTTTGTTATGAAAAGAAATGACAGGACATTTGTATTTTGAAAGCATCTGAGTTTATCAGATTATGATTTTTTGCATATTTGTGGTCTTTCCCTAAAGCATATTGTTTGTGTGTGCCTGTACAGCTCAAGTGTTCCTATCCTGCTAGCCAAGGCGTGTATGGAAGAAGGCACTTTTATTTTCTAACTGGGCCTATGCTGCTATACATAATGAGCCTCTCTCTCACTCCCCAGCACAGACCCACAAGCCACAGGACTCCAGACTGGAAGCTGCACTTCTCCTGACCAGATGAGTGACAGAAGGGAGTCTTGAAATCCACCCTCCAAGGGTTCAAAGCCAGCTTGGTTTACCTTCCCACAGAGCTCTCCCCATAAGTTTGCCTTGCTTCAATTAACTCCAATTTTCAGTCCTTTAAAGATACTTTAAAAATAAAGGTTTAGAAAAAAAACAAAATACCCCTTCTCTGACCATACAAGAGCTTGTGTAAAGCATTCAGGGACTCAGCAAGGCAATGCAGCAGAGCAAAGCATGCAATAAAGAGTTCTAAGAAGTCCTAAATCACAAAGTCAACATCATCTTTTCCTCCATATGCTGTCCCTCCAGCAGACTGCCTGAAATGAGGTATTCACACTCACCAGGCTCAAAATCCTGGGACCATATGAGACTAAGAACGTTGCTGTCACACTGCCATCATGTGCGCATGTCTAAGGGACAGAGGGTCACCCAACAAGGGGAGCCAACAAAGCAGGGCAGGCTGAGGACCATCAATACCCCTTTGCAACTTGCCTCAAATCCCTCTTCCTCTAAAAATGATATACCACTGTGATATAGGACTTTTTGTAGAAAGATTGCTAGGCACTGCATGCTGACAATGCACAGGACAAAGCCCAGCTGCTGTACAAGCTTCTTGCAAGGGAACGCACTTCTGTGAACATTTGTGTGCATACCCAGCACGTCTTAAAAGCAAAGGGGTAAAATCAAGACCATTCTTGAAACCTGTCAAGTCACACACATTTAATGTGCGATCCAACTCCTTCTTTGGGCTTCCCCTCAATGGCCCGAAATCTTACATCTTTCCAGCCTACTGCCATAATTGCTTTGTTCCCCACTGCAAACACACACATCAAGAGAAACTTCCCAACAGACCCCGGAGTGCCCACTATATCAGGTCACCTAGTAACAAAGAGGCAATACCTAAGCAGGACCCCACATGGACAAGGATCTGTGCAAAACTTCCCAGGAAGTTGCTTCTCTCCTTTGAAATTCAGCCAGTCTTATGTTGTATTCACCCAAATGACCAACTGCTTTCTTCCAGCTTAACTGATTTTGACTTCCCCTCCCCGCATTTGTTTAAAGATTGGAGTGAAAATATAATTTCCAAGTGTACTATTTGTTTTAACCTAAGTTCCATTTGGCCTGTTTCTTCCTCACTTAGATATCCAGTATTCAGAATTCACAGTGGATTTACTACTTACTTCCACACAATCCCTCTATTTTTAAAAAATTTTGCGAAATAAGAGGTTACAAAGACAAAGCTGAGAATGCAGGGGGAAGGACTTTCCAGAAGGTTAGAAGCTGAAGCAGTTGGACATATTTCAGACAAGAAGCAAATAAAGGCAGCACACAGGAAAAAAGTTATGGAGTGAGGTATGCAGAAGATGGTCACAACAGCTATTTTCCTTATTTAAATTCAAAGCCAAGAGGCTTATTCAAATTTGCGAGCAACTGGAAAATTCAAAAATCATTCAACTGAAACACCATCATGCAGTATACCACTAGACCAAGGAATTAAAGGCTGCAGGAATTATTCAAATAGAATAAGGTAGCTGGATATATGCAGGTGGATATAGAGTTAGTATTGACAACTAATTTCAGAAAGTTATTAAATCACACCCCATAAGGTTTAAGACAAATTCCAGAGAAAACTTGATGAAACAATGCTTTCCACAATCAGTCTCAAAGTTCTTACTAAAAGTAGTAATCGACTATCCTAAACTAGAACAAAAACCAAATAATTTTTATAATGGAGAAAAAACACCAAGGTAGGACAGGAAAAAGTTTTGCTTCAGATCATAATTCTGTTGAGCCTTTGTTTATCTTGTATATATCTACTAGTGATGACATTTTTTCCATTGCATGTCATCAAATGGAAGACTCCATGATAGAATGACACATTAAAGAACTTCACAGACTATGAAAAATTGAAGAGGAAAAACCAAGCCAAATTCCCATCTAAGAAATACATCCCCCTCACCTGCAAGGAGGTGAACAGTACAGCTGGTGAAGCTAAAGATTTTGGTAGCATGGATCTTCACATTACGGTCCTGTTGATAATATGAATGGAAAATCCCATTTCTCATGGATTATCTGTTGGAAACTGGCTGAAGAATGTTAAGGTTGCAAGGCACACATGCAAAGAAAATGCAGTAGGGGTCGGTTGAGAAAGTAAAATATGGAGGAATAATTAAGCAAAGCACAGTCCTGTCACTGAGCTTCAGAGTGGCCAGTTTCCTGGAACTGAGGAAACCATAAGATAACCTAATAGAAAGGAAAGATCTGGGCAGAAATTACAACTGAGAATTGAAAATCCCAAAGACATAATTTGCAAATGAGTTAATTGTTTATGAAGACAACTACTTTGCCAATTCAAAAAGGGTTGGTGGATTCAGAGAGAAAGTAGCGGAAAAAGGTGGGTTTTTCTGGCTGAAACCAAAGGATTAAAAATACTGCATAAAGATCTGGGATGCAGATTATTTTTAAAATTGGATGGAAGTTTAAGTGGATGCAGGAAAAAATTTAAAAAAAACAAACAAAAACCCAACATTTTAAAGACTGTAGAAAATGCTCAGACTATAAAGGTTACAGCTATTTAATTTATTAAATCAGACTATCCTGGTATCTTCTCATAAAAGGTACTAAATCCTACACGACTTCTTTGAACCAATGCTAAAAGTTATGAATAGTAGGTTGCAAGTACAGCCAGCAAATGCAGATAAAATAAAATAGTATTGCTCTGGTTTCTGAATAGGGAAGTTGATTAACCAACTAAAATAGAGATAGAAATTTTTGATTGTTTCAAATCAAGACTGTTTTGGGAAGATGCGTTTCAACCAAAAACAAGCAGTGGGGATCAACACCTGCGTATTGTTTCTATCAGGTTTTCCGTCCTGATGAATACAGGCAGTTAGATCAGATCAGATCATAATCTTTCCTGGCCCTTAGTCCTCTGCATCTTGTGCTTGCAGTTCTGGTTGCGTGTCCCGTAAGACTCCAAAACAGATATTCCATTTAGCCATACTTACGCCTAAGACTAATCCACATTCTGTTATACTTTCTTCTCCCTTACAACTGGCAGATGACATGTTACCATTTTCCACTTTCCACTCAAGCATCACTTTATTCTTTGTATGCAGCTCTTTATTGTGTAAGTAGCACTATCACATGTTTTATGTCTTCTCCCTCTGGAAACGAAGATGATGTTAACACAGTTACACCATCCTGCATCTATCCTCTGCTTGTATGTGGTTCAAAGAGACATTTGAAATGCTATTAGGAACCTAACCTGGATCCAGCTTTTGAAGCTATTGTACACAGAAGCATAAGATCAGGAGTGCATTAAACCACCTTGGCAAACACTCAGCACTGAGGCAAAACTAAGTATACCTAAATTGTTCTGCTTTAACCACTGTTAAGACTTACAAAGAGAAAGGACCCCAATGCCTGCCAGGTAACCTAGTAAAGAATAGAATTAAATTACTGTTGATCGCTAACTGGTGCAAAAGAACACTAAATCAGTAGACCAAAGAAATCACCTAACTACATGTAAAGATCTGATACAGGAATGATTCAGAAGCCTGCCATCCCAGTAGCTTCAGTCCCAGAAGAAAATAGCAGCATAAACTATTGCTGTAATTCTTGGTAGTAACTCTGTCATGATGTGTACCCCCACCAAGCAAACAATGAGGATGATGAGCAAGATGAGCAATAAACATCTCACCTGCAAGTCCGTCAGCATCTTTCAGGGCTGATATTTGCACAAGCTAGCACTGAATTTCAAGCACGGTGCATTAAAATATGCTATTCATGGAGTGGCCTCAGCATTTCCATTTTCCAGTTCTGCATATTAACTTTCTCTGTAAAATAGCCAGGCTCTAACATTCTGTTTCATAGGGTGTGTCATTTCAGTAAGCTTGACTGATGCTCAGCAGCACCTGAGAGGCAGCCAGCTATTCTTATCCACTAGACTTTAGTGGGAAGGTCATGCTATTCAAAAGACAGCCACACCACAAGAGTTACTTTTGCAGCTCAGAGAGAGGGTTTCACCCAGATCTGTACCATCCTGTTGCATAGTGCTTCTTTCCCTCACTCTAACTCACCCTGTCAGCCAATACATGGTCTGCACACGACGTTTTCAACTGGTTTAATTTGTGCCCTCACAATGAATTAGAAATGCAAATCTGAATGCTCTTGTTCCTAATTATCCTGTCAGCACCAGCAGCCAAAAAATTGTGGATTTAGGTGGTCGGATTTATACCACACTTGAAGGCAGCAAAATTGAGTGAATTGAATGAAACACTTCAGGAAAGCAGCAAGAAAGAACCTAAAGAAAGTACCACCAGAGCAGGTGATCTACAGAATGCAGCAGAACAGAAGTCTCCGACATGTGTCAATAAGGATATACAAGTGTCCTTCACAGGATTTACAATGTATATATTAAGAAGCTAGAAGGATTTAACAAAATTGCTGTACTGACAACCTTAAAGCTAACTGCATATGTCATGACATCATATATGGTATGGGAGGATGCCACCACAAAGAGGTGGACTCCAGACAACTCATGCTCCCGTTTTGAATAAGGTATTATTCATTTTTACTTTTGTTTTGTAGTCTTACTAGGGACTAAATAAGAAAATAAAACATATCACATTTTGTTTATTCTTTTTTGGCCTTTCCAGCCAAGCATGCTCTCAGTCTGCAAACATTTAACATTTCCAGCATCAGTGCTTTACCACAGAAGACATCTGAGGGTGATCCTCTTCCCTTAACTCTAATGAATTATATAACTCAAAGGTTGATCAAAGCACTCTCTCAACTCGAGCAAAGTAATGAAAGAAAAGTTTAAATTAGAATCATTTAAATATCCTCAGTATTGAAAATGCGGCTAGGCATGGCAGAGAGAAGGGGGAATTGGTGTTTGTTACTGATTTTTTTTTAAATAGACATAATCAAATCTTCTTTTAAAGTTGCAATTAATTCCTAGCTGGGAGAGGGTATAACACATATGGAATTCAATTCCTCTTTGAAAATCGTGTGTTTGCATTCCTCCTATATGATGATTTTTACCACACCAGAAACTTCTTAATTAATTGCAACCTACTTCACTATACTGAAACAGATGTAAATAAGAATTTTTTGTAGTCACTGTAATCATCCTCACTACACATGTACATAAAGGAGAGCACTGCTGGCTTTGTGCACCTACAAACTAAATTGCATTTCACCACAGGCTGGGGGATGAACGGGTCGAGAGCAATCCTGCCAGCTTGGGGGTGCTGGTGGAGTAGAAGCTGGTCATGGCCCAGCAATGTGAACTTGCAGCTCAGAAAGCCAAATGTGTCCAACAGGTCAAGGAAGGTAACCGTGCCCCCCCTCCGCTCCACTCTGGTGAGACCCCACCTGCAGTGCTGCATCCAGCTCTGGACTTCCCAGCACAGGAAGGACATGGACCTGTTGGAGTGAGTCCAGAGAAGGCCACCAAGTTATCAGAGGAATGGAGCACCTCTCCTATGAGGGAAGACTGAGAGCATTGGGTTTGTCCAGCCTGGAAAAGAAAGGCTTTTTGGTGACCTAATTGTGGCCACCTAATTGTGTCCTTCCAGTACCTAGAAGAAAGATTTTACACAGGTGTGTCACAACAGGACAAGGGGGAATGGATTCAAACTGAGAGTAAGTTAAATTAGATATGAGGAAGAAATTCTTAACTGTGAGGGTGGTGAGGCACTGGGGCAGGTTTCCCAGAGAAGTTGTGAATGATATGCCTGAAAGTGTTCAATACCATGTTGGATGGAGCTCTGAGAAACCTGGTCTAGCTGAAGATAGACTACCCTGTCCACAGTGGGGGGGTTGGAACTACATGATTTTAAGGTACCTTCCAAGCCAAACCATTCTGTGATTCTATAATCTCCTGCAGAATATCAACAGCTGCTTCTTCCCATTGAATAAAGGAGCAAAGTAAATTTCCATAACATTTCATTCATTCCTATTCTCACACTGCTCCAAGGGAAGTCAATGCTTAGGCAGAGCTCTTTGAAGAGCCAACCTGAAGCAATTCTGACTTCTAACAGAAAGTGGCTCTAAAGGATGAAATAAAAAACGTGACTTGAAAAAGTCCCCCTTCGGCATATTTTGCTTCAGAGTCAGGGGGATATTTTCAGAACCTGAGCATTTGGGAAAATCTGCCAAGTGACTGAGCTTGGTTTTAAGTAGAAAAAGGCTGGCAGAATCACAGGAGAGCTTAAATTATTGGAGAACTTAAAAGTGAGAAAAAGCTAAAGCAGTAAAACCCAATGAAAACAAAATATTGGAGAATGAAACATGCCCAAGAGAGGCAAACATGGCCTAATGCCAATCAACATCAGCTTGAAAGATGGTACTTATTAAGAAGAGAGCTTCATACTCAAGAGACTATTTTGGAGTAAGCCACAGAATCAGGAAGAGGGTAGCTCAGATGATGGATATTACCAGTGGAATACTCACAATAGGCTTGTTAACAAAGACCCCTGAAAATATTAAAAGACTAAAGAGAAATATGCAATATTCTCTCGGTCCAGCTCTATTGTGGCATCTGATTTTTTATTCAGACATCAGCAGCGGTAAACTAATCCGTTGTCCAAACAGGACTTTCTTTGAGGTTGGAGGCCGAAGGTCTCCATAATGAAGAGCTGGTGTTTTAAAGGTAAGAAGCACTACTTTCATTGCATAATCACAGAGGTTGTACCCTTAGCTTATGCAGTATCATAAAAAGTAAAGCATGACTTGCAATATCATAGACTTTTTTTGCAAAGCAACCCCAGAAGGAAGGAAACCTCCTGCTACACAGCCTACAGCACCTCTGAAAGGACCATTATTAGGTTAGGAAAATTCAGTCAATGTGATTTGTATGAATATCCAATTTTTAGATCACTTAAGCACTGGATCAGGATTTGGGAAACCTACATTCAACTTTTGTCTATAGCAGAGACTTCCTGGGACCTTGCAAACGTCACATTTTTTTGGGCCTCTTTGACTGCTCATAGGAAAAAATGGAAAATAATTCTTCCCCACTCTGCTAAATTTATACCAACCATAAATTCACACTGTAGCTGTGCCAGTCACTGACACAGCACCACACACTTGGTTGTGTCAGGCTCCATGGTGAACATTAAAACTTGTTTTAACATCCATTGTTTAAAACATTTCTAGCCTTTTGAATCCTCATTACTTCAGGAAGGGGATGTCTGTCCTACAGTGGTTCAATAGCTTGCAGGGGAATGTGTCTCCATGGGTTTAGAGTGTTTTAAAAGGGCAGGACTACTGACCGAGGAAAGAGACCTTCTTTCATAACACCAGAACCAATTCACCACACAAGTTTTTTCTACTTCTCTCCCCAAAACTATTTCTGTTTCATCATATGCAAGGGATGTGTGAGAACAGGAAGACAAACTAAAATTCCTTTTGATAATAAAACCATTAAATGTTGGGAAATCATTTTTTCATTTGAATATCTTGCCTTGGCTTTTATCCAGTCCTTGTCTCACTGATTATCTTCAGGACTCTTTAGGGCTACCGCAGTACCTTGGAGTTCACACTCAAGATGTCTCCTTCTCACAATGCAATCAGCTCTCACTTTCAACTGCCAGCCCATCTCATTCCTCATCGTGTGTGTCAGGGGCTGTATGAGCCTCACAGCAGTGTCTTCAAAAACACAACAACAAAAAAACCCACACCATATTTAAGAATATCCAACTGTTTCACATCTGCACTGTACTCAGCCAGATTGAAAATGTGTTCTGAGTAAGTGATGGAAACAGGTCAGTGTAAGTACTTGGCAACAACAACAGACGTGGCAGTGTCCCACGTTTTATTTCAAAAGCAAGCACATAGCCTCTGTAATGGAGAAAAAAAAACCATAAAATCATCACCAAGGACAAGGTGATTTGCTCCAGATAGACATTGAGCAAGCTGGTTTTGATGTTCAGCCCTAGAAACCTTTCATTATGTAAACACACCTCCCCAGAGGTAGGATGCATATTTCTTCATTTATTTGATGATCAAAAGGTCAAATATACTTTAATTTCTTCAAATGATAATAAAAATAGTGTCCTTTCATTAGCATTTTGAGCTGCTATTGCTGAAGTCAAGCATTTTAACAGCACAGTTACTCTTCTCTTCCCAACCCCTTTTCTCCTAGGATGCCCCCCAAAAAATTCAGTCAAGAAAAGTTATCTGTGTGATTAACTTGTACTTGGAAAGAACTTATTTTTCACACATAAATAACAAGACACCTAAATTATTTTTCACACATAAAACTCACTCATCTTGTTTAAGTACTCAGGACAGAGAGAAAAACCAGATAGAGACATTTTGCTTTTGGAAGCAGCCTTAACAATGTATAACTTCATGGTAGTAGGGGGATATGGTTTCAATTCTAACCTGGATCAGACACTAAATATTCTGACATGTATCAAGCAGAATTGCCAAAACATATTCTTCCCTTTCAAAACATTCCATTGGCTCTGGCCTCATTAGATGGTTTAAATGCTATTTCATTTTAAAAGATTAAAAATACAATGTTAAAAGGTTACATTGAAATAGAGAAATTATGTGGAACCGTGGCACTTTATTTATTCTACTTTTGCACTCTTTGGGGTACCATAGTGTTAGCTATCAGATTAAATTTAGGCATTGCCCAAATGAATAGCCTTTACATTTACTAAGTCCTTTTCTACCAGTTATTCTGGAATGACTAAAATTAAAACCATTGTTTCTCTCTTACGTGGCATGTTAAGCATCTTGCTATAAGCACAACTATGAGAAACACTTCAAGAACCACAGCTGACTCTGCTTCAGAGTAGGATTGGACCAGGTGACTTTCAGAGAGATCCTTTTCAACCTAAATTGCTCTACAACATCCTTAAATATCTTTTCCACTTATTTTTCAAAATAAGTTCTCAAACATTTTCTAGGTTGCACTAACAAGTAGATTAGATTACATCGCACAAGTTGCTCAGTCACATTTTTGGTCAGCTCATTTAGTATTTAGCATCACCATGGTATTTCAGTGTCACATCTTACCTTTCCATTTGATTACTGAAGAAAGTAATCCAAATGCCATTTTAAAAAAGGCATATAATTTCTTTAAACAAAGGTGTTAGAGTGCTCTGGGGTAATAATACAATATAAGTATCACCATACCCACACTTTCATCCACTTTCCTATAATAATTTTTTAGATTTACTAATTTCACATTTGCCTTTGTGCAGATGTAAAAAGGAAAAAAGCCCTTAAGGTCGATACCACCATGAACCCATCATGTTGCTAATCTCCTACATTGCTCTCCCATGTGAAGGGAGAGTCCTGTCTTCAATATCTTGGTATTCCACGATCTTACTATTAAATCCTAGATTCACCTGTGTTTGCAATTTACCTCAAAGAGAACAGCAGTGCCACACTGAAGTGATTTAGATTAAAGGATGTACCTAAAAGAGCACAAACAAAAAAACAAACAAAAAAAAAGCAAAAAAAAACCCCAGAAAAATTTATCAGTGGCAAATTAACCTGCTCACACATCTGCAGGTAAATTGCCCATATATCTATATGCCACTCATGCCCCTGATTGTAACATCTCCTACACAATTCTCTGAAGAAGCCACACCTCACAGTCTGGAACTTCTTTCTTTTTTTTTTTTTTAATAAAATCAGGGTAAGTATTTTACTAATCAGCTTTTACTGTAGAATCCTATAAGATTTTATATAAAATGTTATGCGTATCATATAAGTAAATAGCCCAGAAAACACTAAGTAGCAAAGTGACTAGATAAGATACCTATTTCAAGATGAGCTTTACGTTCATTATAATGATTCAGAAAAATCTGGGGGCACTTGTAGAAAATTCCCCCAAACACCAGCTGAACAGTGCGAGCACGAGCTGAACTTGACAAATTATTAGAAAGTTACTAGCAAGCAAACAGAAGACTGTGGTATGAGCTCAAGGTAGAGCTGCTGAGAAAGCAGGCAGGGTATATTTCATATTTATACCGTTACTTAAAATTCTGCCTATCTGCAGCTCAGGAGACTCAGAGACATCACAAATTCCCAAATGTGGCTTTCTTCTAGGCCACAATGCCCATCCTTAAGTCCCTGAAGGGTTCAACCACCAGTAGAATAAGATACTTCTCTGACTTATTTTAGCTAAGCTATATTGCAAATTGTAAGGATGACTTTGATAAGCAGCAGAAATTATATTTCCTTCTTTTCCTTATAGCCCAACACATCAAACTAATCCCATAGTTACATAACATTCAGTCACAACAGAAGCCACAGAGGTCTGTTGAGAGATAAATACAGAGGCAGTAAACAGATTGAAAGTTGTGACAAAAAAGCCACCAAAATTTCACCCTTTTCATAACAACACAGGTTTAAAAGCAAGAAAATACAAAGAAAAAATTTTAGCTTTATTATACTTTAAATGGCTACTACACAAGCTTAAAAAAAAAAAAAACAAGCAGTAGAGTAGCATAGGCCAGCATTCCAATTTGTCTAGTTAAATGACACCAAGATATGCCATTCATATAGCTAATGAGGATTAGCATGCTGATGATATTCTAAAGATAGCATTGTTAAATAAGCCAAATATATCCCAGGAATCAAGCTTAATATATAATGCCAATCTATGTCCATCAATTAGGATGACACAGAGTGCTAAAAATACACAAATCTGTAACAACCATTGGTCCTCTGAACACAGTCCAGCTCTCTAAACCTACAGGCCACCTCTATCAGCCTGTGTCCATAGCCTGTAAAGTCCAATAGTGCTTGTAGACAGCAGTGCTCATTTAGCACAGTCTGCCTGGAGCATAATATTCTTTCATTATCTGTATCTCTGTAAGACACTTTGATCTACTAAACAGCTGTACATAAGAAGTGTGTTATTAGTTTTTCAAAGGCAATGCTTTTACTTAACTTAAAATTCATAATGGCAAAACAATTAAACATATCAACCCTCTAAATCAGCTTTTACAAGAAAAGGAACTTCTGGGAAACTAGATTAACAAGCCTCTCCTGAGAAGCCATTTGCAACAGAATGTTTCCTACAAGGAAATGCATCCCGAGCTGCACAAGCAGTGCAAGTTCAACAGCCTTGAACTGCACATGACCAAAATTGTCTATAAGGGATGCAACCTGATGAGCTCCTTGTCAAAGATGTAGGAGTCAGAGAGTCAAAGGAAAGTAGGTGAGAATAAAATCAAGCAAAACAACTTGGGAAAAAAAAATACTTCACCTACTAGTTCAACACTTTCTAAAACATTTTGTTTTCAGACATTGTACATGCAGCAGTGGGCAGCGAGAGGAGGGGAAATGAATGCAACACACAATTCGTTTTTGTAGAAGCCTGACTGGTTTAGTTTGACTAAAAGAGGCTACCACAGACAGCCAACATTAAGGATGGAAGCACACTGTTAAAAAACTTCCTCATAGCTGGTATCAGTATTAGTCTTCCTTCCAAAATCCAGCAAAGTGACCAATTCTAGTGAGAATGACATAAAAGAGACACAAACCATGAGACAGAGCTGGTGTGTTTCCATTGCTGGCATAGGAGGAACGTCCTTCTGGTTTCCATGAACCACCGTGCGGCAGCAACCTTGACAACAGCTCGTAAGTGCCTGCAAATCAGTATTCTCCAGATCCTTTTTCACCATTGCAAGGTTTGAGTAGAGATGCTGAGTGTATCTCTAGCTTATCCATTCTTCCTCTGACAGGCTGCAGAAACTAACTTTGTTCTGCCATCCTTGTTTGCAGAATAGAAGCATCTGACAATGGTGCTCTCAAGAAATAAGCGAAAGGCTAAACATCCAAGCTTACACATTTGTTTCTCCTTTTCTAGCCTCATAAGCAAATACAGCCCTGAAGAAATTGCTCCACAAAAAATAATGTGTTTCAAAGAAAACTTAAGATTTTCAGCTAAACAGTTGATCCCCATCTTTAGCTGGTCACATGCTCAATTTAATCACTTGGGGATCAGATAATACAGCACCCATCACTGAAAAAGCAGCATCACTATCATCGCTCATAAACAAATCAAGAACACAGCTGTGCATAAACCTATCAAGATTAAGGGTGCTTTACAGTTCTAAATATGTATTTTGGACATCTATTGAGTATTTTGGTCCTGTTCTGCTTTTTGTGTGGTTTTTTTCTTATTTTCAGGGTGTTTTTCTAACATAGCATTGGTTAAGATTTAAGTTTACCTGAGGCCTGCAAATATACCATATGTCTTACAATCTCTTTTTATAAAGACAACAAAAGAGAAGGAAAAATCCTGATCTTTATGGCTTCACCAATCTGTGGAGCTAGCACTAGTCTTTTATCCAAGCCAGTTATAAGCATACCAACACAAACCTGAGAAACTAAGAGCAGCTAGACCAAATCGAATAAAGGCATAGCAAGGCTAAGAGTGAAGTGCATAACCAAGAGAAAAAGATGTAATTTAAAAAAAGGTTGAAGAGAGCAACTTTTGCTGCATGTGTCCTAGTGTCTTCAACATTTCCAGGAGTACACAACACTCTTCATTCTAGCCACTTCGTCCAATAGTTACCCACGTCTCTAACTTTTATTGATGCCTCAGATCTCTCTCAGAGCATCCTTTGCATAGTCCCATGACACAGAACACCACAACTAAGTCATGTTCTGCCTTGCAGAACTGATCCCTTCTGTTACCTTTTCAGCCTGTTGCCCCATAATTCTACATCTATCCACTGTGAAAATTCCATATCCAAAACCAAAGGCTTTCATGTTAAAGTACATTTTTGGAAAAAAGTGATTGCAAACACAAGGTATAGACTCACCTTAATACATCTGTATTTCAAAATCATTGAGACAATTTTTAAAAGTTATTTTTACATGTACAGAGCATAAGTACAGTTCTGGAAAATCCAAATGCCTCATGAAGTGATAGACAGTAGATGCCATATCCAACTGGATATCCTGTATATCCAATTAGTGAAACTCTTTGCTATGACGAGTACGTATTCAACACATTAAGATTATGCTGTCATGCATGTTTCCTTGCATACAACTCAAAAAGAAAATCTTGACCACCTGATTTTACTGTAATCCAAAAGCAGTATTTCTAAAGACATCATTACCCCAGCACCCTCTCAAAACAAACTCCTGCTACATTTACAGTCTGTAAAAGCTCTAAAGACCAAGGTGCATTATTCCCTGTGTGTTCTGTAAATACTCTGATACTCAAAAGGCAAGAAGCAAGCAGACACTTCACAATGAGGGTGATGTCATCTGCATTTTGACATTTCTTTGGAAAGAAGTCTTTGCATCTTTGTCCTGCAGGATGTTGTTTGGTGTTTTTTATTTGTTGTACACAAATATTCAAATACGCATCAGTGCAAATTTGTAGCAAGGATCATGTTTGATATTTAAAAATGGAAGTCTAAAAATAAACTGAGATGATATAACTTCAGGTTCTGGAGGCAAGAACATGTTCAAATACCTTTTCCTTGTGTGAAAGAGTTTTCTTCCTGATAGGAAAGAATGAGACTGCATACATTCTCATTTCAGTTAATTCCTTAGATCCTGCTCACTTTTTCTTATATAAAATATAAATGGTGTAGCTACCCCACTTGCTAATTTCAGATTTTCTCACTAATGCCCAGTAGAAAGATCTTCTATGGAGAACACTTAATGCTTCTATGTCTGCATGTGTTGCACGGTGGCATACGGACCCCATAGGAATTGAGATTATTCTGTTTGGAAAGCCAGGACATCCATTGCCTCAAGCCAACTGGAAAATGCTTGAGGAAAAATGGAGAATACTTTCAGCAGTAGAATTTTTAATTCTAAGAAATGTTGTTTTGAAATTAAGAACAAGTTACAAGGTTCAATTTTAAGTGTTTGAAAATTAAGCAGGCTGCATTAAGAGAAAGATGTCAGGTTGGAAGAATTCAGTAATTTTCCTCAATGTGCAGGTCTGACAAGTCATACATGACAGAAAAAAATTTTAAGAGCTACTAGAGATGTTGTGAGAAAACACCGAAACCAAGAAAAACCATAGTTTCTTTTGGATACAACTTAATGTCTAGTAAACAGGCATAGAGAAATCTCCAATAGTGGTTGCAAAGGTAAGGATGCAATTTTGCAGCTATTAAGAGATGGAGTAGGCACACAGTTCTGTAAGACCGTTTAATTATGCAGAGATGGAAAAGAAAATGAAGATTTGAGGCTATAACATAAGACTCATGAAACGGCACATTAGAGAAGATATAGTCAAAACACAGAAATAAAGTGCCTTCTGAACATTTGCTGCAAATGTGTATCAGATTTAAAACCAGCAATCCGTTCCTGCTCCTTCGCTGTGGACTGCTGAGTAGCTGTCATGCTATGCAGCCTGGCTGCTTTCCAGTGCTGGGTGAAGCAATCCCCACAGCATTTGCATGAAAGAAATGATGGGTTCCTTTGATGTGAATGATCTTGAGTGAATAAAAGGTGGGTTTGGGTTTTTCTGGCCTTTATAAGCATTCTTTGTCGATGCCTCTTCCTCACAAGTAAAAACCTGTGCCAGGTGTCCCAGAAACTCACATAAATGTTTAAGTATTCTCTCTGAAGCCCCATGCAGAAAATATCCATTCCTCACATTTTATGTTATAACTAGCCTTCACAGAAGGGAGTGCCCTCAGCTTTTTCAATAGCCATTTTTTTGTATATTCAGGAATTGTCATCTGCAAGTATGCCATGAAAAAGACAATTCCTTTGATAGAACACAAGTGGTTTTTATCGAAATGCATTTGTTGGTTTAACTTTACAGCTTTAGACAGTTTCTGCAAATAATTTCTGATAATTACTTAAATGTTATTTCATATGAAAGTCATTACTACTAAAATCTACAGTATCCCACCAGCAAGAAAAAAAAAGAAATGGGCAAAGTTGCAAGCACAGCTCATCTATTGTTTCTGACTCAAGCAGGGTTGCAAATGCTGGAGACTACTGGCATTTTGAAATGTCTGGAGACTCCTGAAGATTTCTAGAATTACATGGTATGGCTCTTGGTGTTCCACAGATACCACAGCTGATTTACTAAAAAAAAAAAAAAAAATTAAAAATGCATTTCTCAAAAATATGTGTACGCTGCATGCCTTACTGAAAACAGGAAATCCATACACCCGTGGCTGCAGAGCCACATGGTCACAGTGAGTTTACATCAGGTATAAATTTTGCACCCTAAACAACGTATCAGAGAAGGTGTGATGCATGACACACTCCAAATGTTCTCTGATCTACTCAAGTCCATCTCTACTCTGAAGTTTACTTGTCTGTAAAAAAAGTCCACCAGCATTAGAGGCTTATAGATGAGAGGAATAGCATGTCTACCATGAAAAGCAAGCTATGTTAAAACAAGATTCAAACCAATAATCTAGGAAATCATCAACCTGACTGGGAAGAACTCCCACCCTGTCAGTTTATGCTCCCTGATAATTTAGTCCTGGCTGTGACACTGGCAAATCCATTCAGAAGATTTTGAAAACAAGGGGACCTTGAAGAATTCTGTGAAGAAGCGGTTTGGTAGCAAATCAGTAAAGATTTTTAGTATCTGCAAAAGGCCCTTGACCTTCACCACTGAGGTGGAAGGTAGGGACAGCCTCACCCCTCTTTCATGCTGGCCAATGATTATATCAGCCTGCTTGTATCCTGACACCAGTAGAATGACTTTGTTACTTCAAGACTTGGTCAAGAACAAGTTAAGTGTACCTTTGGCTTCCTCACCCTTGATCTTCTTTTCCACAGCTTGTTTTCTGCCCTTCCACTTTTTTTGTCCCACCTCCATCTGCATCCATCCTGTGTCAAGATGTGCACCACACCACCTGCCTTAGTGGAAGGGATAACAGCAGAAGTTTGTTGAAAGCTTGCTCTACTTCTGCGCAGAGACCAAGCAGTTGCAAAGTAATGCAACCTTTAAGGGAAGACCTGGAGTGTCATCACTATTTATAAGGTACTTTTCCAATTTGTTTTGCAATGAGGTTGAAAAATAACCAGTGTAACTAGAAAGTGAGCATGGACCCAAAATATTAGAAAAATATAGAAAAGGTATTTCTCCCAGTTTTGGAGCATATGATTATTTTATAAGATGAGAAAAATACATTAGATCCTAAGGCTTTCCCAGAAATTTAGATCCAAAACCAGCAAAATATTTTGTCTAAGAACAAAGTATTATTTCAGTAAAATAAGTCTTCTGGTAGATGCAGTAATTTCTTAAGGTACAAAAATAAAACATTTGAACACAGATCTAATCTTCTATGTCTTACAGTGATTAGAAAAATACAGGCTGGAAAACAGATTAAATATCTTTTTTTCTTTTTTTTTTTTTAATAATCTATAATTGCAAAGGTTACAAATACTAAAGCTTTATATAAGCATGAAAATTCCCATTGAAGATAACAAACCTTTCTTTAGGGCAACCACCAAAACCTAGGAAAGTTTAGTCTCCTAGCTCTGTGACCAACACAAATACCCATCTCTTCAACAGGATCTACAGAGAAAACAGCACTCATTACTCAGGCACCATAACAATTTCGGTTGCTCCCAAAATTAGTGCCAAGACTCTTCTGGCTTTAACAAGCTCATTTTAGTACGGGTTAAAACAATTGAGTTAAATTTAACTGCTGGAAAATTATGAATGGGATGTCCAAGCAGAGCTTGCCTTAACTAATCTTCTTCTCAAACAACTTTAAATTTAACCAGGATATATTTTTGTTTAAACAAGACATGCAGACATTTCTGGGATAGCTTAAACACTCTCCATTATTTAACCTCTATGTTTTCAAATGCTGTAGTATAAAAAGTCTTCTTAAAATATGCTGGGACTGTTAAGTTCCTGTAAAGTGCTCACAGTATCTTTGCTCTTCCTTATTCAAAATAGAAAAGGCAGAAAATCATTGGGAAGTTTTTTGGGGGGTTGTCTTTTTGATTTTTCCCCCATTTTAAATATATACTTACATAACCTTACACTAGTGCTCTGAGTCAGTTTTCTACAATATTGTTGCTAAGACTCAGCCACAAATGAATTTCCAGTGCAGAAAAAAAATGACTACATAGAAGTGCATTTGAAGCAAGCAAATAGGAAAAAAAAAGAAAATGGTTTTCCAGACTTATTCCTCCACATTGTTTACCTACATTACTCTTCTGACATGTTACTGGGGACACAGAAGTGTTCTGTTATACAAAAGTTATGTTCAATCATTCTCAAAGCTCCGCAATTTTCCCCTCCAAATCCTTTTCTAAAGTTCTCTCTTACCAAAACCTTACCAAAACAAAACAACAAAAAAAAACCAACAAACAAAAAACCCCATAACTCTGAGTCCAATGGAAGTGCAAATTTTACATCAGTGTCTACTGTGGTCATTCACTGTATTTTCCTTGCAACCACTGAGACTTTTTTTTAAACCATATCCATGAAGTATCTTGTGTGAGAGTCCTAGGCTTCATAAAATGCCATGACTCTGATGAAAAATATATTTAACCAATGACACTCTAACTCGTAGGAAAGAATTCAGAAATGGGGAAAATAAGGAGGGCTAGGGGTGGGAATCAGCCAGATATTTCCACAAGAAACTAGAAAGGTTATAGGATTTTGTGCACCAAGACTTCACTGTAAGTATGTCTCAGTTTTTGAGACAAAACTTCAGGAGGAAGCACTCCAGAATAAATGTCTCCTCCGAAGGGAAAAGGGCCTCCCCTTTTCCTCTATCAGTGAGTAATATGGGTCACAAGGAGTGAACCTGGGAAAAAGAAACCAAACTGTTTATTAACACACAAAAACCAGGGTAGAACGGGATTGAAAAAAACCTCAAAATGCAACAAATTCCTGGAGAGGGAACAGACACGTGGGCTCGGACCCGCCAGGGCCACCCCGCGGGCCTGCCCCCGCAGGCTCCCTGGACCGGCGAGGAGGGAAGGGAGCCAGTGAGGCAAGGGGAAGGAAAGGGAAAAAAGAATAAGAAAAAAACCCAACAGAACCTTTTCCCAGCTAGCTGGAACACAAAGGAAACCCAGAAAAGCAGCACAGGGCTCCTGGCTCACTCCCTCCCAAGCCCCGCCAAGACCCAGACCCTGGAGCCCTTGGGCTGAACCGTTCAACCGCCCCCTCGGGTCCCTGGCTCCGGCCCCGCCCCCGGGTCCATCCTAAAGGCACAGCATCCTTGGGCATTGAGGGGACAGTTAAGGAATAAAGCAGCTTCATAACGTCACCCCAGGACAAAGTAGCATTTCAGTGCTGAAGTAATCAAAAAGGTTTATCCTAATAAGCTTGGTTTTCAATGGTACCAAGATAGACCCTGGTCTTGAAATTAATAAATTCAGTCCATTTTAATACTTTATATAAGATATTCCATTTAATTGCTGGATAAATAATGTGCTCTTTAATTATGTACAGAGACAGCCTGGGTTTAACAAAAAATAAAGCGTAATCCAGAAACTGGAAGTGGTAGGTGACTAATAACATTTACATTTTCAATAATCACAGTCAAGTTTTCTTTGTGTAGAGCTCTAGATAAACTCAAGAGATGATTACTGTAATTAAGGAATTCACAGATCTTTTTCTTTAGAGACAATCTATTTGGCAGAGATTTGCAGTCTCTTGAATGAACTTCCTCCAATCCTCTGAAGTCACTATCTTCTGCTCATTAGGTTCCCAACTAGCACGCATATGCAACTGATACCGGTGTCAGTCAAAGCCCTATCGCAGTCAAATGGTCCTTGCAAATAGAGATATTTTCTGGCATCTGACTTCTCGAGGTACATGAGGGCATTTCCAGTCCCAGGGGAGGGAGCAGACTCCAGCAAGACCCAACTCACCAGAAGCTGTAATATTACACAGCCAACTGATCCAGTTACAGTCCCAACTACTCCCATAATTATACTAAATAATGTCTTTGAGAACAGAGGAGTAAAATCCAGACTTACACAGATGTAACTGAAATCAGATTACTTCTTCTCAAAAAGGAGAAAGAATCACTCCAGTCCAAGTCTGTGTTTTACATGACACAACCGGATATATCACAAATATACAAAAGCAGATTATCCACTCCTAGGAAAGATGGGTTAGAGACAGCATACAAGCTTGCTTTATAAAATATCTTCCTTACTGACAACTACATCTAAGGTTTCACCTGGGAATGAGAGCATCTAATCACATGCCATAGACTTTGAAGCAATCTAACGACATAGCCCAGTTATCAATCCATGCCTGTTCCAAACAAGTAGTGAAAATAGCTGTTCTAGCTGTAATATGGCATCCAAGTCTAAAATAAAATTATATCCTGATTAAACCAATGCTCAGTGGAGAAGTCAAAGAATCAATGGAAGTTTGCAAATCAGCGGTTTGGGGTGCCCAATTTGAAATACTCAAGAAACAGGATTTTGAGAAGATGGGTGTGGGGGAGGTGCTGAGCTTCTCAGACTGTACGTACAAACAATAGTTGGGCTATCACCATAGTTAGACTATCCTCAGTGAGAAAATATGGAGATAGGAGCTGCCTTCTACGTTGTTATTTACTCTGTGAACCACAATGTGGTGTGCAACACATTTGAGAGGACTGATTCAAGAGGAAAGGGGACATTCAATTAAATTAGAAGAATTTACGCTGATTCTATCACCATTCATGCAGTTCATTGCCACAGGTTAAAAAAAAAAATAAATAAACCCAAACACTACTATCCAAAGGCAAATCAAATCTGGACACAGATAAGAATATTCAGAAGAGTTAGAGTCACCAACCTAAGAAGACTGCTGGAAAGGATAAAAGCTCCTGCTTCAGTTTTAGCTCAATTTCTCATTAGAAGGGATTAGAATGAAATTTTCATAGAAGCCTCTAATTCCTATGGGGTTTACCATCCTCATCTCAAGCATCTGGTATGGTCATCAGAGAAATGGTAGTACATTAGACAGAACACAAGCACAATCCAATATGGCAATTACTACATGTTTTCTTCTACTTGATAAAAAGTTAAACAGTCCATCTGATGCCGCTGTCAAAATGCAATCTTGGAACAAAGCAGCAAAAAACCATTTGTTTATGGACAAAAGAAAGACCAAACATGCTCACTAGCAATATCAATTCAATTCCAGAGAAGCAAGATTACCTGCCCAAACCACAGTATATCACCAAACTCTTTGAGAGTGTTCTTTTTTGAAAAGCCACTATGTGAAATATTTCTTTAGGTTGCAGGGAAAATAAGGATCATCACTGGGCTATATAGTTGAGTTAGGAAAAAGCAGAGTTCACTGTTTTATTTTTTGGATCAATGGGGGCATTTCAGTAGGATTTTGCTTCTCAGTGAGAAAGGGAAAAGAAACAAGCAGATGATTTTCTCCTAAATATCTTTTCTGTTCCTTTTGGGGCAAGAGGTACAGCAATCATGTCTCAGAACCAAATGAAAGAGAGAGCAAAGAACATTTATATCGTGAAGTTACTAGGAATCTGTTATACTTAAACTCTCCTTTAGCCAAATAGAGAAAAAGGGAGGGGAAGAAACTGCTGTTTCTCACTGCTTTATCCAAAACAATCACTTTTAGTGATATGCTTAAAAAAAAAAAAAAAAAAAAAAAAAAATCAAAAAATACTACTCACATGACCTCTTTAATTTCTTTTCAGGCCAGCACAACAGTGTAGGGATTGCATGTTTTATTACCTGTTCTATCATTTTTATATAATTTAGCAAAAATATGAGATAGGTCAAACATATTGTTCTTAGAATTGAAGCTTAAATTCCTGCTCAGACTCTGAGAAACACAGCCCAGCATCCTATATCAACCTTCATACTGAAGTCTGCCAATCGCAGCACACACACAATGCCAGTGATGGACTTTCTCTCAAGCACTTTGTCAGGTAAAATAAGTATCACACATTAACCAATGCTAACATGTGATACTACATTATTGAAATGGCAGTAGCAATAAACCAGTTTTAAAAAGAAAATTAAAAAGAGGGCCTCTATGCATGCCCATTGTATGTCATTCCTGACATTGTACTTAGAGGTTAAAGTGAAATCACTTACAATGAAAAAAGAAAGAATAGGGTAAAATCCTACCAGTTGTCTCAGACAAGAAAATTTGAGAGCCTTTTCTAGCTCCTTTCCCCTAAGAACATGCTAAACCATGAGCAATGTAATGGTAGGAGGAACAATGTGAGGGCACTATTTATCAAGCAGATGAAATAATATTACTCACCTTAGCTGTACAACCCAGTACCTATAATGTGAAAAAAAGCGTCTCTCGCTCTTGATACATATGAAACAGGGACAGTCATGCAAGAAAACACATTTGTAAAGATACTTTAATATTTCAAATCAATAGAAGCAAAAGAGAAAGACCAAAAAAGTGAAATACAGTCTTTCACATCTTCTCTAATCAGAGCCTAGAGAATGGGACTCCACAATGAGAGCTCTGAAATGATTACTTCAGTTTTCTCCCGTCACTCCCCAGGCAGAAAAATTGTACTTGTTTACTGCTAGAAAGTTATTTGCAATCTACAGGTAACAGGTGACTTTATAATGTTGTTCTGCAAGAGCTGCCTTATTAGGTATAATACTACAGAATTAATGAAAGATACTGTTTTCTCTCACTTGGTTAGTGGCTGTTTTTCCCTGATTTCTTTCTACCTATTCAGTGACCAAAAATATTTCCTATCATTTTGCTTATGTGTCTTATCTTCTGTTACTTAATAAGAAAAAAAGTCTGGTTCTCCTGGCTCATACCTTTGATCCTATCCAAACAGATATGCAGAGTTCAGCACGTAGTAGAAGGGGACCTCAGCAGTAGGATGGAGTAAGCATAAACTAAAGTAGAAACTTCCCCAACCCTGAACACACTCAAATAGTACATTCTGTGCTGTTAATATCATGCATTTCAGCAGGTGATAACACTGGTGGTGATGAAGGTACTTTAGAAACAGCTTCAACTGTTGGGGTTCCTCCCCCCTGCTGTGAGGTCTGGCGGGAGGGGACCCTGGGGTAGAGGCGCAGCCTATGGGGTTTCCCTACGCCCTGGTCAATCCTGTGCCCCATTGGTTGTTTTGTGTTCCCCTGCCCGGGAAGGACCCTCGGGTCCCGTAATTGCTCAGTTCTTCAGCAGTGCCCTGGCCATGCAGCTGGAAAATAAAGATCTCTGAAACATCTATCAAGAATCTGTCCCTATTTCTTTCCACGGGCCTCGCTGTCTATACATGTTGCAGAAATCCCCGCTGCAACATTCAATCACATTAACAGCTTTAAACAAAATAGGCAGGTAAGCTTGAGGACAATCTAGGGCTCTGAAAAACTGAGGAAGGCCTGAAGATATTTAGCATAACATAAAGCTTAAAACACACTGGATATTTGCTTATTCTTCCCTGCAACAGATTCATTTCTACATCTGTCTGAAGTACTCTTGGAGGGAAAAAAAAAACACCAAAAAATAACGTGTCTGGACAAGTTAGAAAAACATTCCTACACTCCAGAAAGCATTCAGCTCTGAGGAGAGGAGCTGGGAGAAACTAAAAATGGATAGCCTTTAGGAAAATACAGTGGAGCTGAAATGGATATGATTTGTTCCTTTTCTTGAAGAAAGGATTCAGCTTTCTAACAGATGGGGAGAAATGGCTTGTGTCAGGGGAGGGAAAAGAGCAGAAATCAGAGCTTCAGTCAGTAGTCTGATTCTTGATCTAAGGCTACCTTTTATGTGTATATTCTGTGGTAATCACCTAAAACTTTAATGTAACAGACTTTACAAACCTAAAATGTAATTTATGTTTTTTTATCTAGGATGATCCATTGGAATGAAATTGATGGCTAACACCATTATTTTTGATATCCATGAAATACTTAAACCAAAAGAAGTGAAAAGGGAGGTTTTATACCTGCTAAGCTGGTGGAGCTCTCACTGAGAAATGTGAAATTATGTAAATGTGGACTTTAAGAGCAACAGGGGAACTTTCTTCTATTATGCACACACAATTATGAACAAAGGTCACCCAGTGGTTAGCTAAGCTTTACAGCAAACAGCTTATTTAGGAACCACACATGGGTATAATAAAAATTTGACATAAGTTATCAACAGCTACAGCAGTGATGTAAATTTGTGACTTGTAGAACTATGGTTAATTTTAGCTGACTTAAACAGAAATAAGCTGCTGTGTTTCCTGGACGCAGATGAGATAGGAAATAGCAGCATAACTTGGACAAAACATGTTCATTCTAAAAAGACTATTTGTTTCTCAGGTCAAAAGCAGACATAAGCATAGCACACATTCAATAAAGGTATCTATCTATATTTCTCCATATTTACTTGGTTATACCCAGAGCTTTAATTAATGTCTACATTTTTTTCATTTTTAATCACATTTTTCTGATGAGCAACACATGCAGCTTCAGGCCCACGAATATTGAAATGTTTTTTATTAACCATTTGCTCACAAGATGAGTTAGAGGACAGTGAAATTCCACTGATTCTAGTTACAAAATCTGGGAAACTAGAACAAGCAAAAGAAAAAAAGAAATGAAACCAGTAGTTCAAAGTTCATGAAAAAAAATGACATCCTTCACATACTTACAGATTCCTGAAGCATAGCTTTGCATCTTATTAATATTTATTAATAAAATAAACAACATAATTGTTCACAGCTCATGTCCACCATTGTGCAGTAGGAAAATGTCAGTAGGTATCAATTTCCAAGGGAATTCCTCAAGAAATTTAAAATTAATATTAACATGACGTGCCAATTTCACTTCTACCCATATGCATTTGAGATCACTGAGGCTAGCTCCCATTTTGCAAAGAAACGTTTTTTGCACTGCACTATATCACACTTTTTGTTCAGAGGCTTTACTCCCAACAGGGCAGATGCCTACAATCACCACTTTTTTTATTTTTTTAAGGATTCAGAGAACTTTACGTATTTATAATTGTGGATTTTGTGTGTGTCTAAAGATGCAAATATAGTATCTTATTAAGTGTTCCTAAATCTCTAGTTCTCATTACTTTCAAACACAGTCCAGTGCTGGTAGTATATTGACCTTTACAAGTGCCTTGAAATCACAGAATTTTACTGTATTTAAATTACTACTAAAGATGCATTTCATTTGCAAGAAATCCCAGACTTCATGCTGAAGGAGTAAAAGAAATAGAGAGATGTTGCCCTTAAGAGTGCACTGTACATCACAATATTGGAGCATATTGTGGGATTTATTCATCCAAGTGATTACGCACAAGTGTGTTTGAGCCAAATGTACAATATATAAAAAAACTGACAAATCTAATAGTTAGATTTTTCAAAAGCTACAAGCTGTAGCTTCACTAAAAAAAGGTAAAGGCATCTCTGCTGAACAGATTACTCTGTTAACCCACCTAAAGAAGAAAAAAAAGATGCTTCTTATGTTCTTAATCTAACCTTCACATTTAAAAATATTTTTAGTAAATATATAATGGATAAGTCTTCCAAATCACATCATACAGTGATTTCTAGACTTTCACAAAAGATAGTTGGGGGTTTTTTCCACAAATTCATGGTCTTTTTTGCCACAGCAATAATAACCAGACATGCAGTATTAGGACATTAGGAAAATGGGAGGACGAAAGGTAAGTTCACTTGCACCACTGGTCATCATGTCTACACGTGAGTTTGCAGCATCATATGTGTACCAGTAACATTATGATAGTAAAATTATCACAAAACTCCATCAGATTTAATCTATGCCCTAATTCATAAAGTAGATTAAGTATTTGAGATACCTAACATTGTTTCATTAATATATACAGCAAACTACCTTAATAAAATAAATTAACCAGTGTATTTCTCAGCCCCGTAACTGCACTCATTTGAATAATTCTATTGCCAGTTCACAAACTTTTCTAAAAAGCTTCCCAACTAGAGAAAGTTTAAACACTAGAATAACAGATTTATTGCTGTTATCAAAGCCCCAGCAGGTAGACAGGGTGCAGAAACAGGAATTAGGTCAGAAGTCTTAAGCCTTACTGCTACCATTGTAGCCTGTCAATGAGTAGAGTGCCTTTCTTGCTTGCTTTCCTCTGAACAGTCTCCTGCCTTTCACCAGCACCTTGCAGCATCACACCTCCTACGAGCTTTGCTCCACTAACCTGAAGTAATCTGCAGTTAGCTGACAGACCACAGTCAGCCACAATCCTTTCGGAATGGCTGGATTTTTATCAATATTGTACCTTCCAGTACGTAAAATGAGTCAAGCTAATTTCCTGCTAGGCAATACATTATCTCTAAGCATATAAAGCGATTTAGCACAGGAAATACCAACATGCAGAGGCAGCTCCCCTGTGCTATCCACATGCACAACTGTCAGTTTGCTGCAGAAATGACACTTCAGTGCATTGAGCTGGTTACATTTGCTTTGATTTTGCCAAACTGCAATCACATCTTCAATTCAGTGAAACTTTATCCACTGCATAAAAATCTGGATTTCCCTTTGGGATTGAATCTATACCTAAGCTTTAATGAACACTTTTACTGAGCCTAAACTAATTTTTATGTTGGGCACTTAAAAGTTACACAACCAAATCCCTGTAAATTCACCCCAGTAGCCTGTCTTTAATTCCAGTGGCTGAAGAACTGACTCTTCAGTGATCATACACACAATCCAGAAAAGTTTACAAATTGGTGTCATTGGCACTGTTATACCAATACCCAAGTTCCTTCTAGTAATATGCATACACAGTGTTTTAATACAGAGAATCGACCACGGGTTTTTGAATACCGCCATAAAGGACATTAAGAGGTCATTTCTGCACCTTGCTTCAAGCATAGTATAAACCATGCCTGGATCATTCTCGATAGGTACATACATAACTTATTTTCAGTGCTCTCCAAGAACAGACCCAATTCTCCCAACAAGATATTTAAGCATTTCATTTCTTTTTCTTTTTTTTTTTTTTAAGAGAATGTCACCAAAAACTACTACTAATCCATCTTCCTGAAGTTCAAGTCCATTACTACTTCTACTCACTGCAGAAATAACATTGTTATACTGGTTCTAGAGAAACCTTGCAGACCATTATGTCACCCCCTCTGGTACTGCCTTCATCAGGTTAAAGATTCATTCAGCCTGTCCTGATCCTCCTAATATGCTCAGTGATTTTCCTTCATTTCTCTGCAACCAGTTCAGACCCAATTGCCTTTATGTTGGAACAACTAGTTGGATAGAAGAGGGGAGAGCAGTGAAAGTTGTCTATCTGAACTTCCACAAAGGCTTTAGAAACTTATCCATGATATCCTCACAGGCAAGCCCAAAAACTGCAGGCTGGAAAAGTAGACAGTGAGATGAATTGAGAACTGGCTGAATGGCAGGGCTCAGGGTTTTTATCAACATTACAGTCTAGCAGGAGGCCTGTAACTAGTGGTGTCCCCCAAGGGTTGATTAGCCCCCAGTATTGCTTAGCTTATCCCGCAACGTGGATGAAGGGTTAGAGTGCCTCATCTGCAAATCTGCTGAGGATACAAAGCTCAGAGGCATGGCCATACCCCAGAGGGCTGCACAACCTTTTAGAGGAATCTCATGCACTGGAGGGATGGGCAGAGCAGAACCCCTTGAAACTCAGCAAAGGCAAGTTCAGCATCATGCACCTGGGAAGGAAGAACCCTTACTGGTGCACCAGTACAGGGTAGAGGCCAACATGCTGGAAAGCAGCTGTGCTGAGAAGGGCCTGGGGGTCCTGGAAGACAACAAGCATGAGCCAGCAGAGTCCCTGTGGCCACAAAGGCTAATGGTATCCTGGGGTGCATTAGGAAGAACGTTGCCAGCAGATTGAGAGAGGTGATCCTGCCCCTCTACTCAGCCCTGGTGAAGCCACATCTGGAGTGTTGTGTCCAGTTCTGGGCTCCTCAGCACAGAGATACCTGGAGCTCCTGGGGCAAGACCAGCAGAGACCTACAAAGAGGGCAAAGGGACTGGAACCCTTCACTTACAAGGAAAGACAGACGGAGCTTGGCCTGTTCAGCCTCACGAAGAGACAACTGAAAGGGAACCTCATCAATTTCTATAAGCATCTGAAAAGAGGGTGTCAAAGCAGGAAGCCAGATGGTTCTTCTCCTACTGCTCGGTGGTGACAAGCAATAGGACAAGAAACAACGGGCAGAAACCGATGCACAGGAAGTTACGCTTGAATATGAGGGAGAACTTCTTTACTGTGAGAGTGACTGAACACTGAAAAAATCGCCCAGGGAGGTTATGGAGTCTCCTTCCCTGGAGATATTCAAAAGCCATCTAGATGCAATCCTAAGTGACATGGTCTAGGGAGCAGTGCTTGAGTAGGGAGGTTGGACTAAATGATCTCCAGTGGTTCCTTCCAAACTTCCTGTTCTGTGAAGTCTTTCTTGAAGTGTAATGTTCAAAATGAAGCACAGCATTCCAGCTGAAGGCTTACAATAGAAAGAGGTGAGGAAAAGAAATGCTGTCCTTCTTGTTACAGTTCTGTTCAAACCTTTATCAATAAAGCAACACAGCTAAGTCTCATTTCTCTTGTGACTTAGCATTGGATCTTTCTCCACAGAACCTCTGCTTACTCCATTGCTTCTCATCCATACTTGTGCAAGCAATTACTACCCACCAAACAGTTTACTCCCACCTAAATTTCATTCTATACTTTTTCAGATAACTTGAGTTCTAATTTACCAAAATTATTTTGAATTCATTTTGAATTCTGATCCCACCCTCAAACAATTACAGCTCATCGCAATTGCTTCATTACAGCATTTAATAAAACAGCTATGTTATCAATGAAATCCTCAGAATCAGGCCCCAGATAGGCCTTAAAAAGTCTTTTGGGTAGACCCTTTTGTTTTGGGTACAAATAACTCCTCCTTGGTACAATTTTTTGTAAAAAAAATTGCCCAACTGGTTGGGAGTCTACCTTACAACATTTTCACCTAGACAACATGTCTTATATTCATTACAAAAATGTAGCATAAGACTGTTTTAAAAGCTCTTCTGAATCCAGGATACAGAGGAATTTATTGCTTTGCCTCTATCCACACATATTTTGCCCTGTCATAGAAGGGGGTTATATTAGTTAGATATAATTTGTTCTTGAGGTATTTTGGGCTGCTCTTCATCCTCTATTTCCTAGATATTTGCAAACTGTACACTAATTTGTTACACAATTTTGCCAAAGATTAAAATCTGTCTGACTATTCTAGAAGGTGTCCTGCTTCTTTCCTCTCAACAACCCCTTACTGTTTTAAAATATAAGAAAGCACTGTCCTTTTCCTCAGTTTTTTTAGTACCTCATCCACTCTCCACAAATTCTAGAGGTACTTACCGAATAACTGAATAAATCACTATGGTCAAGAACAGAATCAAATGACATGGGAAAAATCCAAGATTTACTTTCCTATCCACGCAGAAACATCACCCCTTTTTCAGGGGTATTAACTGCACTAGCCAGCAGCATACAATTGTCCCATTGAGTGACAATGGATATGAAAGAGTTAAAAATCCAGCCTTCTCAGCATCCATCCTTAGAGGCACAAGAACAACTTTGTGTATTACATCCCAGAATTTTGCTGTCCTGAGCTGGAAGCAGAACAATTCCTTTCAACCAGCAAAATGGAGGAAGAAATCCTTCAAGCTTTCAGACCAGATTGATCACTCAAGAGACACAACTAACTCGGATAAATGTCCAAACTCGAGGCTGCTTTCTGAATTGATGCTTTTGAGGTTTGCTCATACCAATCATTAGTCACCACCATTTATTAGCTTGCAGATAAACTGAAATACATCCTGGGAAAAAGTGAAAAATATTCTCCCAGGACCTCGGTTATTGATTTTATTTATTAACTAAACTTAAGCTAAGGCAAAATTAATAACATTCTACATGTGTAGCAGAAACTTGGAGGAGAGACTGTGTGAAAGCAGGTCTCTCCCATTTGTACACCTCTGAAGAGGTCAGCTTCTATCATAGGCCTCACAAATTCAGGACCATAAAGATGAGTGAGCATTAAACACCAGTAGACACAAGTGAGGCACGCACCAGGTTGTTTGGAGGCATACAAAGGACTCCACCAGCACAGCCCTCAGAAATGACCCCTGCCACACTGATTCTTAGACCCTAAGCAAACAGGCATGCACGAAAAGACATAGAATTTCTCATGTCTGACAGATGGGAAATTTGGAGCTGACTAAACACATGCCCAACCCTATATCCTTAGCCCAGATAGCACTTCATTGACCTCTGGCTGATGGAAATGCCAGAAGAGTATCATCTGAATGTGACCCCTTAATGTAGTCCATGTGTGAAAACCTTAAGAAACAGTTCTCTTACCAGTGGAGGCCAGGAAACAAATGAAAAACGTTCATTGAAGTCAAGGGATTTACCTTGGCATAAATCTAACACACAGAAAAATTAGGGATCCAAACTCTATCCTCCAAACTGAGGCCAAAAGGATCCCATGGAAAGATCTTCTACAGCAGTTTCCATATCCATAGCCACACTATTCTGTTCAGAAACCTAAAATAGCTAGTGCCATATTCTGTAACACTAAAGAATACAAAATATTGTCCTGAAATAAGAATGATTCCTTTGAAGAACTTCTTTTTCATGTAGACCCAAAGGCCTTTCCAAGTTAATTAAGTTTACCAAAAGGGCCTAGGGGCATAAAGTACTGAAATTGTATTGAAATTCAATAGGAAACTGGCCACTAAATCTTATTTCAAAAATCCTAGTGTCAACTAATTATTTGTAAAGAGTGGCTCTTCAGAAACATTTACTTCTCTAAATAGATATTCCCACTACGTATGATCCTTGCTTAAACAAATTTGTATTTCCTTCAGCACAAACAAATTTTTACACCAATATTTATAGATTGCACCACTGTGATTCGTTAACAAATAAAGTCCATTTTCTACGCACACAAATGACTTAAAGAATATTAAAATAAATTCTTCCTTGTTGGTTCTGGAAGGGCATATTCTTATTGACATCTTTATTTTGCAAAAATGCTCTGAGAGATGTATTTGGCAAATAATATTGCTCCTGCAGATCTCACTGCTTCAGAAACATGACTTCTCTGAGGAAACGCTAGATCTGGTAACAGAAATATCTTTAAATCTTTTAGATAGCCAGTCCACAGGGAAAGGTTTAAGAAAGGATCAAAGCTTGTCCTTTCAGCTTGAATTATTCCATTACAGCTGAATGTGACATAATTACAAAAGATGTTGGATGTGGAATCTCATCAGGATTATCTGACACTCATCTTTGTTGAAAAAGTCTCCCCAGCTGTTGCTCTGATAGCACAAATGTGACAGGAGTGCAGAACACAAAAGTAGTTGCAAGTGACTGCTGCTTTGGGGCTGGTTTAGACTCTGTGCAGCACACTGTGACTTTTCAGCCACCTCAAATAGTGAGGCTGTTTAGGACTGACTTGCAGGTGAGAGGGAATATCAAGTATGCTATTGAATTTCTAAATAAGAAAATTTGTTTGAAGCAGCCCATAGACCGATACAGGCTTTATGTTATGTAGCTGACAGACACAAGTAATCTTCTTTCTTATGCAAGGTCGACAACTCAGTGAGTAGCTGGTAACTGCCTTTTTTCCTCCCCTTTGAAAAGCTTGCTATATTGTCTGAGTTTGTTTTCATTGAGATCAGAACACAGTGCTTGTGTAAGATAAAGCACATTCTTTTTAGAATCTGCATTTCTCTCTGCATTTGATGCATGCTAAACCAGTATGTACAACCTCAAATAGGAAGGAGCACGTTTCCTATAGTGCTACTATACTTGTATGTATGTATATTTTATTTTGTGGAAGGAGCTCAGTTGTAAACTATAACATCAAACATCAAATCTTGAATAATTACCCATTCCAAAGGATTTGGTAGCTGTAAAAATACTTTTCTTTCCTTCCTTGTCATGGATTACATTTCCTTCATACATTATTAATGAAGTTAAACTACTAGTAACATGCCAAATGTGCTGCATAGGAGATTTGTGCCTAATCCAGCACAAAACAGGCCCAGTCACATAATGATAGAAAAAAAAGAACAAATGTCAACAGTTTCACACTGAGACTAGATTAAGCAGACCATACTTACTGATTCCTTACACAGGGATTATCTCACTTTTAGTGCTATGAGAAGACAAGTCACACTTCTATATTATTAACACAGAACTGCACCTCAAAAAGAAACACCAGAGTCCCCAAACCTGCTTACAGACACACACACACAAAGTCATTTATTAAACATCACAAACTCTTTTGGATAACAGATGTAAAACCAAGATATTAATGGCAATATATATCAAAAACATCCTCCTGCTGCTTTAGATCTCAGTCCAACTTTCAATGGAATTTGTGCATAACCCTTAAGAGGATATTACTTACAATTAGATTCCAACTGAATCCCAAGTAAATTAAAATAGCTGGTGTCTATGGTCTTTACCTTCTTACCACGGAAAACTTTCTTTGGCTTAGGATCCAGATGCCAACAGCTAACATGTATTAGCCTGATAAGTAAAGTGCTCACTGAAGGCAACAAAACTGTACTAACTCTTAAGCATTTACAGGAACAGGCATTTGGCACAAAACTGTCTGACAACCAAGCAATAATAATGTCCAAACAGAACTAGAATTTGTGGTGTTTAATCTCCTATCTGCAAGGTATATTCACTAAACTCCCTAGGGCACAGGCAGATGTTTACTGAGATAACATAGGTATAGTTTTGCAAGATTAAGAATATTGCTTTAAGATGCTTACTGCTGTATCAGGAACACTGAAGCCATGACACAGACTGCAGAGCCAGGGAAAACTTGCTTTGTCATTTCAGATTTGTTAAAAATGTTCAAGGAGTAGCTGTCCCAGCAGACTGGGCGAGATCAGGTGTCATCTGTCTACACCACTCTTCACTTTATGCTGGATCAGGTATCGTCTGTGCTACTGCAGCTGGCATTGGGCTGGTAGCAACAGCACAGTTTGTGCTGTGCCTGGCTCAACACAGCACAACTGAGCGCACAATCCAGGCCTAATTAGTATTAGCAGAGATCTAGCAGGAAGGATTGTTAAATCACAAGCTAAATCTGCAGCTCCAAGTTGCTCTTTTACAGGTAAAAAAAACAGGCTTTAAACAGTTCAGTCTTCCAACTTTAGCCCTGCGCAGTCAGAGCTACCTAGTCTCTGGAAGCTACCTTTGTCAAAAGTCAAAACATTATATGCATGTTCTGTGTGTTTTACAATTTGGGGCATTTCAGGAACCTAGACAGGAACCTACAATAGGCTCACTGACAGCACAAGCACAAGTTATTCCCAACAAAGCCATGCTTTAAGCCAGTTTCAACAGCACTTATGGATAGTCATCCTGTAACTGACCTGTCATCCAGTCTGTTCAGGGTCCCGCAAAATGCACTAGCATATACAAAGCAAATAATTAAAATCAAATGAGAATTTATTCCACGCATTGTACATTCATTCTGAGCACTCTTTTCCACAAGCAGGGGGAAATCGAGTGAGCAAAAAGAAACTAGAAGGTTATCTTGTGTAAGCTCCAAAACATTAGTAAGTCCAAATAATTATATAGTCACTAGCACATAAAAACTAATTTGCTCACTAAAAGCCTGGGCTTATACTCCCTTACCAAGAGCATGATTCATTGCAGTCATGAGAACCCATGCCCTTAGTTTCTTAGGGCTTTCCACTAAAACCCATGAAGAAAACAGAATATTGTGTCCACCAGACAACCTTCCTACATTTCTTCTGCACAGACACGTGCAGGAACAGAGTTGGAAGTGCTAAAGGCAGAAGAGGAAGAAAATAACCGAAGCATATGTTCAGGAGAGATGACTGGGATGTATCAGTCTCTTTTTTTATAAAGAAATAATCCACTGACTGCTAGAAAGTGTCTGCTGCACTATCTGCACAGAGCCCCTCCACTCCATACCAGGCTTAACATTTGTTCCTCTCATAGCACTCTAGACTGTGTAACTCTGTGGAGCTGTTCTGATGGAGCTTTCTGCAAATACCCCGTGAAACGCAGTTTCTCACTGCAGAAGGGGGCCCACAAGGAAAACGCTAGTCAGCATCAAATTCTTTCCACAGTCTATGGACATTTATTAATCCAGCCCTTTTCCATCCTAGTCCAAGGCCTTAGATTTCCCTAAGCTCTGGTTGGACCCCACAGGCAGCAAAAAATGATGTTTCTGAAGAGACTGAATAAGAAGGTCAGGGAATATCCTAGCATAAAGGTTTCCTGCTTTGCAAATCTCATTGCGCTATATGACTCCATAGTGTTGTCTAAATAGGACATTGAAAAATAAAATTTAAGTTCAAGTTCACATGACTTTTTTGGCACACTTTCAGTTACTAAAATAATCATTTTTTACCCCATGAAATGTGTCAAGTACAAACTGTTGGGCTTCAAAGCAATATAACACCACGAGTTGCATGCTCAGCTTCAGTAAATACTAATTCCTAATTGCAACCTACACTTTACCCAGTTTCAAAGTAGTTACCAAGTCAGAAGACAGTCATTACGTTTCATTCGGTGAAAAGAGCACATCCCAAATGAGGTTTCTTTAAAAAAAAAAAAAAAAAAAAAAAAAAAAAAAAAAAAAAAACAGGACAACTTGCACTGACAACATTTATCCTTTGTACTATGCAAAGCTCTCCTGATTCATCACCTATTCATCTGCCGCAGCCACATTACTGCCCTGCATCTGTTTGTGTCTTAAATCACAGCCCTACTGCAAACTCTGACCAGTTATGTGCCCTTGGTAAAGTACAAGTCCCATTCCAAAACGGTCTACTGGAAGGAGATCTGGGAACTACTGAAGGATTAGAGTATAAAAAGTCCACAATTATTTTTTCTGTCTTAATTGCTATTTCCCTAACTATGGTCATTTCTTTTTATCTGTTACATTTAACATTTTGTTTATTTGTTTTAGGCACTTCAGATCAGAAAGGTCCAAGAGCAATACATTTGTTTAATGCAGAGAGAGACAGTTTCTAGTATTACTCCATTCTGGAGGAGAACAGCTGAAGTTCAGAACACTAGCCTTATTCATACCTTTTTTTGAACCCTGGCTTTCTCCCCCATATACTTAGACCTGCCCCAGGCATCATGCAAAAAACTTGTAAGCACACACCTGTCAATCATCAAGAGCATGTCAATCACTAGCTGCAGCAGAGGTAGAAATTTATGAGTTAAACAATTTTTAGCTGCTAATAAAGAAAACAAACTAGATGGCTGCTTACTGGAACACACAGGCTAAGGTTGCTGACAGATGTACTGAACAACATCACCTAAGCTTTGGAGGTTGGCAGAATTTCACTGCCATTCAGTTTTCAGGCCTTTAATCACTAATTTTGGCACATGCGCACAAGTTTTTTCACAACTCAAACACTAAAAAATATATATACATATGTACCTAGTGGTGTGCAAAGATATTTCCCAAAGAACAACAATAGGGAACACATGATCCTAAACCAGAGGACTTAATATTATCAGCCCATAAGAAGTTTCTGAAGATACAGCCTGTACTTTTATGTCATAGAGTTACAATGCCTTGACCCAAGAGCTTTCCTGAAGAATTATCTCACCGTGCCACGTACTTGAATCATTCTCTGCTTAAGTTGCTCCAGAAGAACAAGAGAACTGTCTCATTTTAACTGGTTGAGTCCATACCCCCTGAGATACAAACAGAGACAATCTCCACATTTTCCCCAAACACAACAAGCAAGACGGCATGTGCAAGTAGACAAGAACAGGGAAAAATTTTCCTTGAAGGACTGCTAACAGTTCCATGATAGACAGGAGGAGCCCCATGAGTCTCACAGAAGAGATTTCACTTGTGCTCCAGGTAGCATTTCCATATCAAAAAAGCCAGAAGGCTTGCAAAATTGGAGATCTACAACAACAGAACATCTACTTGTTGATGTATGGTTTATGCTACATACAGTAAAAATAAATGAAGTCAATGAATGTTTTACAAGTGTGATGTTAGTATTCTGTAAAGGATATTTCTCCATTAGAAAACCCTGATACTTAAAATGGATTCAGAGGCACTAATAAATTGGTCCAGTAGGTGTTAATCAATAATATAAATGAATAACCAATGAAAAACTGCCACTAGTATGCCAAAGGGGAAATCATCCAAGAATGAAATCTGTGCAATAATACAAGTGCATTGTATCCTTCAACAAATACGTGTAAAGCATACTGGATAGAGACCAATTCCCAGTACAAAACTATGTGCTCCTTTAGATTGCCTCAAAATACCTAATTTTATAAGGAACTTTTTATAGGAGAGATTTTTTTTTTCTAATTTTAAGCACTGATATGTTGAATTCAAAGAAGCACGTATGCTGTGCTTGTGCACTGGATATTTTGTTTAAATTTTGTAGGGTTCCTCCCCCCCCGCCCCCCCCATGTTTAATTATTCTTGCAGACAGCTTTTTGCCAGAGCTCTGAACCCTAGAGGAAAATCCCTGGAGATTTACATGAAAAAAGCTGGCGTTGCCTCTTATTTGCCTATTGAACACACGCACAGTGACAGATTGTTTGGATGGGCAAAGCCTATCCTGTTTTAACATCTGAAACATCTGTCCAAGATCCTCAGACAGTCTGCATGCATTTACAAAGCTCTGACTTTGCTCAGGTTTATAATACTTGTTTTACAGTGCTTACAGCACTGCCCACAGCTTCTGCAAGAGCTGAACTTGCCGATTTTTGCCACTCAAAATTCCCTCTCAGGCACAAACCACTAATCTCCCAAGTTCATTTGGCTGTCTGTTTTAAGACTTTTGGCAAAAACCCACAGAACACCTGGCACAAATTTTTATATTTGAAATTAAACCAGACACAAAATCTATGTATTAAATGCTTGAAGTTATTGGAATTACTTCCTTTATATAGACAGAGGAAGACAGATGTAGACAGAGGAAGCTGAACTACATCTTTCATTTTCCAACAGGGACAAATGAACTAACACCTACTAGGATTATTTTTGTCCTTTTATTAAACATTTCCCCCACTGCCACCAAACAACCACAGGCTCTCCTGGCTGATCACAGCTCCACAATCTCTCATCCAACAATACTAAAGGAGCGGCTGCCATGGCAGCCGGAATTTTGACTCAAGATTGGCAACACTGATGCTGAATATTTGGATTATTATCAAAAGACAGGTCAAAAATGCCTAAGATGTTCAGAAAAATTTTACATCTTGCAGGGGATGTGGTCACCAATATCAATATTAAGTTTTATCTTCCATGAAGACTCAATGGTTACTTTTTACCAACACTGGGGCAATAAACTCCACATTCAGTAAACTTGATCTTTTAAAGCCTCACAGAGCAGTGTTATAGCATGAGCTGTCAAAATTCATGCTTGTCTTGGAAAGTGCTGAGAAGCAGCTTGTCAGAAAGGGGACTGCTGGTACACAAAGCCTAAAGGCAGTCCAAAGCTGCTAACCTTCTCATGAGGGACAAATACCCTTCAGAGCAGCACTGCAGTTTTACAGGTACTGATGCACAGTGCTAACCTCAGCACCGCAAAACCATATCACCACTCAACTCAGCCAATGTTCAAACTTCAGATGATATTTCAGAGAAATTGTGCTTTTACTGTTCATTCAGCAGCTGGCATAACCTCTCTGCACTGAGGATCTGAAGGCTTCACTGCCTTATATTAACACATTTCTCTTTAAAACCTATATTCCTTTGGATCAGATAGGTGCGATTGATTATCTAAAAATCAGGAACTAAATAATAAAAGAGAAACTAATGAATACCTTATGCATCTGAACTAGGTATACCAAGGAGTTGATGCAAATGCCCCCCACCCTAACCTGTCACCCTCTTTTATATTATTTCCCACTCATCCCCAACACATAAAACTATATGGCAAAATCCCCACTGGAGAGAGTTTGGCCTCAAGTCTAAGCTGTTTTTTTATTATGCCTCCTCAGAGGAGAAAAGTTGAAGCAGCAGCAGTTTTATATCACCTTCACATCTTCTCTCCTTTATCCCTGGGCTAGTCCCATGCACAATAGTTCACACCTAGGTTCATATGGACTGAGAGTCCACTTCTGGCGGCCAGGAGTTCCTAGCACATTGAAATGTTACAGCCTACTCGCTTTTGCTCAGGAAAGGATGCTTGGACAGAACAGGAAAGCAGAAGCCTTTCCAGGCAGCAGATGTGCCATCCTGGTGACCTTCTGTCAACAGAGGAGTCTTTCAGCCATGGGTTAAGCCAACATTACAGCTACTTCACACTACCAGGTAGCTGAGCTGGAGAGCTGTCTGCCCATCTTTTCTGCAGTCTAGGGAAAAAAAAAAAAAAAAAAGCACAATAATAATAAATAGGAGGCCTTTGACAGGCAGCACAAACAGAGTATGTTTTGTCAGTAACGCCATGTAAATCTAGCAACAGATATGATATGTTGACAGATGTAATGTGCAGCAGGAGCACAAGTGTGCCTAACCCTCCCACAGGTACCCAGCAAGCTTTTCATACTCAGATCTACAGTGACTGGACACATGTGGCAGGTGCAGGAGGTTTTAAGATTGTTCCCACATCCCTGCTGCTCACAGTGGTTTGCTGGCTTTATTTCAGGCATTTAGCAGACTCTGAGCCCTTCTAGGCTTGGAATTGATAGCTGCCAGACTGCACACAAGAAGATGCTCATTAGAGTTGATGAGTAAGAACATCAGCACTGTTGATAAGAGAACATCAGCACTCCATGTTTTTAAATTCTGTTCTTTCCCCATCTCTGTATTTAGGAATAAAATTTAAGGTGCATATTTTGCAAACATTGGTTATTATGGCTTCAAAACAAAACATACTTTAACACACTCACAGGACACTTGAAATGTTGGATAAAATTCTCCAAGCCAGGAAGAGACATTAAAGTATTACACAGGCTGAAAAAAGGTATTATATTTAATACTCCCCATCATTTTTATTTGGCACTTGCTATTCAGGTTCCAACTTCACCTGATCTGCAGTTTTCCCCAGATAATTCCACCCATTAAAAAAAAAAAAAAAAAAAAAAAAAGCAGGGGAAAGCAGGTGTGAAACAATTCATCAGCCAAATAGTCATCACAGATTATTTACATCTGAAACGTATTAAACTGGTAAAGTCATAATGGGTAAGGAACTCCAAGATTCGAGCACACCCATCTCCTAGCTCTGTCATAGAGACCTGCAGCAGAGTTCTGAGCAAAACAAACTATCATACCCATTATCTGCAAAAGCACAATAATAAAGCTACTCCTACCTCTCTGCCTACAAGAAGCTTGGCAGATCCTACATGAGACAACACAACAACCTTTTCCAGGGCCTTTTGAGCAAATTCTGAGAGCAGTAATGCTCCATACACAGTGTGATACAAGGGTTTTCAGCACCACAGCACCCCCTCAGCACAGTGCTGGACCCACACTGATGGGGTCCAGTACCTTGTTGACACAAAGAAGCTGCTCCCAGACTCAGCTCAGCTGGTTCTTCCTCGAGTAGACCATGCTACTTGGCACATCACAGGTATACACCAAAGCTGCAGCCTTCCAAACACACAGCCATGGTGAGGCCACAAGCTGGTCATGCATGACAAAACCCAGTCCTCTCTCAAACTGCAAGTATGCTGCTACACAAGAACATGAGGTGGTGATCCACATTGTCTGCTTAACCACTTTCTGTGGGAATGGGTTGCATTTGTGGCTTTGCAGGGAAAACTTTGTCATAATCCTCAGGAGGACCAAGATTTTTTCCAAAATCTTTCCAAATGGATTTTCCTCATCAGGAAGAGAACATGGAGATATGAATGATATTTGACAAAAAATGATAGAAGTAGGGAAGAACTTTAAGAAAGTGGACAACATTATCTTCCCTGATGATAGTAAATGATTTTAGAGCAAGATGGTCATGATTTATTGGACAGCTGGAACGTTTACCTATTTGCAAGAACTGAGCAGACAAAAGCTCCCAAAATGTGCATGTAAGAAATAAATATGCAAATTTTAGCCTTTAAATAAATTGATTTTTTGAATTAACTTGATACAGTAAGTATTACAAGATCAATAATATTTTTATTGATAAAAAGGGAGGAAAAATTAACAGGGGAGTTTTTAGATGCTGGGTTTTTTATATTCAGTGTATACACTGAATATACATCACCTATTAAGAGTCACCAATTTCCTCCCTCCTTTCTACTCACATACCTCCCACAGACAGGTAGGTAACTCCTTCAACCACTGCTTATTTGCTTTGTTGGGAGAAGTAGCAATATAACCAACCCTCCTTACACTTTCTTCCTAATTTGGTAAGTGATTAATCACCAACAAGAATGATGGCAAAGCCCGTCTCTTCAGTGGATTATGTTATCACTACAATAATTTACACTGCTAAATTCATGTGTGGTTCAACTCACACTTCACTTAAATATTCAACTAATGAGAGCTTTCCCCTCGATATTCCTTGCTGTAACAGCAGCCCTCCCAAGTCACAGGAAATCTCTGCAACCACTATTTAACTCTACAGTAGCCTTAATGTTTGAGGTTTTTAAACCACCTATATCATCCCAACTTCCCAACTAAAGAGAAATGAAAATAAAGTGAAATTTGGACCTGCATTTATTACCCATATCTCTCCCCCTGCCAAGTCCCCCACAGCGCACACACATTGAACTGAACTTTGCACAGAAAAGTAAGGTTCATACAGTGACTCTTCTTAATTAAGTCTGCAGTAAGAGCATCTGTCTGAAAATAGATACAGAACATCCCAGCACAGCCAGAAACATTTGGGCCTACATTTAGTGTAGGGTCTGTGTTACACTCTGTGGTGGTACAGCCACAGGCACCCTACCTAGGCCACGCTGTGATTGTCTGACCTAGCCAAGACACTGATTCCTGACACCCCTTGAGAATGCAGTCCAATGGGATTATGTAGCTGATTCAGTCACATTACTGAGTTATTGCTCAGAGGTCTGTGGCAGGTAACATGCTCTCCATTCTATACCATTTACAGCAACCAAAGGGAAGCATTTCTATATCTTTTCTGCAAAAGACTTTGTCCACATTATAGAGAAAACAGATTATCCCTCAGAAACAGGAGGTATAGCATTGCTTGAAGTAAAATTTGAAAAGAAAAAAAACCCTTTTACTGCTCTACATGACAGAACTTTGGTCACTACAAGACATCCAAGCAACATAGAATTGACCCCTAAAAGCCAGCGTGACGTTCTGACAGTGATGTATTGCTGTTTCTTATGTCAAGGGAGTGCACATCAACAGCTGGCTGATGCAGGAATTGGACACACATCCTTTTGCTGGAATACAACCTCCTTACAGGCTTTGCCTTCATTCCAGCCTGTCAGGAGAATTTCTTCCACTGCACCCAAACATATTGCAAGTGTTTTGCCTGTTTGATGAAACAGCAGCTCTTCATTTGTTTCCCCCCAAAGTGCAAGATGCAGCCCCAGGGAATCTTCCTCGCACATCAAGCATTCATAGATGAAAATGTAATTTAAGGCAACTACTTAGATAATAAGCAAAGCTACAAGACTCTCTCTTAATAGACGTGGTTTCTAAAAAGCTGACCTAACCTTATGGGACACTTTCCACTTCAAATATGCAGAAACAAGATTCCATGTAGAATTTTTTCATAAATTCCATTTGATATGTTTAAAATACATAGTTTATGACAGCTCCATTATGAGAATGAAAAAAACATTTTAAAGTGTTGTTGAATATTGGAATATAAATCTCAGAGCTCCTTATATTATGAAGTAAGTCTTTCTGTGTGCATAAAACACAGTTCAAGTATTTCCTAGAAAACGGATGACAAATCCAGGTGTAAGTTTTAGACAAAGTTATTTCAGATGCCTAATGCCTGTAAAATTATAGCTCTGCCAGGTCCTAAATTTGATGGCCTTTCAACATATCCATTATAAAAACAGTTTTCAGGGTCTTAAAATTCAATAATAAAAATTTGATTCAGGATGCATCTTGGCATAAGTATGTTCAGACCAGAATATACAAGCAAGTGCCCACAGGTAAAGGAGAGTGCATTTTGCTCTGGGCATAGGGTCCAGGCTCTCTCCCTAAAAAGATGATATTTGCATTTACAAAGTTAATATTCATATCATTCACATACATGGGATCAGTTTGAAGAGAATAGCAAGCAACCTGCATTTCTACCTACCTGGCCTGTAAGTCTGCACTGGGAAACTGAAGAACAAAAGCCCTTGCTTCCTACAGTAAAGTGAAAGGCATGTAGAAACTCAAACAGTATTTTAAGATGTTTAAAAGAGTAAAAATAAAAATGAGTTCTTAAAAAAAACTACAAAAAACCCCTAAAGCCTGTTTCTAAGAGACATTTTCCTGATATGTAATACTACTTTAGATTTAAAATAAGAACCACTTAGCTACTGTACTAAATTCCCCAAATTACTATTTTTTGAACTTGATCTAGAAAAGAATAAAAGGACAGGCCACCCTGATGAGGCCTTCCTGCTGGTCTTGGGCAAAGGAATAATGTAAATTGAGAAGACGGATCTGATCCTAAAAACTCTTTTCAACAACATGAGACTCTGGCAAGAGCAAAGGGAGAGGCTGGCTGGTTATTTTAGCCAATGCACATGTGCTACTGCCTGCAGCTCACAGCTGCTGAATTAGGCAGTGGGAGCAAAAAGACACATGGGCAGGCATCTTTAAGCAGGAAAAGATACAAGCAGCAATGTTTGGACTCATATTTCAAATGCACCAGGGTCCAGCAGCTCTCCAATCCAGCATCACAGTAACAGGCACCACTTTGATTTCATTGTGCCCAGCCACAAATTAAACAACAGAAGTGTTTGCCCACTCCACAGTATGGCACCCTAGGAGACTGCCAACCAGACTAGAATTAGGGTTTCGCTGGCTCTGAAAGTCTAGTAGGAAGAGAAGCAGCTATGGTTGAGAAGAACATGAGTACCTAAAAACCAGTCATCCTCATTCCTGCTCTCGTGTGTTTTAAGCACAGCGAAAAGACACCTTCCAGAGATTAGACCCATGTCATAGTGGAGAGAAAGCTAATCTTTCCCACACCCCACCATTCAGGGTTTACAACATAACTGAAGAGACAAAATGCATACAAGTGTGACCAAAAAATCCACAAAAAAAAGAAATAGCAGGGATAATTATAAATACCCACATGTAATCTGACTATAGGAACAACTCAAGTAACAACCAAATCATATTAAAATCAGCAGGAGACCAGGAGGAGAAGGGAGGGCTCAGCTCAACTATTTGATGTTGTTTAACTTTTGCCAGTTTCAAGTGCCCTTTACAAACATCCATCTTTCCTTTTCCTACAGCCTATTTCTATTATTTTTGTGGTTCTGAAGACGAGCAGGGGGTCTGCCAAGAGGATTCCTACTCATTGCTATGTGCCAAACACAAGTCATAAACCAAATAATCTTTTTCCACTGTTTCTGGAGCTGTGCTCTAAACAGCAACACTCCCCCCAAGTAATGCACACATACTTCACCCCTCACCTCAACAACAATCACATATGACATGAATTCTCTTTCTTTCTGTCTCTGCCAGGAGGCTCCCATGACCTGAGATGTACTTGGGACATTGCCAGGTGGCTCATCTCCTACCCTTTTATTTGTAGCTAGCAAGGGTATTTTAATAGAATGTACAGACTCTTTACTATTCACAGTTGGCATTTAGATCTCTGCCTTGATGAGCTATGTACCAATAGCCAGGCACCGACTCACCAAAGAGCTCTTAGCCTTTTTCAGATATCAGGACGTTGTCACAGAAGGAAAAAAAAGTAAGAATCTCTATCTGAAATGGCAACTCTAAATTTTGCTATTTAGAACTAGATGCAAATCCAAGTCAAAACAGCTACTCAACTGCCTAGTCAAGTGATGACATAGCCCCAGGCTTTGCTATGGTAGGTTGTTTTGGGGGAGGGGAGGGGGGGTGTTGAAGGCTTTGTTTAGGGTTTTTTGGGGGGGTGGGGTATGCATTAATTTCTAGTAATATAATCAAAATGCCTCTTTTGCAATTGAGAACAACTTAAAACAGAGTGGGTGTCAAGATTCCTTTCACTTCAGTAGATAGCTGTCCAAGGTCTGCTTTCCCTCTTCCTCTCCCAGGTCCTTTCATCATCACACTATTATGCTGTATCAGTTAACATAAATAATGCCACAGTAGCTAAGTCTCCAGTAATTTATCATATATCTCACTAATGAGAAAATTAAGATAAGCTGACATATTTTACTAAGAACAAATTTAAGATACCATCTCTGTTGTTCAATACACTTAAATGCACATTTTAGATGAAAAAGCCTATACCACTGCTGTACAAGTGTACTGTACCAGACCCATGTGCCTATAGAACCTGTAGTAATTGTGTGCTGCATCTAGTCAAGCATGAAGAAAGGCTTATATGCCTGAAAGCTTGTCTTTTTTTTATCCTCACCATCCCAATTCAGACACCCGACTGGCAGGAAAGGTACATTTGTTTGGGAGATACAATATAACACCACTGTATACGATCAAGTATAACAAGCAGCTCCTTGCTTCTTTATACTTCTCTTTAACAGGTGTTTTTTGGGTTTTTTTTTTAGGTGTGAGGTTCCTTCTTTAACTGAAAAATGCCCTTCTGTTGTAAAATCAACCATCTGTAGATCTCCACATTTCTTGAAGTATCCTCTACACCTTCCCTATTAGCTGACCACAATTAGTCAATGCTCAATTTACATTTATTTTTCTTTTTCAGACAAGCATGGATACTTTACTTCCACACCATAGCAGCCGAATAAAGCACAGCAACATACTGAATCTATAGTGTCTTATATTCTCTGAATCTTCAGAAATGCAAGTAAAAAGTCATGATAGGCCATGCTCAAAGACCACAGAACCTGAATATGGATTTATTGTTTGTATCGTTAAATACAGCAGTACCAATAAAAGCAGCATCCTGAAAATACAAGGAAATGAGATCAAAGAAAACATGGAAGTACAGAAAAGTACTAGTAAGTCACAAAGTGAAGAGCATGGGGTTCAAACAGAATAAACACCACCAACAAACTAACCACAGAAATATGGTACCCTTAGAGCTCTTAGAGGAATCATTGCTTCATCTTCATGTTAAAAACCAAGCCTGAACGCACACACATCCTCCCAAAGACAGCCTAGGAAAGGCTCTGTAAAGAGAAACCATTCAGATTCACTTCACTTTGAACCATAAAATAACTGCTGTTGCTCTGGAACTGTTCATGCTTTGTCTAAAAATACAAAATACATTCTTCTGTGGTACAGGACTATGAACCACTGATCTTCAAGTTTCAAATTATGAAAGTCTGAGGAAAGAAATAGCCTTAAAAGTCACTATGGACAAAGACATTCGGGACAGAACGTGTGTGATGGCCTTACTGATCAAGAAGGGCCTCAAGATGTTCTGTTACAGGAAGCACAGAAGTCCAAATAGCAAGATTATCCAAAGCTCTCAATTCCATGCTTTGCAAACTACAAACCATGAAGTTTTTATTATAAATACTTAGACATTCTTTCAGTATATTTTCACATGAGACACTGCTGCGTTCACAACCAATTCCACCATTACAGTATGCGTGGGTTTTTTGTCAAAAGATGTCAGTCGTTTTCTGGTTAAATCTGCTCTATCCACAGCATTTCAAACATTTACCAATCACGTGCTTTTGAGTGCACACACAGTGTCCCTATGTGTGTGTATATATATATACTTCCATGTTTTTGTGTAATACCAGGTATCTGATAGGAATACTCTACTTGGAAACAAGTATTTACATCACAGTGCCTGCTAAAACTAAAACTGGATAACTGGCTTTTACATAACATTTAGATACTGTATAATAAAGTCAAGCACTCTGTTTTACATGCAAGTCCACAGGAAAAGTTTAAGAACTCAAATTTAAGGTAATGGTTTAAGTTCTAAAGAAACTTTAGTGGGTTAAGTAAACCATTACAATTGGAGTATTCCAATTGGAGTATTCCTGGAAACTTTCATCTTTATCCAAAAGCAACAGTTTAGTAGAAGGTGTTTTTAGTACAGTCAGTACATGTTCCCCTAACACGTTAAGGTACATACACACAGATGTATAGAACACCAAAGATGAAACTATTTAGGACTGAATGCACAGGTAACAAGAGGTTAAACTCTGTAGTTAGGCCAAATTCTGTTTTTATTTGTAGTATATTCTGTGAGAACAAATCAAAATTCAAACCCAAAAACATTTTTCAAAAAAGCCACAATAACTTTTTTTTAAATACTCCCAGTATTCTTGGCTGCAGAATCTCTCCTGGCCAGAAGACAGATTAAAAGCAAGCCATAAAAGTCAATTATAAATATGCCTGCTGTGATACCAGATTAAAGAGACTGAACTCTTTTGTTGGGAATTACCTAGAGTAGCCTGCATCCTCATTCTACTTTTGGCTTGAGTGCCTCCACTAGCCTGCTTTGCAAACCCTTCTTTTCATTCAGCGATCTTAACACATTTTAAGCAGATGTGTTGTCAAATGTATTACATGCCAATCTGTTTATCATTAAAATGAAAAATCAATATGTCCAATTCAAGCGTAAACAGGAATTGAATGTTCAAGCTGTCATTGAAGATGACATATAATTATAGAATATGATTTGTACTTGGTAAATCATTATTTCCTGAAAAGGACAACAGACAGTAGCAAGAAACTTTTTCACAGCAAGCCAGTATAGTGGCACTTATGGCCAGGGAATTAATTTTATGAATGCAGAAAGATACCTATGCAGCCAAAAGAAGCAATGAGAAAACAATCACTGTTAAATTTAACCATTATGTATGTTTAGCTGATGAGAGAACATGTAGCTTTATGTTACTGGGCTGAGTCCAGATTTTTATTCAAAACAGGAGTACTGAAAATAAGAACTTTAAAAAATACTACAAAGTTTCAGTTCTGGACCATTAATTTTTCAGTCAAATCAAACTATCATTTAATTGAATCCTGATGCTAAAACTTGGATTCTACATGAAAAGTTTGAAACTAAAGCACATAGAATAATTTGTTATGTTGAGCTATTCAGCCCAATATGTCTAGAAAAAAAAACCTAAGACAAACTCAAAATAACATTAGTCTACTTTCTGTGATGACACAAAACTAATAACAAAAGGAAACTAAACTTTGTCCTGGCCGAGAAACTAAGTTATTAACTACCATTACTTTCTAGCAGATGCTTAATTGAAAAACACACTTGTAAAATGACAGAAAATACTCAGCAGGAATACAACATCCATCGGTATGTTACTTGGGACACCCCCCCTCAAAAAAAAGAAAAACCAAAAAAAAAGACAACCTTTCACAGACAACTAGCAATTTTGGGAATCCTCTTTGAGCCTGTACAAAAAAAGCTTGCCTTTAGTAGGAGTAGAACAATTTCTGAACAAAGAAAACTATCTCTAAAACAGTGTCCAATCAAATATTTAAGTACTATGGAGATGGAGCAAGGGGCCACTTGACTGTTATATTTTTAATTTGATACCAAAAGAGAATTTCAATTCAGAAAATGAAACAGGAGTTTGTCCTCTGGTTTTGAATTGCAATTTACAGAAACGTCCCAATCTGGCCTTTTTGGGGGCCTTAAATCAATATTTTGTTCCTTCTTGAATCTCATCATTTTCTTCCACTACTGAGTCACTAGTTAGCACCAGCTGCATAATGAGAGAAAAAAGTCCCTCCATGTCATTCAACTAACCAGCTATGAACTTTTTCAGACAGACAAGGACATGCTGAAAGTACATGGCAGCCTTCAGCTGGGGAGCTGAAAGTATCCTGGTTCTGCTGAACAGTTGACAGCTTCTATTTGCACGTGAACCAAAGAATCTCAGTCTTAAAATAGCCTTGGTACACCAGAAACCATCTAAGATTTCAAACAACGATAGAGAAGTCAGTATACTGCTAGGTCATAAACATTAGCAGAAACCCGAAATCCCATTTATTCTTCCTAATAGCAATCCTATAGACAAGAACACAAGGTAAGTGGGTGTGGGGGAGGAGGGGTGAAGAAGAAGGGGGGGAAAAAACCTCAGTGTTCTAGTTACAGTTAAATCATTTGTGTTCTTCACTAGTTACAGGGTTCACAGCTGCAGACTACCAAAAAAGTGTGGTATTTCTGTTTTGCAGATAGGAGAAAACACTAGACTCTTACTTCAACACTTTCTCGTGTAGCAATCAGCTAAGAAAAATTAAAAGTAGCATTGTTGTCATAACTAGATGATCAAGAAGAGTAAGTTTTATAACCCTTTCACTCCACAGTATCTTTATTTCATTGACACTAATAAGAATGCCAAGCATTTAGCACATCTACAGATTATACCAGATATATCAGAAGTTAAGCACCTGAGCATTAATTTTGACGCTTCTAAGCCTACTCTTATTATTACATTTCCCTCCCTTCCCTCAGGTCAGACTTTTTACAAAACTGAAGGGTACAGTCTAACATCTACGTTACAAGTACATTTAATAAACCCTCAAAGGTGCAGCAGCCTTCTGATACCCCATTGGTATTCTAGCCTACACACAAAAAAAATTATTTTCAAACAGTGTGTGTTGAATTAGTACAACCAGTTTCTTTTATTCAGCAAGAACACACAGATATGCTTTAATCTCAAAAGACCATTTTTATATACTTGAAACAAAACCTATTGTATAATATGACAGCTTGGTGATGTAGAAATCCAAGGTTTGCTAAGAATCTTTTAAATACTAACCTGCTAACATAAAGGTCCCTAATGCATTAAAATTCAGCTTTACTTTGTCAAAAAAACACCATCTCTTATGTTACTGCTAAAACTGAGTCTGTCTAACCTTTAATAAGGAAACAGTGAAGAGTTCGACATATTTAAGATAGTAATAAAATAAGAAAGATCAAGCTAACTAATTTTTTCTGTTACTTGCTTATAAAAGTAGAGCACAATTCCCTTGTGTATGCATTTACACATATTCAAGATATTAACACTATTAAGTCAGAAATGTAGCAAGCTAAACATGCCCAGTACAGTATCAAAGAAACCAATTATAAAGCCAGAAAGGGGAGGAAAGAAAAGGAGACCTAATTTGCCTTCCTTTCATAGGAGGAAAAAAAAGAAGAAAAACCAACACAAAAAAACACAAGACCGATGAGTTGTACCAATGAGCAGAAACAGATATTTGAACGCTCCCAGTCCGAGAAAATCTTATGCCAGCTAAAGAGCTAAGGAAAGGATAGCATAAACCAGGAAACCCAACATCTCAGCTAGACAGAGAAATCACCAAATCTAGGACTGAAGGAAAATGTGAGACTATAGAAAAACAGAAGTTTTATGCTTAGTGGAAATATTTGCTAATAAGACCAGTCCACAGGCTTTTATCAACCCCATCAGCCACTGTTAGAATCTTCTTGATCTTAGGTCAGTCTAATCCACTCCTTAAGTATATATATGCTTCCTAACTCCCATTCTGTCATATTAACCAGTCAGAAAACAGCTGGCATTCCACCAGCAAGGATAGGCTGGTCCCCTCCAGTTTGCACAATGCATTTTCTGGAAGATGCAAACTAACTTGACCACCCATATAATTAAGCCACCCAAGAAATGGAGAATTTAGGCTAAAACATCAGCTCTGTGGATTTAAGGTATTCACAGCATACCTTCTTGAACTGAGCTACTTAGCTTTAAAGACTTTTTCTGGATATGAGCTCAAACCCCAGTTCTACTCTTTATCAGGAATTATTTAGAAGTCTGTGTAACTAAATATTACCTCAGCAGAAGAGAAAAAAAAATCCAGCAAACATCAAATCCATCAAAAGAGCCAGGAGTATCAAATTTTTCTGGTAAATATATATACACACTTACACTAGCCTTGAGGATAGGAAGGCGAGAGGGGGTAGTGCGGAAGGAAAGCAGATGGAATTGCCGAAACCAACTCTTCCTCCACAATGGATTTTAGGAATGGAGCAAAGATTCCCTAAATCTTCAGCTTCCCAAGGTGAATAGTCCCTCAACCTCAGCAAAAATAGCCCTCCTAGGGTTGGTATTTAAAGTGCCAACACCTGACTGGAGTTAACAGGTGTTAGCAGTTATGGAAATGGTGCTGTTGATCATTACTCTGTGTTTTCCTCTTGCACTCAAGCTTTCCTCATGCTGCCCCTCCTAAGACCAATATTTTTGGTTGCCTATAACAATGTTAAATTTTAAGTAGGAAGGCAGTACTTTTCTGTGCTGAAGCACAGAAATTCAAGGAAAAAAGTCACCCTTTAATAAGCCAGTAACCTATTAAAAGAAGAGAAAGATAAAATTTTTTCTCTCCTAAAAATTTACATGTTAACAAAAAAGTATCTTTTTCAGTGATATGTAGCATACGGGGCAAGGTAAGGTTGTGCATTAGGATGAGTTTTCTGTATCTCTAGGAAAATGCATAAGGCTGAATTCTAATACTTGTATAAACTGTGTGTAAACATTTCTAGAATGGAAATCTGGAGAAAACGTGCAAGACCAAAAATCTGGAAAGCTGGTGTAGGAGAGAGAGACCAGAGAAACAAGGAAAAAGTCTCAAAAAACTGAGTCCTCTCGCAGAGTGATGGAATAGGAAGAGCACAATCAACTCTGTAGTTCATCCTTCCAAGGACAAAAAAAGCACCCTTCAGGAATGCCTAAATGATGTGAAGACCCCTTCCTTTTATATTATCATATCACCTGCAAATACGGGATTACTTATTGCTTGTACCATGGCTCAGCAGGCGTGACAAACAGCCCAAAAGTGGAACGTGATGTGTTTCATTGTGCTTCAGCAGATTAGGAAAACCCACAGACAGGTTTTGTAAAGAAACAGCCTGTCATTTGATACTGTCTGGGCAGCCGCAGCCTCCACTCCGTGTGAACTGACACTGACCGGCCTTTCCAGGTACCAGGCAGGGACGGAGTTTGGCAGGCAGTGGTGCTGCTGCCCATCGTGCCTGTTTCTGTGCCCATTGTGAAACTTCAGCCTGCCCGGGCACTACAAAAATCCTTACCTGCTTGTTCACGAGAAAACTGCTGCCACAGCAGCAGCTGCAACTCCTGCTTAAGTATCTGGAAATCTTTTTCTCTCCCCCCCCCCCCCCCCGTCTGTAAAATGCCAAGAAGGAGCCCAGCTGTTCAGCATTGCATTGCTGATTTCTTTGGAAAGGCCTAGAGAAGCAACAAGTGGGCTGCTTTCCTTTTCTGCGGGAGAAGAGGAGCCTTTATAACTGGGGAAAAAAAAAAAGGAAAAAAAAGAAAATCAGCTCAGGACTTTTCACTGGTCCCTTGCCCTGTGTGAACTCAAGAATCTTAAAATCTTCATGTTCACTGTATTTTGAGCCTTTCTCTGCCATTTTGCAGCTTTCAGAGCTGCAGAGGGAGTGTCTCTGCCTATCACTCACAGGGCTATATATGAGCCAAAGCCCAAGCCCATATTTCAGGCTTCTCATCTTTTTGCAGAGGAGTGCAGTCTGCTACTGAGCACACTCAAAAGAGATCTTATCATCCCCTTTAAAAAGATTTTTCTCCCAAACCAAGCAAAGGGGGAGTGGCCAATGTCATCTATATTCTTGCCATGTTTTACAGCTCAAACATCAGATCGCTCATGCTGTAACGCAGTTTATAAAAGTGTGTTTGGAGGGAATGAAAACAAAGCAAAAAATTTGGTGGTTTTTTTTTTTTTTTTTTTACTGCTTGCAGATCAAAAGGCTCACATGCCATACTTTCACCACAAAGCAAATGTTTGTGCTAAGTAAACTCCCAACAATTGAGATTATAATGAAAGCACTAACAACAATTTTTGTTGACCTACAGCTCTCTTATAATCACAGGTATATTCAGTAGCTTTTAAAATCTGAGAAGACAGAAATAACTTCCTGGCTGTTCTTATAATGCTGTGTTTTCCGAGCCTCCCTGCTTTAATTTGGGCTTTCCTTTCATGAGAAGGTAATTGCCACAAAGTCTTCATGGCCCCTCGTGTTCCCAGTGCTCTGAGGCAAAAAGAAAAATCAGCTGAAGACAAATAGGCTGTGTGAAAATGTTTGGTCTCAGAAATCGGGAGAGAAAACAATAACCAAAATGTGCTATAGCTGCTCAGTAGCAGGCAGAGACAGATAAATCAGCTGCAGAAAAATCTCCTTCGGTCTCCAGCAGTCTGCCAAATTTAAAAGGTCTCTTTCTTTTCTCCCTGAAGTTTACATGGAGACTACATTCTTTTAAATAGCATGATGCTGAACAGAGAAAGGCAGCACGACTCTCATCCCCAGAAACAGTGGCATGAGTAAACCCTGCCCAGGATGATCAAAGCCTTCAAAACAAGACCAGTAGAGAGCAGACAGGGAAAAAAGTGAGATAGGCAGGCGTGTAAAGAGTTCAGTCATGGCTGTAGTTATCATGAGCAACTCCACAAATGTGTTCCATGATGGTTCATGGAGCACCCCTAGTTAGAATCAAAGGTGAAGGGATGACCCAGCTGAATGGAGAACGGGTTTATGTGGCATGCTGTCCTCAGGAGATTCTATCAACACCACCAGTGCAAGCAGCTGGGAAGAAGATTGCCTCTTGCTGCACCAAGCTGCCTCTGTGTTCAGCAAGGTGGAACAACACCGACAGAACCGGCAGACACACTCCTCTCCTAGTAAGCTAGATTCCTGAAAGCAGAGAAATGTGGCTGGCAGGTTCTCCTCTTCTGCTTTTTTGTCTACTGGAGTGATTTGAACACACTCATTCCCAAAATGAAAATTTTCCCCAAAATTAGTAGTAAGAACATTTTGCGTTTTCTCTTCAAGTTTTACCTCAAAGTGAGTGTTTCTTCTACCTGGGGAATATTAAGACATTCCTACAGTGTACCTATAAACTTGTCTTTTAGCTTAGGATTTGGACTCTGTGGGGCTTTTTAACCTGGCAATCTTTCCAACTCTATTCTTTATTTTATTATACCCACATTCTGTTTCCAAACACTTTTTGGTAAGCTGTCCAAACATGCTTAAATATGTGGCTTTATGTGATTGCCGGAATGTCATCAGGAGCCGTTTTACCTAACCTACCACATCAAGCTAACCATAAATTTGAAGAGCAGATCACATCATAAATTCCATCAGAACAAATATTTTTCTGAAAACATTCAACATCTTCTCTGATGGAGAATGTCAGAATAGCTCCATATAAAATTAGGGAAGGGGAAAATAAAAATAAAGTATGGCAGCAGCCCTCAGCTGGTGAAGAAAATTTAGCATTACATTTCCAAGTGAAATACTTTTTAAATGCAGTGTCTAATAAGGAGCCAGCACTTGGACACAGTGTATTACAGTGAGTAAGAGAGCTTGGCCACACTCCCAGACAGAGAACGACCCACCGGGTGCCGCCACCTTTGCCCTTCCTCAAGCAATTTCCCCAAATGCTACTTAATACTTTAACCTTCCTAAAGCATGGAGACTTTCCAAAGGGTGGGACACAGCCTGACCAGCCATTCTGATTGCCCAGCAGCCACCCTGGGTTGGTGGGAGTGCTGCTGAGGGGTTGGCACCGGGGCAGCAAATCCCTCCCGGTGGGTGAGGGGCATTGGGGCTGGAGCCTTCCCTCACAGCGACAGGGCTTACCAGGCTGTCCCAATTAAACTGTTAAATTAAGCTCTGTTTCCCATGCTTTCAGCCAGATCCTCAGGCCCTGAAACCTGTCTTGACTCTGGCCACATCCTGTCACCTCACGCCACAGAGGAAGACAGTGACAGGTGTCCCTTCCGACACAAGAGCTAGGCCTTCCTAGGCTGGGTGGGATTTTCCCCTCCTTCTCCTCACCCCACTGCCAGCAGGGAAGGGGGTTTGTGATACCCTGCACTCCTGAGTGGGTTTGTACATGTCCCAGCCATGGGGGAGGAGGCATAGCAGTGACTGCAGTGAGGCTGCTGTGCATCCGCCCCTCAGGCAGCCATGAGCCGCCCAGGACCCGTCATAGCCAGCTCCGGCCATCTCCAAAGGCCAGGTAGTGCAACAGTCCTGCCACCTACCAAAACCTGACTGTACATCCCAAAAACTCACATCAGAACTTCAAAGCACACACAACACCCCTTCCCAAACATTCTTACCAAAAAAATACCATCAGCCAGGATAGAAGATGTGCTCCGGGGGCCTCTGTGGCGAGGGGGGGCAAATGTGGTGAGGGGCTGAGGGTGTGGGGGACCCGTGCCAGGACAGGGACAGCCCAGACAGAGAAGGCAGAAAGGAGATAGAAAGGTTTGCTGTAAGGAATGATGTGAGATCAGGCACAGACAGATACTTTGAGTGTGCATCTACCTTTTCAGCCATGTGTAGCTCAGCAAAGATACCAAGACCTAGGAATGGATCGATTGCACATCATCACACTGAATGATCGTGAAATCATGTGTGAGAGGAGAGCAAAGTCCAAGTAATGCACATTTACTTCATCTGCTTCAATAAGCTTCATCACAACTGTGTTGCGCCCAAAGTAAGAAAGAGTACTGTTTTGTAACAAAACCGCAACATACCAATAATTTAGGGTCATTCTGGCATCATTTCTCCCCCTTCTCCTTCAGAAACACTCAAAGGCCACAGCCAGAGATCACACATTTTAAGTGGAGCATTTTGCAGCTTGAGACATGGAGTGGAAGCAACAAAGGCAAGTGAGACACAGGAGAAGCAGTCACTTGATGAGCATGACGGAGGCTCCCTGAAGAGGGTGAGCACAAACACTGCCAGCACTCATGGCATGAGGGATGGGTCCCTCCATGCTGTGGCGGACAGGAGGTGTGACACCTTGCCTGCTTTCCAGATGAAAGTGACAGGGAGACCGTGACACTCTAACACTGGCAGCACTGTTGTAGTGTAGTACCTGTTTTTTGAAAAATGTGACATCCTCTTCAGCTTACACCTGCAGCACTTACCAGAAGGTCTAATTTTACCAAGTATGGATGAAAATAAATTAAGCAACTATACAGAGATCCTGGGTTTTTATAAGCTTTGGAAAAGGTTTTCAAAGCAACATAGAGAGTTGTGTCAAAAAAAATCCAAGCGGCACCTCTTTTAGGGTTTGTCTACTAAACTCCCAAATCTTTCAGATTTGAATCCAGTTCCTGTAAGATAACAAGGGGTGGTTTCATTCATTCCCTTTGCTACAACGTGACACTGCTGAGAAGGAAGTTCAATGACAGTATTGCAAAGCGTCAGGCTTGTAGGGAGAAGACAGACGTGTTAAGTACACTGTACTGGATGCAGGATGTGAGCAAGCTATGAGCTGAGAATTTCTGTCACAAGTGACTGAAGTCATACAATGAGGTTTGAGAACGAATTCTAGGCTAATTCCTACTGATGGGTGGTGCCATTCTACAAACCAGAATTTTGAGGAGCTGAGGCTCAACAGAGAGCGTAAGACTCAGGTGTAATTAGACAGTCCTGATTGCCATACTCGAGCTGGTGACCCACTAGAAATGGGGAAGGGATGGCAGACACAGAAAACAGGGACGTCACCAGCCTTACTTGATGAGTAGATGTGATCTGGTGGGACTGGCATTTGTTTGGAAAGGACAATGCCCCTTCAAAGCTAACAAGGGTACAAAATGCTAGGCAACAGCCTGCTGGGCTTTCACAGCCTGGGTCCAGCCACTGCTGTGAGGTGGACAGAATCAGACATGCCAAAATAGCTGCTAATCCCATCCCTCAGCTTTCTGATACTAAAATAAAGAACAGCCACACATGGGAGGAGTGGTGGGGAGGAGGGGAGGTGGGGGAGAAATAGAAAGAGAAAAGGGGGTGGGGGATAATGATGCATATAAAGGATGGGTTTTGCTTTGTCCTGCAGAAACAGCAGCCAGAGTAAGAAGAAGGAATGTGCATATGTGTGTACACCATGTGGGACAAAGGCAGTGTATTTCTCTTCAGCCAAGAGCATGCTGTCATCTGTCAGCATTGTACGCCTGTGTACAAGCAACACCAAACACTGTTTGCCTCTCAGTGCCTTCGACAATATGTTATTCATGTTCATTTCTTCATCTGAATTTTCCTTTTTGCTCCCCTGCTCGAAGTGTATACATCTAGTTTTGATGACACTCAAACAGCTGGCTGCAGACAAGTCGCAGGCTTGCATGTCTGGCCGAGTGTAACACACGCAAATGCACACACACACTCACACACACACCCCTTGTCCTGACCTCTCTCCCCTTCTCCTCCGAGATCTGCTGCATTTGAAGTGTTTTCTTTAGCAACTCCCTTCCCATGCTCCCGTCCCTGGCCCACGGCGGGCTGCTTCCCAGACCTGCGCTCGGTCTAGGTGAAGAAAAGGGAGCTTCGGGGGTGCGCGCAGCCTTGGCCGCCGGGAGGAAGCGCGGTTTCACGGCGCTGGCCCCTCCGCAGCGCCCCGCGGCTGCTCCGCGCCCGCGGGCTGGTCGGGTCGCTGCGCCGGTGGACCGAGAGCGGGGGGCTGCAGGGAGCAGAAGCTGAGGCGGGAGGGGATGGGGGCACCTGGATGCAAGGCTGTGGCTACAGCGGTGGGAGCAGGAGACGAGGAGAGTTTCTGAGTGGTTAAAAAAGTTGGGATAAGCAAACTCTAGTGCTGTCAAATATTCCTCCCCCTTTTTTTCCCCCTGCTCTTCCCCCCCACCCCCTTTTTTTCCGGGGGGGGTTTTTTTTTAGGTTTTTTTTTTTATTATTATTTTAAGGCAGTTGATGTGGTAATTAAGAATTTGGTGAGAGCCCGGTCAGGTCACCTCGTTTCTCAGATCAGAGCCCCATCAGAAATTCTTTTAAGTGTCCTTCTGCGTCGCCAAAGATGACAACAGCAAATCAATAAGTGTTTGAAATGAAAGGGGTTGCTGGCTAGCCCCCGAGGCTACAGATTTTCGCACCGCCGGTCTTTTTTTTTCTTTTTTCTTTCTTTTTTCTTTTTTTTCCCCTTTTTTTTTTCTTTTTTTTTTTCCTTTTTTTTTTTTTCCCTGAACTTCTCGCATTCCTTTGGACTGCCTCTCCTAGGAAGAGCTACCTTTTTATCCCTAGTTTCATGAGGAAGGTAAGTGCCGTGTTAGCATCTCTTCGGCGGGACGGGCCTCGCCGGTTCTGATTGCTCTTCCCTGCTTCCAGCAGACGGTCGCTGCCGGGAAGGTGCGAGCCGAGAGCGGCCCCGGCCGAGGACATCCGCGCCCGCCCGGGAAGCGGCAACCACAGGCTCGGAGCACAGAGGCAGATACTTGCGCTTCTTCTTCTTTTTACTTCATTATTAAAAAATAAATAAATAAAAAAGAGAAGGAGAGAAAGAAAGAGAGAGGGAGTAAATAAATAATTTTTTGAAAAGAAATAATAGAAGAGGGGTAAGGGATCAAAGCAAAGAATAATAAATATGGGAATCACTGCTTATATTACCCTGTGTTAACAGAGGTTGCTTCGCTCCGGTTCGCACCGTCATCCCTATCCCAAATGTGCTCCGATTTAACAATCTTCCTAACGAACTACGTCCTCGGGACGTTTTAATTAGGCAATTCATTAGTAAGTCAATACAGACATTTATATTTTCTTTCAGATCAAGTGGTTAAGCGCTAATTTCGAAATGATTATAAAACACTGGAATTCGCGAGGCGTAATAATTTTAATTTATATGCAAATCAATGGGTCCATGTGAAATGCTTAATTTTTTAACAATTACTGTATTGTAACATCGAGACGAACAGCCTGAATGAGCAATTTGAAACCAGATCTGGACAGGAAGAAAATATTCTAGCAGCCCAACAAATCAATAATGTTTGAGTGTGTTAAACATAGCCAGCTATAGGTATTTACATACTCGTTTGCTGACAGATAAGGAGCTCAGAGAGGTGGGAGGAGAGGCTGGGGGGAGACGGGAGGGTTTGCTTGCGAGGGTTGAGATCATAATCCGGGAATGAAGAAAGTAAATGGTCGTGAATTGCCCCACCGCGCACTTTGGAGGATGACTCCTTTTTCCGCCGGTCCCCCAGCGCTGGCGGCCTGTGCCAGACGCTGAGGGCTGCCCGAAACACGGCTGGACTCTGCGCCCAGTCACCGCTACATAGGCTTTGGGATTTTGTTTGTTTGTTGGTTGGTTTGGGCTTTTTTGGGTTTGGGTTTTTTTTTGTTTGGGGGAGGTTTTATGCCTTTTTTTCCCCCCTTCCTTCCTTCGTCCCTGGACAGCGGGGAAGCTGACCGGGTTCTCCTTTGCCTCACCCACTCTGTGACCCGGGATCACCCGGGGAAAAGCCCCACGGCACCCGCCGCAGTCGGGAGCACTGCTGGCTGCGCCAGGTGTCTGCAAACGGATAGTCGCGATAGGTTTTAAGAAAACAGCTTTTCCGTGTGTCGGGGCGATAAATAACTCCGAGCCTCTTTCCAAGCGGTTCGGAAAGCCGGCTTGCCTGCCGGGGGCCAGGACGGAGGGCTGTCCGCGCTGCTCTTCGTGACCCAGCCGGGCCGGGGCAGCTGCAAGCCCCCCGCCACTGCCTCCTCAGCCCGCCGGGGAATGGCTCCCGAGCCTCCTCGGGGGTTTTAAAGCTGTTGTCAGTGCGCTGGCGAAAGGGAGGAGATAGACTATAAATACAGCCGTCGCGGCCTTTGCTCGCCCTGAAATCTATTATTACATTTATTGCTTTGACAGAAGGGGAAAAAAAAATTGAAATCCTCGTATTAAGTCGGCTCCATAGTTTCCAGACACCCTGGAACCCCTCTTCCACGGCAGCATGTCTAATGTATTCCCTGGTGATTCTAGGCATTAATTAGTTGTTTAATAGGAGTATGACTAAAAATGTAAAAGAAGGATTAGGAGCGTGAAACGTATGTCCAGCTCCTTCCACACACTCGAGGAGGGAATGAAAATCATCCAGTATCTTATGTTTCTCCAGGAGCCATTTGCATTTCCCACCAGCTGCTCACTTTAGCCTCTCCGGGACGGACGGAGACCGCTGCCGTCCGGCGCGGAGACGGTCGATGAACGGCGGGCGGCCCCGCTCCGCGGCCGCGCTGCCAAGGCGGGCGTCCCAGCCTTCCCTGCCCAACACACAACGGGGCTGGGGGTGTGGGGAAGATGCACACCGGCGCAAGCACTTTGCTTTTCCCGGGTAAACAAAAGTGAGAGGTAGGAACTCCGGGATCCTCTCACTCCCGCTTTTTCTTCGGATGCGAGGAGAAACTGGATTTCACCTGGCAGAGCGCTCCCAGGGATGGAAACGCAGGTGGCCAAGGACGCAGTTAGCTAATTTATTTCTCCCTAGATTTTCCCACACGATTTCATTTCTTGCGAAAGAAAGTCACCCCCTCCGCTTGGCGCGGCAACCGCTGCGGCGTCACAATCAAAGGGCTTTTCTGAGCACGCCGTGGAGCGGCGATGCTGCCGGCTGCGGCTGGGCTTCCCCAGGAGCCGCTGACTTAACGACCCGCGGAAAACTTGGCCTCTTCCAAGGGTTCGCTTTCCCCTCCAGCAATGACTGGCTAGCCCCCTGCTCACGGCTATAAATAACTAAAACTCACTCCAGGCTGAAATAATTTAAAAATAGCCACAAAGAGATCAGGTATAGCCTCCGAGTTAGTAAAGCGCCTATTTTATTTTTGCGTGTTTCCTCTATAAACAAAGCCGCGGAAATGCTGCGAGAAAAAGCGATAGCTTTAGTTTGATCTGAATAGAGAAATCCGACTTCGACATTTTCTTAAACACGGAACACGCCGCAAAATCGAAAATAAATTTTCCCCTGGAGGCAGCTCGGTGTGCTTTGGGGAAAAGGAAGAGAGAGTAGCGTTTTCTCGCTATCGTGCGTAAATGATGTACGGCGAGTAATAGAAAGGAGCGGCAGGATTTCAGTTATCCCGGCACTGCACTACCGATACAGGCACGAACAAGAACACCCCGAATTTAAAAAAAAAAAAAAAAATCAAATATATATATATATATAAGAAGTAAGAAAAAATTGAAAAAAAAAAAAAAAAAGTGGGTTAAAACAGGAAACCGAGACCTCTCCCAATGGGTTGCCGATCCCTCTTCACACCTGGTGCAAGGACAGCCGCCGGCCCGGCCCAGGAAACTTCGGCCACAGTTACTTGTGCCCCCCTCCCCAGCCGGGCGGAGCAGGGCGCGCCCTGCGCGGGCGCGGAGAGGCCACAGCCGTCCTCGCTCACCTCGGTTTTCCTCTGGCTACCTAGCCCGCCGCCGCGCCGCCTCCGCCGACTTTTGTCCTTCCTCCTGCCCCCTGCCCCCTTCGCGGACGGGGGCTGCCACCGCCGCCGCTGCGCCCGTGCCCGCGGAGAGCCGCGGAGCCGCCCGCCCCGGCCCGGCCCGGCCCCGCGGCGGCGGGGAGCGCTCGGCGGAGCCTGTGTGACGTC
>NW_024582059.1:4046584-4049205 GCF_017639235.1 Corvus kubaryi | reverse complement strand
CCCGCGGAGCGCCGCCGCGCCTCGCCGCCCCCGCCCCGCGGAGCCCCGCGGCGGGCCGGGGGCCGCCGGCCGGGGAGCAGCCGTGTCGCCGTGACGGCTCTTACAGGACCGGACTCGCCCGCTCTCCTGTCGCCGCCGCCGCGCCCCCCCAGGCGGCGGGGGCTTCGAGGCTCGCCGTGCCGCCCGGGCTCTAGTCGAACGTCGCCCGCCCCGGCGCGGCTTCCCGGCCGGCAGCCCTGACCCCCGGAGCGGCGGGGCTGCTCCGCGTCCGCGGAGGGGGCGCTGCGCGGACCCTCCTACACGTACCGACACCTATAGACACACGCACACCTTCTCCTATCGACCCCCCAGGCGCGCACGTAGACTTTGGCGTCCTTTTGCCGATGAACTGCATGAAGGACCCGTTAAGCCTGGAGCGCCTCGGAGCCGGGAATAAGCTGTGCTCCTCCTCACCTTCCTCCTCCTCCTCCTCTTCATCATCCTGCCATCACCACCAGCCCGCGCTGACCATGGCGACGGCGCTGGCGCCGGGGCAGGCGCGCTCCTCCCTGGAGTCCGCCAAGCACCGGCTGGAGGTGCACACCATCTCCGACACCTCCAGCCCCGAGGCCGCAGGTAAGAGGGGGTGAGAGGCAGGGACCCCAGCCCGACGGGCGCCCCGCCGCCCTGTCCTGCTCCGGCCCGGCTGGCAGCCCCGGGGACCGCGATGCTCCGCCGCCCCTCTGCCCGGGAGCATCCCGCACCCGGGCCGAGATGCGTTTCGTGGTTTTTCGCGTGCGGTGTCTGTGTGTCGGCGTATAGGAAGATAATGACATGTGTAAGGAGAGGAGAACAGCATGTATACTGGTATGCGAGTTACATGGATACAGATCGGCAAATAACGTGGGGGTTGATGGGAGAGTAATATCGACACAGACGGACAAATAGGGGTATATACGGACAAAGAATATTTTTACAGGCGGGCGAATAATATGGGTGTAGATAAGCAAATAAAACGAATTACGTGTATGCAGACGGGAGAGTAGTATGCATGCACATAGGCAGAAAGCTCGCATACGGAGAGGCGGCTCCGTCCCGCTGTCCCGGCGGTGGCTGCTCCACCGGGAGGAGCCGCCCGTGGGTGTCCGCGGGGCGCGGAGGGGCCGCGGCGGCGGGAGGCCGGCGCGGGTTAATCATTACAGCATCGAGTCGCGTTCGGGGCAGTCTGTGGGATCCAGTAGCACTGGGGACAAGCTTTCGCCCGGCCGCTGGAGAGGAGGCTGAGGCGCCCTCGTTTTCCGCTTTGTTTTTTTTTTTGTTTCCCCCACTTACAGAGAAGGATAAGAGCCAACAGAGCAAGAATGAGGATGCGGGGCCCGAGGACCCCTCCAAGAAGAAGAGGCAGCGGCGGCAGCGGACTCACTTCACCAGCCAGCAGTTGCAGGAGCTGGAGGCCACCTTCCAGCGGAATCGCTATCCGGACATGTCCACCCGGGAGGAGATCGCCGTCTGGACCAACCTCACCGAGGCCAGGGTTAGGGTAAGTCCCGACACGGCACCCCGGCTCAGAGCAGCGGGGGTCAGGGAGGGTTGGGAAAGGGAAGGAGGGCTGAAATATTTGCAGCTGCTTTCGATTTCGGCATGTATGTAAACTTCAGAGCCTTTGCACAAAAGCAGGGCAGAGCAGGACATTTCTGTCAAAGCGAGACAGATTGGGATCTCTCTGTGTGTCTCTGAAATATGGTTTGCTGCACGTTTCGCCCTCACCGTGCAATGCGTCCCGCTCCTTTTGATCGAAACGCTAATGAAAACATAAGCCAAGAAAGCAACTTGGAACAGGCTGCAACCTGCGCTGTCTCTAATGAGAAAAAGATGTAAAATACACAAGAGCCTTTGCTTCACTCCGAGGCACTCCCAACGTGCCCTTCCTTGCATTTTCTATTTCTTTGGGTTTCACAATTCGACGAGCGTCTCTCTCCACCCTCTACCCCCCTCTGAGATTTATGGGACCATCGCGGCGCTGCAGAGATACCACGGCCGGGTCCTGCTCGCCTGCAAACGCCGCGCTGGGGGGAGAAAAGAAAAACAACAAACCCCAACGCACGCACACAAAAAGAAGCCTATAAGTGGGCCGAACCTCCAGATTTTCGGAAATCCCACATAAATCCTCTCCCCGAGGTCGCTTGAGGAAAGCGAGACAGTGAGAACCGGGGGCGGCCGTGAGCGGGGCCGGCTCTCAGCCCCAGGCCGGCGGTGCTGGCGCCGGGGCAGCCAGGCGGCGGGAGCGGGGCCCGGCCGAGGCCGGTGTCCTCCGGGAGCACGAAGCGCTGTTGGTGGCGGGGCGGCTTCCGCGGAAGTTTTTGTATGGGTCCGCGCAGTGCCTCCAGACGGGGCCCGTCCCCGTGGTGCCCGGGCGGCCCCCGCCCGACTCGACCAGGGTGGAGATTACCACAAACACCCCGGGGCCGCGGTGGTTTCAATACACACGGTAAGGCGGCTGCTGGCGGCTGCCCGACGGGTCAGACACCCAGATGTGGATTGGGAAAGGGCACGTTTTTCCCATTGTCTGTGGGGAGGGTCCCTTAGATCTCATTTAGCACGTTGTTAAATGGTGATTTTTTCCTTCTTTTTTTTTCCTCCCC
>NW_024582059.1:3991039-4046484 GCF_017639235.1 Corvus kubaryi | reverse complement strand
CCCCCCCCAAAGAGCAGTCGAACAAGTTTGTTTAGAAAGTGGTTTTCGGTTCTGGAAGCTTTCACGCTAGAGGAACTTGCAGCTTTAACAAACTGAAGCGACGATTTATTAGTTGCTGGCTTCCCCCTCCTTTCCCGTACCATCGCCTTAAATATTCCGCGGGTTTCCAGGCGTTTTACTCTCGGTTCTGCACTTTTGTATTTTTCCTGGATGGCTTCAGTACGGAAAAAGCCAAGAGAGAAGGAGGGGGGGAAACCCCAAGAGAGAAATGAAGGGGCGGGGGGCAGGAGAGAAGAGAGAGAATAAGAAGGAAGCGTTGGCCTCTGTGGCGCGAATTAGAGCATCACAAATTATGTGGAGGGCTTCAGGGGGATTGGGAGGGGGGACGGGGGGGCTGTGGTAAGAGTGGAATGATGCGGCCATGAATCTGCCTTGCTAAACCCGGGCGGCCCCGAGGATGCTCGGCTGTCCGGCAGCGCATCCCTGCCCCGGCCCAGCGCAGGGTTCCACAGAGGAGGAGGTGAACCTATATATGTGGAGATATATTAATATATATATATATATATTCGTATACCTTTTTATATATAACTTCTATAGGGACAGGCTCGGCTGTTGCCCCGAGAACCTGCAAAGGGCTGCGGCGGCGGTGGTGGTTCCTGACTAACTCGCATCTCCCTCCCTTCCTCTCCCCCCGTTTCCAAAGGTTTGGTTCAAGAACCGCAGAGCCAAATGGAGAAAGAGAGAAAGGAACCAGCAAGCCGAGCTCTGCAAAAACGGCTTCGGTCCGCAGTTTAACGGCCTCATGCAGCCCTACGATGACATGTACCCCGGCTACTCATACAACAACTGGGCAGCCAAGGGCCTGACCTCTGCCTCCCTCTCCACCAAAAGCTTTCCTTTTTTCAACTCCATGAATGTCAACCCTCTGTCTTCTCAGAGCATGTTCTCCCCTCCAAACTCCATATCCTCCATGAGTATGTCTTCAAGCATGGTACCTTCTGCAGTCACCGGGGTGCCCGGCTCCAGCCTCAACAGCCTGAATAACTTGAACAACTTGAGCAATCCCTCCCTAAATTCTGCAGTGCCAACGCCAGCCTGTCCTTATGCTCCTCCAACACCTCCGTATGTTTATAGGGACACATGTAACTCGAGCTTGGCGAGTCTGAGACTTAAAGCCAAGCAGCACTCCAGTTTTGGCTATGCCAGTGTGCAGAACCCCGCTTCCAACCTGAGCGCTTGCCAGTACGCGGTGGACAGACCCGTGTGAAATATCCAAGTAGGAAACACTGCGTGGGAATCTCTCCCCATTTCCCGCAGAGACTGAGAATTTCACTAGAAAGTAATGGGCACTAGAGAGAAAAAGAAAGGAGGAAAAATCAGAGGCAGAGAGGAAGAGAAAGAGAGAGAGGAGGAAAAAAAAAGAGGAAACCACTGAAATAAGATAGTTCCTTTGTTTTCAAAGGACCTCCTACAGATTCTGAGATCTTTCTTTCACTAAGAGTATTTCAACAGTTACAAGGACATATATATATATATATATGGACAAATGTTTGACTGGATATGATATGACATTTTAATGTTACTATAAGCTTGTTATTTTTTAAGTTTAGCATTGTTAACATAAAAATGACTGAAAGGATGTATATATATCGAAATGTCAAATTAATTTTATAAAAGCAGTTGTTAGTAATATCACAACAGTGTTTTTAAAAGGTTAGGCTTTAAAATAAAGCATGTTACACAGAAGCGATTAGGATTTTTTCGCTTGCGAGCAAGGGAATGTATATACTAAATGCGACACTGTATGTTTCTAACATATAATTATTAAAAAATTGTGTGAATATCAGTTTTAGAATAGTACCTCTGGTGGATGCAATGATGTTTCTGATATTGCAATGTAAAACATGCCCTGTGTATAACATTTCGTACAATATTATTGTTTTACTTTTCAGCAAACATGAAAAAAAAATGTGTTTTATTTCATGGGAGTAAAATATACAGCATACAGTTCTGTCTGGATTTTTTATTTACTGAGCCAAGCTGTGCAGCAGCAACTAGTCTGCCATGATTGACTGATAGTTGACACTGGATCTCATTCTCTGGCAACTCGGGGTAGTACTTTTGCAATACAAATAAATGCTGGCATTTTTTTTCCGCATTAAAAAAAAATATCCCTCGTACTAACGTTGCATACTAGAGAAACATGGGACTTGGATCTCTTGGGTCCATTTTTTCCTCTGCGCAGCCCCGAGAAAATGGATTATTTGCCATCATTGAACTCGAGAATTACCAGCCACAAAGTTGCTGCATCTCGAGCATAAATTTGTCCTGCTGTGAAGGAAGCTTTTATTACATTAAAGAAAAGGGAGTGGGAGAGGAAAAAAAAAAAGGGAATTTTAAGAAGCCAGCTTGCAAACAAACTGCTCCTGTTCAAAATAATCTGTCCCCTTTGCCGCCCCCTGCGCTCACCTTCTTTCCCTTTAGCGGGGAGATCCTTCATGTAATATTACATTTCTATTTCCAAATCCCCCTTTCAGACATGAAGAGAAACAAAGAGCAGCCCAAATAACCGCAACCCCGTGGAGCGCGGGGGGTGAGAGGTTAGCCCGAGTTTCCTGCGACTTCGTGCTGCAACACGTCGTTGAAGGGAAAGGTCGTGCTCTCGTGTGTTTTGTTTTAAATAATATTGACCCATTCATTCTCAACCTGCTTGTTCGTGAAATTATACAGGATTATAACTTTGCCATTGCCAGACAATTGAAACAAATCAAGATGAATTGCTGCTCGGCCCTCCCATCGGCTCACACCCCGGGCGGGCGAGGAGGGGCTGCCGAGAGGGTGGGCAGCCGCAGGATCCGGCGGGAATATCGAGACACGAAGAAATTCCGCGGGCGCGTAAAGTGGCGAGGGGCGCAGGGGACGGCAGGGAGGAAATTCTACGCGGTGAGGGCGAGCTTGCTCCTTGAGCGGCCTTTGCGCGCTCGTTGCGCGCCTTTGTGAGGTCGGGAGGAGCTGCCGAGGTAGCCCGGGGGTGGGCGGACACGGCGGAGGGGGTTCCTTCCCCCCCAGCGGTTAGACGAGTAGAGAAGAGAGGGAGAGGGGAGAGGTCAGCGCCCCGCGCTTTCCCACGAGGAAAATGCTTCCCCCACACGAAATCAGGGTATTCTCCCGTGGGTCCACTTGCAGTGTGGACAAACCCCAACCTCCACTTCCCCCCCCCCCTCATTTTTTATTTCCTTTTAACACCCCTTATTTTTATTTTCTTTCCCCCCTTTTTTTCCTTCCTCATCACATTTTTATTAGATTTTTTTTTCATCTCTCTCATTTTGTTGCGAGGTTGGGGGCTTTAAAATTATTTTAGTATTTTACGCGTCTTTCTGCTTTCTTTTCCTCCGTGTGTTCTTGCCAGGGGGTCGATGGAGAGAAAGAACCTCCGTGCTTGGGACGGGGGGAGGCGGGAGGCCGCCCCCCCTCTTGTCCGGCCTCGCCGCCTCCCCGACCCAACGCCGCTCCCCTCGGTTTTTTCGCACCGTGTCAACACCTCACCCGGTGAGTGCCAGGAGCTGCCAAAAATGTCCCCTTTTTCCTCCTTCTCCTCCTCTTCCTCACTGGGCTGCGGGCGAAAGGTCTGAGGGTGACGGCGGCGAAGGGCTGGCAGCCCGGGAGCCCCCCTCGGGGATCGGGGGAGCCGGAGAAACGAGAGAGCTTTTCTGCCCAAACCCTCTCGGCGGGACGGGCTTGGAAATCAGCGAGCGGATCGCTGCGGGTTTCGGCACGGTATTTTACACGCTTTTTTCGGCTCTCGTTTCTTCTCGGTAGCTTTGGTTATTTATAGTCCTCTCTTATAAATATAAATATATATATATACATATAAAATGTCGGTATATATATATATTTAGAATATGTGTGTGCGTGGAGAAATATTAGATATATAATACATAGTATATGCATATACATTTAGAAGAATAATATATACCGATTCCGGACCAAAAAAAAAAAAAAAAAAATTGGATCAGAGTTTTTCAGTCTACTGTGTAATGGCTCAAACGATGAAAAATCAACGTGACCGCTCAGAGAGGACATAAATCACTCCGAGAGTAATCTGAATTTCTCTTTCTCCCCCTAGCTGAAGCCTTGAGGGTCATCATTTTTCTGCGCCACTTGACCAAAGATATAATGTTTTGATTAGGTCGTAAATCAAAATCTTGGGTCGTGGTGGGGTTTTTTTTCTTTCATTTTTTTTTTTTTCCGGGGGCTTTCCTTCTCCTTATCGGCGGTGGCAGTGTGAACCTGGAACAATGGAGGCCGCAAAGAGGGGGAGAAAGAGCCACAACGAAATGGGGAATTTGCAAAATATCTATTTGCAGAAGTGGGGGGGAGAATGGTTAAACAAGGGGCTCACACCCCCTCGCACCCCCCTCGACCCTCGGAAAGGCCGATTCAGGCTGCCTGCTGCGCAACCCCCCGCGCGGGGCGTGCGAGCGGGCAGCGCCGTCTGCCTCCCAATCCACATCCCAATCCACATCCCAATCCACAGTCCTGCCGGCCCGCGCAGCCCCCACCACCCCCCGATCGGTGCTGCGGCCGCGGCCGCGGAGCGGCGCCGGGAGCGCGCCCCTTCCAGCCGGGGCCGGGGGTTCCCGGGCTCCCTGTCCCCGCACTGGCCCCGGGCCCGTATCCCGGTGCGGCTCCGTTCTTTTGTTTTCGGACGGTGCCTTCCCGCACTTTGAACCCCGGCGGCGTGCGCGAGTCCCTGGCCGTCAGATCGGAGTGCCTCGCCTCGCAAAGGTCAAAATGACGCTCAGATATGGATGTATCTCCTTTTGATTATTGTCTGTGCTTCCCGTTGTCCTTTACTTGCTTTGTTTTTAGTACGTGAGTGCTCATCCGCGTGTGCCTTCCCAAACCAGCGAGATACCGATCTTTACATACCTGTACAGTTGTTTCTACCTATAAAAAAAAGAACTTTTTTTTCCTTAGACATTCATTAGCATTTTTGGAGGGAAGTAACTTCCTTGGGAAAATAGTTGACATCTGAGCCCGGGAAAGGGTTTGTTGTTGGTTTGTTTTTTTTTTCTTCAATAAAACTGCTTTCGGAGGCATTTTTTTTTCTTTCAATAATGCTCCGTTGTGGAGCGGGGGCGACGGCACTTGCAGGTTTGCAGCCCGCCTTCCCCCGCCGGCGCGGACAGGGTTGCGGGGGGTGTGCGAGTGGCGTGGAGGGGGGGTCTCACATCCCGGCTTAAGACAAGGAGGGAGGACAGGGGCCCGGCTCACAGCACTGGCGCTAACACGCTTTTTCGGGGCCTATAATTTACCTTGCTAAATGCCTGCTTTGGTACGCGTATTACATATGTAGGTCTGGATATTGGGCACCCGATAGAGCGTAACAGTCAATAATCCAGAAACTTGGAAGGATTTACACCTTCGGAGCTCCATACAGTGCCGGACTAATTGATTGCTAAATCTGAAGTTTTCTAAATGCGAACCCCCTTTTGGAATTAATTTCTCCAGCCTTCTGCATCTACTTCTAAGAGAGGGGAAATAAAATAAACTCTAACTTGAAAATTTTAAGCGGTAAGGGAATATTTTTTGATTTTCGGGGGTTTGTTTTGTTTTGTTTTGTTTGTGTGTTTTATTTTGTTGGAGGTTTTGAATGAAAAAATAAAGACATTTGAGGCCGCTTTTCGGGACCTCGGCACCACTCGTGCCAGGCAGATCCGCGGGACTGGAGCGGGCAGGACGGAGCCGGTGCTCCGCGCCCCTGCGCAGGGAGCCAGCCCTCTGGAGGTGCTCGACGAACGTCCCTCTGGTCGATCCGTGATTTCGGGGACGAGGGTGGCTTGTTTGGTCGCTTTCGCCCTTGCGGCTGTGACCACCCCCCGCCTGCCCCGAAGTGCAGGGGGCAGCGCGGGTCGCTGCCGCCGCCGCGGAGCCAGGCGGGGCAGGGCAAACGCTGCCGCAGCCACAGAGGGATCCGAGCCGCGCCTGCCTTCTCGGAGGGCGGGCTGTGACTGCGCGGGGGGGCCACCGGCCTGACCCCGGCCCCGCGACCTCGCACGGCCGCCGCCAGCCCGTGCCCGGCAGCTCTAGCGACGCACCCGGCGGTGGCAGCGGGAGAGCGGGGCCTCACCGTCCTCAGCCCCACGGGAAGGAGGCAGCGTGACCGAGCTGGGGACACGTATCCTCCCGCGGCACCGCCTCGGCAAGAGCCTGGGCCGGACCCCACGCGGGGAGGGGGCGGCTCGGCAGGCCCTGCGCGGCCGCGACTCTACAAAGCCGTATCCCCGGGAGTTTTGGGCTAGCGGCGCGATTTGCGCGGCTAGAGCCTCCCGTCGGGAGCGGGGTATGGATGCGGCTGATGGCCAACCCGAAACCAGGAGAAAAGAAAAAAATAAAAGGATTTAAAAAAAAAAAAAAAAAAAGCCACAAACTCCCCAGTAGCACACCCGGGAGCCGGAGGCCGCGAGTGCCTCGCTCCGGCGGTGAGGAAGACCTGAGCGCCCTTTGGAGTCAGCCCCCTGCCCCGGCGGCGGGGCGCGGCTCCGAGGAAGGAGCCGTCTGAGCCCTGTGTGTGCGCAAGTGTGCAAAGAGTGTGCAAGAGTGTGGGAGAGACCCGGCCCCGGCCCTGAGTGTCCCCACCAAGCCGGAGTGCAGCGGGGAAGCGCCTCAGGTTCACTCCCGCGCATATATGCACACATACATGTGTAATACACGCACGCGTGTCGATTGCACACACACGTGTACTTTACACGAACACGCACAGACACACATGCGCACACACATACAGAGTGCTGTGTGGGCTGCGCTCTGTAGCCGCCGCCCGCAGATGGGAGGGATGCTCCGGACGCTTTGGGACTGGCCATGCACACACCGGGACGGTGAAACCCACGCCTGATAGGAATGGGGGGGCGTGATCGCCTTCCAGTGTCTCCTGGCGTTTGACCTCAGCTCCAGGGGCTGAGGGGCTGTGGCGGGGCCCGGCATAGAGCGAGGCCGATGGCCGCAGCCCCTTCCGCGGCCGCGGACTTGCGCCCACCGCTAAGCCCGGCCCGCGTTGAACATTAACCGGCTGGAGCGGCCCCGCGGTGTAATAGGCTATGTATAAAAATGAATCATCTCCCAGGCTGTAGTAAAACGTCCTGTAAAGTCCACCTATAAATCCTGGTATGCACTTAGTGCTCTCGGCTTCACGTCTTACCGTTGCTACGTAGTATTTGCCATTCCCTCCTCTCCCCCCTTTTCTCTCCCTCGAAATCCCACTGGCTGTCTGCGGTCCTAACCCTGGGTCCACAAGCCCTGGGATGCAGTCTCAGCCCCCCGTGAGGTGAGCTCTCGGGGGAGCCCCGAGGGTCGCAACCGTCGGGGCGCTGGGGCCGCCTCGCTCTCTCCATACTACGGCGAGGAGAAGAACAAGCGGGACAGGCCCGGCCCTCAACCCTCCAGGGCGGCAGAGCCCCCACCGCCCGGGGCCAGCCTAGGTGGGGCGGCTCGCAGCTGTCCCTGCTGCTCCCGCCCTTCGAGGGGTCTGTGTCTGCGCCTGCGATAAGAAGAGCTACTCATACACTGCAGCAAGGCTCTATAAAACTCATCAAGGCTCCCCCCTGCAAATTCGTTACATATTTTTCTCGGGATTAAAGGGAAAAGAGGAAGAATATCTAATCTGATTGGAGCGCAGTACTGCATAGCCTCGGTGGGCAGACACGGGCAAGGGTCAGTGAGAGCGTAGCCCACAATTCAAATCTGCTGCTGAGATTTACGCAATCGGAAAGGAACCCGAGGAACAAGCCCCCTGGCCTGCTGGGTGTGTATATGGAGAAATGGCAGCACTCGGGAAAACACGAGGGTGGAGCCGAGTTCATCACTTGATGTGCATATTTAGTGTGGTGGTAGTCCCACTGCCTCACGAGGGACTACTTCCATGCTGAAAGTTATTCACATGCCTGAGTGATTTGCTGGATTGCGGCCATATGGAAAGCAATAAATATAAGTGGCTACTTCTGTGCAAGAAAGAGATCCAGAGATCTCACAAGTAATTTTCCAGCAGATCCAGATCTCGTACTTTTAAGATAAAAGTGAAGAGAACTTTTTTGCTTCATTCAACTAATAAAAACCAAGCCCACCAACAACTAATGTCACTGGGACAACAAAAGCATAAAGGAGTAAAAAGCCTTTCCGTTACGAAAAACCTTGATGGGCACTTTCAAGGATGCATTATCTGGAGAGGAGGAGGAATCTACAAGCCTGTGACAATGTAGTTTTCAACCTTCCAAGCTACAAACTCTTGCATCTGCTTTGGTTGATGCAGAACTAAGGAATGAAGGAATTTCTTGCCAGGCTGGAGGACGACGTGTCATTATGAGTGGGTCCCAGCCCGTTTGGTGCTCCTTTGAAGACAGAAGAGCCTGAGCTGGCAGTGCTCAGTGCAAGGGCAGTTCCCAAGCAAGCAGAAACCCTCCCTACGAGGTTTGGGGTGGTTGAATTCCCATGATTTCTCCAGGGAAGGTCATGCGTGCTTCCCACTCCTCAGCTGGGATGGGAAGAGCAGTGGAGAAGGAGGTGGCTTTTCTGACCTCTTTCTTCTATATGCGGAGCCAAAGTCTCTGGCATTTCTCAATTTTTTTAAAAAAAAATTTTCATGCAAAGCAAAACAGAGTTTGAGTAAAATAATAGTATCCAGCTTTTGGCAAAGCTTCCTATAAATTCATAGCTTTAGCCTGGACTCTCTCATGGCCAGACTGTAAATTTTCATGTTCTAACTCCCTGTGACAAATCTCTAGCCCCAGTCATTGTTATTTCCTTCAGCTTTCACATCCTTCTGGCAAAAATCTCCAACTCTGGCATTCTTTCCCCAAAACAGAAATTCCTACCACAAGGCCCATCACCCTGAGAACATTTTTTAATAACCATGTTTGGAAAATGAAAATAAGATACATAAAATATATGAATGCGAGAAACATCAAATGAAAACTTGGAAGGGGTTTCAAGTAGTATTACAAATAGGAAATAGCTTTCCAGAGATAAAAATACTCCATGTGTTTTGTTAACACCAACAGGCAGCTGAGCTTTATTCTTATGGTTTATTTGGATGTTAAGGGACACCTTTGTCCTACTTGATGTACTTGTAACTGCTGGCTGAGCCAGGAGGTCAGAGACTTTAGCTTGTAATCAGTGGGTGACCGGCAACATCCCCGACAAATAATGTTGGCGTGACACGATCAGGGCAACAGCCATTCTCACATGTCAACAGCTATGGCTCAGTGAGTCCAAGTAAAGGGCTTGGGGAGGGATGTTTCATAGCACAGGTCATTTTTTTAGTCCTGGACTATGCACCTGAGATGCTGCTTAAAACTTCACCCCCTGATGCAGAGCAGAAAAATTGGCTCCTACTGAAAAGGGTGGTTTTGTTTTATTTTGGTTTGGGTTTTTTTCACAACAAAAAGGGGTATTAATTACCTCTAAGAGTGGTCTCATTGCTCATTAACTGACAGTTGTAGGTTCTCAGAAACTTACGGGGTGTTTCCTTTGAATTATCTAGGGCACAGGACATGTTGCATTATTCTGTCTTCTGAACAAAAAGGCTTCTGAAACTGGAGCACAGCTCTAACAATTCTTTCCATGACAATGGAGTACTTAATTCTTGTGATGGCCAGGCACTGCTATTTGAGACCACTCAAATTCCCTCTGGTAGAGCTGGCAATTCTGGGGACATAAATAACACAGCTTGGGGACCCAGGCAAGCATTGTTTACATGGAAATGCTATGGGCCTGCACTGGTCAGTGTAGTGTTTTCCTCCTTGTGCTGGGAGGAGCAGAAGCTGTGACATGCTTGTCGATCCAATGGGGCATGTATGCATATACATAAATCCCATTGGCTTCCAATGGCATTTGAACAGGATGAGTACTACTCGACGCAGACTGGAAGACAGCAGGAATGGAGCATGTGCCCACAGAACATGCTGAACCAGGACCAGGCTCCCAGGCTGGAAAAGAAGGACTGGGAACAGGTTCCCTTTTCATGGCCTTAGACAGGCTCATTTAATCTTGCATGGCTGGGCAAGGAGAATAACTGGAGGTTCTACAGTGCCCAGAATGAAAACATTCCCAACCAGAAAATACTTAATCTCTGGCCACAGCAATCGATCAGCTGTTTGGAACCAGGGTATGTTTCATGTTTAGGGAAATAGATGAATTAAAATTAGAGAAAACCCGCTAAAGGAGCTCTGTGAAGGCTTTTCACGGGGGAAGGAAGAGACCAGGCTGTCAAGGCTATGGAGACCATGCTGACCCTGTGTAGAGGTTGCAGGCATGAGCAGACACCATGCAGATGCATGCTAGAAACACATTACATTAAAAATCATGGAGTTGTTCCCTTATTTCTCTCTTCTGGCTGGAGAAATGAAGCCGAAGAAAGAATAAGAAGAAAAGATGAAACAGCTTGAGAAGAAGAAAAGACATCTTATTTCTGGTTCCTGTGAGATGTCCTGTGCAGTGACTGTCACAAGAAGAAACCTCCATCAAATACAACGCCACTGAAACCAATGTGCTGGCATATTAAGAAAAAATCTGAATGCTCTCTAGATCAGCTCAGGGGTGGTATGTTACAAGAGTGATAATTTTGAACCTAATTCTTTGGTGATGTAACCCAAGCAAATTTGTTTTACTGCTTTATTTTAGTTGCACATTTTCACTTTCTTAAAAGAAATCTAATTGAAATAAGCCTGCAGAGGGAAAATGGGACAGCTAAGTTGGTAGTCATAATGTAGATTCTATAAAGGTAATGAAGATACTCATAATTTATTCTTTGTTATTCTTCATGGCCTCTGATTAATTTCACTGCAAAATTTAGTTTACATGTATATACCAGCAGAGCGTGTGGAGTGTTGTGGGCAGAATGCCATCCTGAGGATTAGGAATGTCAGGCTGTTACAAAGGAAAAAGCACAGCCTAGAACAGCCCTCAAGGAGTAATGCTCCAGTCCTGTCCTGCCATGTTTTCCACTGGAGGGAACTGCAGGGTGCTTGAGAAGGTACCTGCTCGAGGAATTCTTCTCAGTGCACTGAGGTCTCCCAGAGGTACAAAGAAAAGCCTCCCTCTGTCCATTAGGAGATGAGTGATTTGAGGCTAGAAACATGGGCTTTAGCCAAATGAGCGAAAAGTATAAAATTGCAAAAAGCAGTTCTTGATATCTTGGCAAGAAACTCAAGACAGCACCCGACACTCGTCTCCACATAACGCTATAGTCCAACACTGCTGAACTCTGAAAGGCGTGACATTAGATACGCAATGCTGGCTCCGCGGCCTCTGGGATTAAACTGCTGCCATGCAATCTGGTGTAGTGACTGGTGCTGGAGACACAGTACCCCAAGGGGCTCTTGATGTTTTAGACTGTAGCCAAGAGCCTGCAACAGTTGCTGTTGACTGGAGGCACAGTAGTAACCCCACTTTCAGCTTCTTCCCACTCTCCCAAATTCCCCTGTGATGTGTTTATGGATGGGATGCCTCCTTCCTCTGGAAGTGAACTCTTCTTACCAACTCCCTCTGTGAGCAAACAGTAAAACCCTGAGGGAGCTGGGGGCTGAGTTGGGTTTGGGCCCCCAGCACCAAGAGGGTGAGACAATTGCTGGATACTACGCATGTAAGTTCAGAATGACCTTTTGCCTTTAGCAAAGAGGGTCAGACAGACTCACCGTGTCTCCTGGACCCTTCTACACAGAGGGCCCTTGGCCATGGCGTTACAGGCCCATCCCAAAATCTGGCAGGTTGTGAAGCTGAGCCTAGCCAACTAGGTTACAAATAGGCTGTACATATGCTGAACTCGGTGAAATGCAGGACACCAGCACTAGTTCATGTTTCAGGCCCATGGACAAGGTCAAGCCACTAAGATGGTGTTTAAACTGAAGGATCTGGGATGCTTCAAGACCTTCAGATCCAAGTGCAAATCCTGGTCATCTAGATTGGTGTAATGCTTTAAGCAGTCAAAAACGTGTTGAATAATCCTATGGATTCAACCAGAGGAAGGAAATCAAGCATGCAAGCAAGCTTCGAGGGAATTACAGTGTGTTTTCATCGGGTCCTTGGTGTGTGCACCCAAAAGGTCCCGTGTAGTTCATATGCCATGCAGACATTCTTTTTCACCTGCCCTTTGAGGAACAATTGCCTAACTAGAGCAACAATTGTCTCCCATATGGTGTAAAGATAAAAGTGCATTGGTGTTTGTGAAAAGCTCCATTAACTTGGTAAGGAAGAGCATTTCAGCATATGGACAACAAATTAAATCCCTAATTTCTATCTATAAATGGGTAGTTCCTATGCATAATGCACACTTTAATTTTTGTGTTGTTTGCATTTTTTTATTATTTTTTACTTTTTATTTTTGTTGTTCTTGTTACTGGTTTTTAATTGATAAGATTGTTGTTCCAACTCCATACCTTTTATTCTGGTGAAAAACCTAATCTTCATAAAACTGTCTGGAGACAAAGTGGCTTGTTTGCCTATAAACTGGAAATTGGCTACCTTCACTAAGGAACCACAAAAGGTTTCAATCAAAAAGACAAGCATGGCAACAGGAAAAACTGACTCAGAATGAAGCAGCCACCTCACTGCAATATCATTAAGGAAAGACTTTAATAGGCTGGGACAGATTTATAATAATTAGTACAACTAGCTCATTAGCTGAGATAAGGCATCTACAGCATATAGCATGTCTCTCTGTGAAATTGTAGACAAGTGTGAGCTGATTACATTACATGTAAGTAGTGGGGTGAAGCAGGACGTTTGTCCAAATACACGTAAATAGAGTACCTAATAGTTTAGCTACTATGCCATGAATGATTTATACATCTCTGCTTTGTCAAATCAGGTTGACCAAGTCAGATCTTTTCATTTGGTCCTCCCAGGGAAAAGAGCACAGTGTTTTCAGGGCTCGTCTCCAGAAAAAGTGCCACAGTGGTAGAGATTGGCAAAGGATCTAGAGCTAGACAGGGCCTCCCTTAAGCTAAAGTGTTTAAGAGATTTTTAATGTGTAATTTAAGATGTTTGCTGAGAAATAGAGACTCTGATTTAACTATTTGCAGCTTATGATTTTTCCATTAGAAAATCTTAAGGAACCATCAGCACATTCCATATTTGACTGACCACAAAATCACAATTTTTTCCCTCAAATCTATTGCCCCACAGCAGTGTTCTTTGTTCTTCTCCTTTCTTATTAGGCTTGTGCCTATTTGGAAATTGTCGGAGAAGACACTCAACTGCTAAGCAATTCACACTAAGCAATATGAGCCTCTAAAAATATTGCCACTAACCTCTTTTGGGGCAGTTTGCAAAACAAGGATGTCATCTGGAATTCTGAGCAGACTGACATCCCTGCTTAATATTTAATGCCATTCCCCCAAACACCCAAAAGTTTTGCTCACTCCTTTCTGTGCAGAGCCCTTTCTCTAACAGCCTGGAAGAACAAACTGAGGGGAAGGTAAGCAGCAGTCAGCATTCTTGCACACATAAACTTCCGAGTCGTCCCAAAGATGTTGGAGCAGCATTGCAATAGGCAACTACATCTAATTGTCTCCCTTACTTAAGCATTGTATTTTTTGTAGGAAATATATAACTTTTGTTTGACAGTGCAACAGGGTGGTCCTCTTTTAAGTAGCCGAAAGGACCTGGAGCCAGTTTTCCTTCCTGCTCACCCCAGTAAGCTCTTTTTAAGGAAGTAGATGTGTGAAGGAACAGCAGACAAGATAGAGACTGGAGCCAGATGTTCCTCTGAGAGCTGCCTCCTGACTGGGATACAAATCCAGCTGTTTACTGACTCAGGGGGATTCCAGGCAGAAAGCTCTGGGATTTGCCATGTGTGTGTGCGCGAGAGAAAGGCACAGGCTGCACTTCCCTATGCTTGTTTTTCCCAGCTTGCAGATGGAAGGGGAAAGTGACTGGTTGGCTGGGAAAAGGAAGCTGTCAGGATGATGAGCATGTGCCATACAAACCTTTTGGGAGAAAGCCTCAGCTTCCCAAATTGTGCAGATGAGTTAGGCAGGACCATTTCTCCTGGGACCCGTGTTAAGAAATCCTGTTCTATGAAGTGAACTGCTGCCTTAGATAGTCTGGGCATTTGTCTAATTTATGGGAAGAATGCCAAGGAAATGGCTCTACTGTGGATGTGCTGCAGGCTGACAACTTGCACCTAGCTCGTAAAATATATTAGGTATTTCTGGACAAATTTACAAACGACTCCTAGTCAGGACAATAAGCTGCTTCACCAAAATCAACATGGGCTGTAGCACATATTATATCACCACCAAAAAATATCTTCCATCCAAAAATTATGGTTCAACCCCAGAAAACCCCTCCACTTTAAACAGGGTTTAATGCCATTGGTTCTGGGGGAAGACAGAGCTTTCCTGCACTACTGGTCTATCAGTCAAAATCCCTAACCAAAAGTCTGGTGGGATGCAACTCCACAGGCTGTACAGATTGCTTGCTTGGAGATGTCTATGGATAGTAAGCCATGAAAAATGAAGAAAAGTCAGTTTAGGGTGGTTTTTATTTTATACTATTTTCAATGTGAACAGGTGTCACACACGTAAATTAAGCTATGCGAGGCTCTTGCTTATTAATTCTGGAGAGTTGCACCATTGCCCAGGTGAAGCAGTAATGTCATTCAGCTGCCTCTAAATTACCTCCTCAGGCACAGAGGTCTTGGTGGGCTGTGAACCACCTGGGTTATTTGTCCCCTGCTGCTCCACGCTGTGTGTGCAGGTTAAAGGGAGAGAGCTTTGCAGACTTTGGTCTGTGTGGCTCAGCATGGCTGTGTTGCCTGTGAGCCCTGGAGCTAGCCATCACCAGAGGTACCCAGCCCCTGGGACAATACACACTGCCAACCCAGGGCTGTCAGCACGGGTGGCTGAGGTCCAGCACTGCAGCCAGAGCCTTGGCAGCTCTGCAAGCTCACTTTCACTCACGGCCAGGATTAGGAGCACCTCTCATCCTCCTTGATAAAACCCAGCATGGGAGTGGATTTGACTGGCTCCTAAGCCAAGTGCAGCTCAGCAGCCACAGCTTGGCCAGCTCCGCTTCACGCTGCTACACCCCACATCTCCATGGTTTTGAGGCTTACCTCCAAAAACTTTGACCATAAAGTGGCAGCATTGGTGATGCTGTGTCGCTGCTTCAGCTTCTAGATATGAAGAGCAGCAGAACTGAAGTAGTGGACCAGTGAGAAGGAGGAATCACTGTTTCTCTGACTGTACTAACATTCCCTCTGGAAAAATAGCTTATTAGTATTTTATGTTAGTGCTTTTAATTGGTAGTTACTTGCTGGCTTTGCAATACAATAATCCCAAGGAAGACGGGTTCACATTCAGCTAAGCACTGCTAGCTAGCACAAGGTGAGAAATTCCCTGCTCAGAAAGGCTGCCATTTAAATAGATAAGGCAAATTGTAGGAGGAGAAACAGAGCTAGAGGAAAGTGAAAAGACTTGCTCAAGGTCACATGGCAGATCAGTGGCAGATCAACAAAACAGTCTGGTTGTCTGAAGTGCCAGTCTACTGCCCTGGGAAATCTTTAGAGAAAGGTCTACAATAGCTGTAGCTATCCTCATACCTATAGTGTCCCACTGCAGGTGATATAACTCAAATTCTGACATCCCAGAAGTAAGAATTCCATACTTTATGCACTTAGAGTATAATTCCCCAATGTGGCTAATTTGAAAGTGAAATGGTTTGTTGCATCAGTCATTTATTTTTGAAAATTAAATTTTGTGAAGTGTAGGTGAACTGAAGTATATTTTTTTCTGTGCTGAGAGGAACATGCTGGTGACCATAATCTTGCCTAAAATATAGGATAAGGAACTCTTTGTCCTTCCCCCCCCATGTGCTATTTTGAGTTGGCATGTGTTTACAGAGATAACATTTGATGTCATAGTTGCCACATTTGACAGAGAAAAGCCTGAGAGAACCATTAACTATAGGACGAGTCAGCAATCTAAGGCATCTTTGTCCTTTGCTAAATGATTAGCTCAAAGCAATGCTCCGTCTGAAGTTTCCAGCCCAAGAAAATCCCACAAACAAACATTCTAATAGCTATTATAAAATAAAGTATCCTTTATACGTAACAGAATTTTACAACTGTGCAAAATCAACTCATCTTTATTGCCCACTAGAAAAAAATACTTATTTGTATTCATTTCTAAGTGTATTACAGCAATGGTAACTACAGATTTGAAAGCACCAGTGAAAGAGAGAATAGAAACTAGAGACAAATAGGAGTCAGGATGCCAGATGTCTGTTTCTGCTCTACCACTTGGTTGCTTTGTAACTCTGGGTGTGTTGCTTAAGCTCCCCACCTCAATGCATCTATATGCGAAAGGCAACAATAACTTTGCATTCACAGAAAGATTCTACTTCTTTTGGCATAGATCCAGACCCTTGACCCTTCCAGGGATCTGCTTGTGAAGATTCTGGGAGAAGTTTTTGTCTCCCCAGTGAGCTGCAAATCCTATGGGATCATGTTCAGTAGACTAGATGTTGCCACCAAAAAGAAGTACTGCATGGAAACTGCATTCCTAGGATACTGCTGGTTGTAGCTGCTTTGAAGACCCGTGAGGGAGAGGATGTTGCTGGTCCATCTTGAAGACCCAGACTGGACTTTATTCTCTTAGACACCTTCAATCCACCAGAGGAACCAGTGATATTTTTGCCTGCAACTCAGTTGGTTTCTTGCAGCTGTAGCTGCAAGGGAAAGATGGGAATAGGATAGGGACAGCTTAATTTGCCTGTGTAGGGGAGAGGAAGACAGCACACAGGAGGTTGTTTGGATAATGGAATCTGAGCAGCTGGGGAAGATCCCCTTACGAAGCATATTTAAATTCACTGTTAATGTGTTAAGAAAAGTGAGATAATTTTTAACACACTACTTGTGAAATATGTTCCTTGAGGAAGTGCTTTAGCAAAAGGTGAAACCCAGATGCCTGTACTAGTAAATGCTGTTATTGGGAAATATGGCACTGCATGGCATCCATTAGAAGGTAAAGTTGCCTCATGTAAATGACTATTTTAGGCACTTAAAATTTTCCATACTTTCCTTCATACTAAATAAATCCATGATGGTTGTCTATCTTTGGTTGCTGATTTATATCTTTTGGTTAAAGATTCAACACAAATGGCTCATCCAGTGTTTCCAGGGATAATGAAACTAATCTATCATTTGGCTCATTTTCCAAAGGGAGAAAAACACTCTCATCCTGCTGCAAAGCAATAGCTTGTGTATGCTTAGGAGCAGGGATGTTAATTTGCTGAAAAGGTTACTCTGGTGTGAGGAACATGCCCTTTCCTTTCCTAAATATTATCAGCCAAATTTCTGAAATTCTAGTTTGGATGTACTCTAGAAAAACTTCTTAGAGCTGGGCAGCTAAATTATCTGAAGCTTACATGTGTGGTACCCCACCAGCTTGCATCAAACTCTGGCTGCTGTAGGAAACAGGCCCAGATGTGTTACAAAGCCAAGCTGCTGCAGTACATCCCAGCCAGCTCCCTGCACTGATGGCAAGACAGGGACTGCTGCTTGCTTCACTTCTTGGAACCACCCAGGCATCTGTCAAACAGACCCGCAGGCTGTCCTGAACCCCAGCTATCCAGCCCAGGCTCCACTTAAGGAAGATCTTAAAGAGAATTTGTGGTCAAGTGACAGCTGGAATCACCACTTTTTTTAAAGCAGAACTTGACAAAAGAATTAAATTGTCCAGGCCAGGCTGAAATTTAGGGAGGGCTGAGCACTTTCTCTGTAGAGATGGTGGGGGACTAAACATTGTTTGAATCAGAACACTCACAGCCAGAGACCATGAGAAACAGCACAGACAAGGGCACTGTGGCATTAGGAAGAACTGTGATGGGTTGTATCCATTCTGGAGTTTGTAAGCAGGCAATTGGTGCAGATAAGGAAGGCAACAACAGTGATTTTGGTTAGAGAAGAATTTCCATCATCATGGTGAAGAACATGCTGGGAAAAGAGCTCAGCCTGAGTGGGCCCCACTGCCTGTATCACCTCTACCACAGCCACGCAAAGCCAGGTGGCTGCTGTTTCCACCCAGGAAGGGCTCAGGGCTGAGGTGGCAGCAGCTGTGGTTGGAGAGGACGCAGGACTGTCACTATCAGTTGGTCTGGGAATAACATGCTTCCATCCCCACAATTCTGCACACAGGAACCCAGTTCCAGCCCACCCCATTTTCTCTTCTCTCTGTGTGGCAAACTGGGCCACCTGTCTTTCTCTTCTTACCTCACGAGAAGAAAACAGGGCTTGCTACACAGGTGAGAAGGGCATGCAGAAGAGGAGGCTATCAAAAGTGTTTGCCCTAAGGTAACACCAAACAACACAATTTTCTGCAAAATCCTTCTTCAAACCCTATTTCGTCCAGTGAAAATAATTTCTAGACATGTTACTGGTGAATAATGCCAGTGGAATTTGTACCATGTAATGGTGAGTACCCGAAGAATACAATGTAACCTCTCTGGTATCCCAATTTTGTGGATAATTTTTGACTTTACCCTCTCTGTGCTTACTTCACCACAATAAAACCAAAGACAATATTCTTCCTCTTTGTCTTGCCCAGGAAAATTTTATTTGCCCTCTAAGCTCAGGAAAATAGAGACAGGAACAAAAGAAAAAGAAGGAAAATCACAAAAGGCAGACAGAATTAGATTGGTTTTTTTCCTTAAAAACTTTGAACATTTAAAAACCCAAACATTTTTCACAAAAAAAAGTGCTCACATCTGTTATTTATAAAATTCCATTTTAATGTGATTTTTTTTTTACTAGCTCCCTGTCAGATGACAAAAACGCAAATTAGACACAAGAATTACATGTTGTACCAGTAAGTGCTGGAGTCCCTGAAAGAATATAGCAGTGATTACCTTTTTTCTAAAGATTTGGCAAGGGAGGTATGATTGGAATAGGGATAGAGGGAACAGAGGTAGCTTGAGAACAAAGAGAAGGTTGATTAATAGAATACAACCCTCTTTATCTTCCTTGTTTCGAGATACCAAAAATATTCAGGTGAGTAACAAAAATGGCAAGTACACGTTACATCCCTGATGAGAGCCTCAGTCAAATGAAACAAACTTCCAGATAAACCCATTTTCTTCTTCAGATTATTATATTCAAAAAGGCACAAGCTTGTCAGCTTGGGCACTAGACTTATTTTTAAACATTTATCTAGTCAGCATGCCAAGCTTCTCGATATGCTCACAAGCAAAATTCTTAAGCCCAGAGCTTTACAGCCGCAGAACGGCACCGTTGTCTTCCTTGGGAAGTGCATTACTTCGGCTGTGTCTGCACACAGAAGCTGTGTCCCTTCCACCACTCGGGCATAAGAGCACAAACACAGCCATTCCCCTCTGCCCCATATCGTGACTGCCATTATACCAACATAAAGACCCCATGCCGATGTTGTTATTCTTCACCAGGAAAAGGAATGAATTGCAAGCACCTTCCTGCCACTGTAAGTGCATTGATACCAGGAGCTGTAGATGAAGTTAAAAGACCCCCCTTGTGCTTCCCCCTCACCAGGTCTCTCACACACAGCTGACACAGTTACACTTGTACAAAATCTAGCTATAGAGCAGGCTTTCATGGACCAGGAGTCTCTACCCTTTTTTAATCCACTTAGACTAACAGCAGTGTACTGCTAATTCACATGGCAAAGGGCAAAGGGCTTTTTGCAAAGAAAAACTTTTCCTTGTAGCAAAAATAGATGAACCCACTTTCCTCCAAAGAATTGATTACTGGATGCCTTTGTGGATTTTGTACTGCAATCTACTCATGTGAACTAGGTGTAGTTTGTTGGATGCAGAGGCTTAACCCCCCTTCCTCCAATCAAATGTGGGAAAGGAAGAAATTTGTGCCTAAGTTGAGGATTGCAAAAAAATGCAGCATCTCTATTTATTTTTTTACATATAACATGTTTGGCTTTACATGTAATACCAAACATTTTAAAATAATAGCAATACAGAGCCCTCTGAAGTTTTCCTAAAATGCCTGTAATTCTAAGAATCTCAATCTCTATTACTCTGGCAATACATTTTAATGGTAAACAACAAAAAAAAAAATCATATATTGGTTGTGTTAAGAGCTAACTTGGTCCTGTTAACACTGCTGCTAGTCCAAAGGAGCCTGGGTCCATAAAGAAGTTTCTTGTGAAATGGACAACTAAATATTACGGATTTATCAAATATTAAAAGATTATGTACACTTTAGTGCACATTACATACATGCTTGTTTAGATTGGGTTTTAGGCCACTCAGGATTTTCAGTAATAGAAATCAAACATTCCAGAATGCAGGCTATTGCTGCTGCCTCAGTTGAGCCAAGATGCTAAAGGAATTTTTAGATATTACATGGTCTCCTATGTGCTACTTACCATTCAATTACATCAATACTATCTGACCCAGTGCAATAAAGATAGGCACTGCAATAATTCTAAGAGAACAGAAACATCTATATATATATATATATACACACACACATTGGCAGATGCCACCAGAAATTATTGTAAGCTGGAAGGCAGGCATGTGAAAGCAATGTTTGTTTAATATTTTAAAATCTTCTTTAAGCATTCAGAATTTTTCTGGAATTTTTCTTGATGCAGTGGGAGATCCCTCAGCAATTAAATGAATATGCAAATATTTTGAAATTTCTAACACTAGGTATACATACAAAAGCTCAGTGATATTCACATAGTTAAGGTTTGATTTGTGCTTCAGTGCTTTGCTGAAAGAACCAAGCAGATTTTTGCCTGGTCTCTTAGCAAAGGAGTTACATCAATGTTAACAAAAGACTTTCTGTATGAACTGGTTATTAGGCCCGTTCTGTTGGTCTGTCAGATTTTGCTTCCTCCTTGCCTGACAGCACATCTACTAAATCTCTATTCACCTGTAGACTAAAGCAAGTAGAACAAACCAGGACTGGATTTTTTAATATAAAGTATTACCAGAAAATTTCAGTCTGCAACAAAAAATCTCCAACCTTGTGGATTGGCAGAGATTAAAACTATAGAAAGTTATTTTCTTCCACTATTCAATCACTTTTGAAGGTAGCCTTAAATCTGCACTCACTTGTACTTACCATCCTTTTAAAATTTTCCACTGAAAATTGAGATTTGATTTTCACAACAGTAAAATGTCAGCAGCAGTAAAAGCGAGGCTTTTTGTGCAGGTTGTGATAGAGATGAAAATTGCACAGCCCTCCTTTTCCTCTCCCCTTCCTTGGGGTCAGTTTCTCACCCTGATAAATGGCACCTAGATCCAGGCGGATCCTGCTGTATCACCAGCACGGCTTCCTTAAGCATAACACTGTGCTCTCTGTACCAGCACGCGGCCGGAGCCTGGGGGAGCGTAGAGCACATACCTCCATCCAGACTCCCGAAATGCAGTGAGGGTATGGGTGTAAGCCTTCCTTTGTGTGTGTCAGATCTGGAAAATAACAACTGATTTTTGTTGCAATAAGGCACAGAGCCAACACCATCTCCAACTAACTGTGATGCTTGTAATTTCTGCTCATAACAATAATTTCGGTCAAATACATCTGGGAGGTGGCAGTGATGTTATTTCACTTACTAACACACAGAACTTTTCAGCTCTCATCCTGCAAATTGTATCACGCAGTTGGTGCTCCACAGAAAGAAGGCTCCTCTTTAGTGGACCAGATGGCAAGTTTAGGGCTTTTAAAGGCTGTATCCAAAACCCACCAAAGCAAACAGACTCAGTGATCTTACATACAGAGACTGCTGAGCGCATGAAACAAAGACCCAGCTTCTGCTCACACAGATCAGCACAAGCTGATCATTTGGGCTTTGTGAGGAGGGATTAAATCCCAGTGGCTGTGTCTTGCCTGTGGGACAGCGGTGCTCCATATTACCGCACCTCAGGGAGGTCGCTCTGGCTCCCTGCTAGTTCACAGACTGCCTTTCCTCCCTCCAGACTGGGCAGGGGGCAAAGCAGAGGGATCGCATTCCCACATTTCACCCCAACACGGAGTCAAGACGTAGCTGAGCCAGACACCAGTACCCAGGAGCTAAGCAGTACTCAGGGTCAGACTGCATAAACACAGTCAGTATTAAATCCGTATTATTTGCTTTCGCTGCAGTGCCTTGGGTCTCTGAGAACCTTACTGTGCCAGGCACTGTATGAGTCCAGAACAAACTTACCCCAATATAGAATTTGAATAAGGACAGTATTGAACCATGACAGATTTAGAACACAGCCTTTAAAGATATCATTAAAAATGTTTTAAACCCCTGGTTTTTTTGAAAAACACCATCCCCCACCCCTTTAGAGAGCAGGTCTTGTCAGGCACTAAATAAATGTTTACAGAAAGGTGTTTATGACTCAACATTAAATAATAGTTTCAGATGGAAATGTTGACAGAGCCTGAGCGCTAGCAATGCTTCTCAGAATCTCGATGCATCTGGGAATTTATTTCCTTTTACAGCCTATGATAAGAAAAGGGAATAGCTTATCCATGTTTTAAAATCTCACATCAAGAGCCAACCAAAATGATCTGTAATTCCTGAAAACAGGAATTTCTACTGGAAACAGGAACAGAACCTCCACTGTAGATGTTTCAGCAGGAAAAACATTATAAAAGTCATCTCCATATGTTGCATAAAATCCTTTTTCTCTTTACAACTCATTGTTTCAGAAGCTGGGATTTTTAGCTATCACTGTCTTTTCATTTCTCTCTTCCTCTTGTTTGTCTTTGTATCTTAAAATGTGTATTTGCTTGAGAAAAGTCTTCTTAATTTTGACCCACTAGTGGCCCAGCTAAGTGCTGAGCTAATATTGACTAATATTTCAAAATAAATTGCTCCCTCTAGTGAGATCACGGCAGTACTGATGTCTAGCAGATGTGCCTGAAAACTGCTTGACTGTGTCCCTCTGTACCACTCGATTAAGCAGCTGGGTCATTATGGACTTGATTCTGTGCTCCTTACACAAAACTCCAGATGATCTCAAGAGGAGACTTGCCTGAGCAAGGAGCGCACGATAAGGCCTTCTGCATTTAAGATAATATTATTTACAAAGGCTTATGCCTCCTACACCATTAAAATCTTCCCTTAAACAACGTACCAATTAACTAGCAGACCTTTTGAGGAGCACACTAGCTTGCAGAATGCTAAAGTCTTTGTTATGAGTAAGTTTCATACAAACAATACTGTTATCACCATCTCCTTCATTTCTTTCAGCTCCAAGTTGCTAGAAGAAAAAAAAAACCATCCAATTTAAGGTAGACCTCGCTCCAAACATGAGCTGAATGCTTCAATTTGCTCCCCTCCATCCTGCAGCTTTTAAAGTAAAAAAGAAACATTGATATGACATATTTTGTGGCATCTTCAAAAGTCTCCTGAGAAAAAAAGACATTTAAAAAATGGTGTTAGCATTCTTTTTATCCCCTTCTAGCCTGTTGGCCTGATAGTATCAGATGTAAATCACTTCATAAGGAAAAGAGCGCCCTTTCTCATTTTGATAAATACTCAAGAAAGACTTGGGAATAAGTCCCAGAGAGGCCAGGTCCAGGGCAGTGGGATGCTTCTCTGCTAATTTGTGGGAGATATTAATTAGCAGCATTATCCCAAAGCTGGCTGTGCAGTCACCACGAGTGCTGCAGACACCAGCTCCCTCCCTGAACATCCGTGCCACATGGTCTGGGGAGGCCATCGCCAGAGGAGGGCTCGGCCGAGGCCGTGTCCCCTCCCAGGACATGTGGACAGCAGCTCCCATGCTGGCAGGGAACTGGAAAACCGGGAACTTTGAAAACCAAGAACTGGTATCTTGTTCTGAGCCATCCTGCTCTCTGCTCCCTTCTGCCTGCTGGCAGGACGGGGCCCGCTGTGGCAGAGGCTTGGAGCCCGTGCTGCCGGAGTAGCTCTGGGGGGCTCTCGGCAGAGGGTGCCCACCAGCACATCCGGCACGATGCTGAGAGCGGCTGCGCTGTGAAGCCCGGCTGCCTGCTGCAGGGTGATTTCATTAGCGGCACAGCCTGATTTCATTAGCGGGATGATTGGATTAGCGTCCGATGAGTGGCTGTAAGGAGAGCAGCTGGCCACCCGCCCCTGGCCTCCCGGGTGCACCAGCGGTGTGGGGGGCTCGACCTGCCCGAGGTTTGGGTGTTGCCCAGCCTCCTGCAGGGGGACTGTGCGCTGCAGATCACGCAGGATGGTGGCAGGGCCTTTCCTTCTCCCTCCCATGGCCCTGCCTGCTACGTGGAGACACAAACGCTTGGCAAGCTCATGGACCCCTAAGAGAGATGTATCTCCCTCAGGATGGTGACCTTGGGAGAGCCAGGGACAGGAGGTGAAGCCAGAGCCACCCCAGGTGCTGGAGGGGTGCAGCTGCAGGAGATGCCAGGCCACAGAGCCCCCCTCAGCTGTGGCCCAGAGCCCAGTGGTAGGGCCAATCCTCTACCTGCACTCTCAAGAGAGGCTTTATGCTTCAAAACAGTGAACCAGCAGCTCGACTGGTATGAGATGAGTGTCTACAAGAGGCCTCAGTCCCCTCAGACTGCATAAGAGCAAGGCCACCCCATCGGAGGAGGTAGGTGTGAAGGGAGGCAGCAGACGTGCCTGAATACCAGACGTGATGTTCTAAACCCTCGTGCCCACCAGGGTGAGCAGTGCCCCCCACTGGGTGCACCTTTTGCTCTCCACAGCCCATGGGAAGCCAGCCATGCGAGGGAGCCCATCCCTCTGGCAGCTTCTCCTTCCAGCCTGCCCGCCCGCCCGGCTGGCTAAGGAGAGGGGCTGCACTGGCTGTGCCAGGTGCTGCTCTGACGTGCTGAGAGGACAGCCTGATGCCTTGCTGCTGTCCCGCCTGGGACAACATTCCTGAACTCCCCCTGCCTCTTCAGCCTCCGTTTGTAAAGCTGCAAAAGTGTTACTGTCATGACTGTGAGCCTGGGTTCATTTTCTATAAGCAAAGCTTGACTGGCCAGAACAATTCTTCAGAGGTCTGGGCAGAGCCATGTCTGCAGGAGAGCAGCCGCCACAAGCAGTGGTAGATGAGTCCTCCTTCTGTAAATGAAGAAATTACTTAAAGGCAGGTGCTCAGGCTTCTTAAACAAATATTTCCTAACCTCTTTTCATTGAGGAATAAAAGAACATATGACTTCCCAAAGCAGTGGATTAAAAAAACAAACACAAGCCTGTTTTGGAAATGCTAAGGGCATTGTTGTGGGCTACTGGCAGGACTGTGGGGGGACACTGCCTCTGGGAGGAACTGGCTTTGCCATTCCCTGCCGCACCTCAAGCAGCCAGAGTTTGTTTGGGTCCTGCCATGACCCCTCAGCAGTTTGCTGAGCACAAGCACCCCACATGATCACAGGCAGGTGCTTGTTTCCACAATCCCTCAAAGCACAAGTGTGTGTGTGTGCGCGCGCGCGTGTCCAAAAAGGTCAAGTTTGCAAGAAGATGAAATATCTTCCTAATGTCTCAGTTGCTATTGGTGAAAAAAGCTAAAAAATACCTAGCTCAGAATGATGCTAGGGAGTTTATGGGCATTTATGATTGCAAATGACACATGCCTGGTTTTACTAGGAAGGGTTTTTTTCTAGTTGCAAACAACTGCTTGAGGTAAAATAGCCATCATGCCGGAATGCAGCACACCTTCTGTATACAGATGTGTGTGCAAGCTCGTTGTGACTGTCTTGTGTTCTGAATGTTTGGCCTTTTGGTTCATCATGGCAGTGCCCACTGCTTTTTGAAACGTAACTTGCATTCTCAGCAATTTCTAATGGTGAGTGGCGTTCCTCAGAGGTTGGGATTGGGACCAGCACTGTTTAACATCTTCGTTGGCAGCATGGACAGTGGGATTGTATGCGCTCTCAGGCAGTCTGCCAGTAACACTAAGCTGTGAGGTGTGGTCAACATACTGGAGGGGAAAGGATGTCATGCAGTGGGACCTTGACAGGTGGTCTTGGGTCATGAAGTGTCATGAAGTTCAGCAAGGACAAATGCCAGGGTCCTGCCCTGGGTCAGGGCAATCCCAAGCACAAATACAGGCTGAACAGAGAATGGATTGAGAGCAGCCCTGAGGAGAAGGACTTGGGGATGTTGGTGGATGAGAAGCTAAACATGACCCAAGAATGTGTGTTTGCAGCCCAGAAAGCCAAACAGTGTCCTGGATTGCATCCAAAGCAGTGTGGCCAGCGGGGTGAGAGAAGGGATTCTACCCTTCTACTCTGCTCTCACAGGACCCCACCAGGAGTACTGGGTTCAGCTCTGGGGTCCCCAGTATAAGAAGGGCATGGAACTGTTGGACTAAAACTGGAGTGGGGTCACAAAGATGCTCAGAGGGCTGGAGAACCTCACCTGTGAAGTAAGACTGAAAGAGTCGTACAGCCTGGAGAAGAGAAGGCTCTGGGGAGACCTTATAGCACCTTCCAGTACCTAAGGGGAGCCTACCAGGGAGCTGGAGAGGAACGTTATATGAAGGCATGTAGGGATAGGACAAGGGGGGATGGCTTTATTCAGAAGGAGGGTAGGTTTTAGATTGGATATTAGGAAGAAATTCTCTATTGTGAGGGTGGTGAGGCACTGACACAGGCTGCCCAGAGAAGCTGTGGGTGCCCCATCTCTGCAGGTGTTCAAGGCCACGTTGGATGGGCCTTTGAGCAACCTGGTCTAGTGGAAGGTGTCTCTGGCTGCAGCAAGGGGGTTGAACTAGATGATCTTTAAGGCCTCTTCCAACCCAGGCCATTCTATGGTTAAATGTAACTTTACGAAGTAACACAGAAGCTTAATATGTGGGTTGGTTGTTATTTTTTTATACCTATAAATTTTAGCCTTAACGATTGCCATTTATTCTAGGTTAAGTAGTTTTATGCCATGTTACTTAGAAGCCCCTGTGTGCCTAATGGCTGGTCTCTAAGACCATGTTGGGGCTGGTTTGTTTATTTTTTGATGATGTATTATAAATATATAAATATATTAATTATAATTATAAATAGTTATAAACAATTATATATTTATAGATTACACAATATATTTAATATATAAATATTATTTATATATTATTATATAATAATTAATTTTAAATAGTCAAGGAGGTGTTTCTGTTCCTTCACGCTGCGTTAAAGCCAGTATAATTAAATGTAATGGCTACCAACTGTCACTAGAGGCTGCTCTTAATACACTGTGAAGAAGTAAAACTGGGGAAAATCACTACACGTCCTCTATCTCCCATAAAGTAGAATTTTTTTCTTTCTTTAAGAGGAAAATAAGTTCATCTCCATGATGCATCTTCATTATTATCCTATTTACTTCCATTGCTCAAGATTTGTTTAACCATAAAATCACTCTAGCTATTACAACCCAATACAAGGACAAACCATGTTTCCCAGACCATCAATACTCATTGTTTTTCTAGAGAACACAGAAAATAGATCGAAATTTTTGTATTAAATTTTAAGAAGTATTTGAGCAATAACTCTTAATTATAGTAGGAAATTTATGTTTTGCTTTAACATATGTTTTTGGAATAACATATTTCCCATAGTAAAAACTTAATGATTCTTCACTGATAGTTTTCTGAAGCTTTCTTTTTTTCTCTCCCTAATTTCCCCCCCCCCCCTGATTTGTCTTGGGCAGGTTGCATTAATCTCCTATGCAAGGAGTTCTAACTAAAGAATAAAAATACCTTCAATATTTTGCAAAGAACTCTTAAATATTTTCTGCAGAACTGTTAATCCCTAAGCCAAGTGTGTTTAAATAAACAAAACACAAGCTGTGTGTGTCACTAGGACATGGGTGTCAGCTTGCTTTGGTAATTTAACTTCCTCTCTGTTTCCCTGTCCTGCACACTGTTTCCAGTTCACCTGGGCAGGCCAGAAGGTACCCCAAAAATGTCTTTTTCCTGAGTAAACCCACCCATCCATTAGAGCAGAATGAGCAGTTTTGGCCAAATGAATTGTTCTCCATTCATTCAAAATGCAAAGATGCCGAAACCTTTCTTGCTCTGCTCAGTTTTCTCCTAGCTGTGCGTCTGCAGCCATGAGTAGGGGATATGAGGAGGGGTCTGTCCGAGGCGCAGAGCAGAAGGCGCCGTCTTGGCGTGTTAGTGTAGCACCTTGCTTGCATGAATGCCATTCTTAGGCCTAGCCCTGACTTTCTGACTGGGCCATGCTAGTGCCAGCTAAGATGTGGCCTTTGGTGTGGTACCTGATTTCCCCTTCCTACAATCTGATTTTAGCCATGGCTGACCTTGCCTTTGGTTGTGGCACTTCAATGTTAACTATGTGGTGTTGGCTCTGCTGGCTGTTCTTTTTTGTAATACTTGGTGACTGACTCAATATTCATTAAAACCAGCCCCAGCTTGCGTCAGCCCTTCTCAAATTGCTCAACTGTGTGCTGCTTTGTGGTTAAGGTGATACCTTAACACCACTTACCAGTTGGCTCTGGTTCACCTTCTAGTTTGCACTGGTTGTCTTTCATAGCTGGAGCTTGTCTTTCCTCGTTTGCAGTTGGGCCAGGGAGCTGAACAGCCAAGTTATTTTGGGGCATTCACTGGAGGAGCACATTTTTTTGTTTTTCTCCTGAACAAGGAGAAGGAGGGTGTGTCTGTGCAGCTTGAATGAAGTTTTGACTTCAGCTTTTCATTTCCTCAGCAGAAAACTTGTCTTGCCTGACACAGAAACATTGCCTTTCACAGGACTGAGCATTTTGGTTTGGAGTCCTTGAGGTGGTAGAGTAAAAGAAGGGTTGCATTTACAAGAGCACTGGAGGAGAGGAATGCCCCTTACATGCAGTAGCTGGAGATCTTGTGTGGAAAGTGGAAGACTTCATGAATTATTATTTCTGCTGGAGAGAATTTTAAACCATGTCTGCCCTTTCAGGCTATTACTCAAACCACTGTACTATGGAATGGTGCTCCTCTGCATTTCTAATTACTTACGGCATATTGATACAGATCTAAGCTTATTAGCAGCCTCTGTTGAGGATATCCATCTTTACTTAAAGTAATGATAAAAATACTCTGTAATAAAATACTAATAAAAAAGTCGGGCAATCCAGTGTTCTCACGTGCTCATGTGAAGAAACAAACTAGGAAGTTACTAACTACTTTTGATTCTGGCTATTATTTAAGTACCATGGGAAAACTTGAAAGACCAGGCCCAGTAGAGTCATGTGGAAGAGTTCACGTGCATTTCTTTGGAGGAGGCAGAACTGAGCCTTGATCTGTTTGCTTTCTTTGCAAGTGCTCCAGCCCAAGAAAAAGCAGGGATGATGACTTTTCATCAGGGTTTATGTAACTTCAGGTCCGTAGTGTTTTCTCCAGCTGAATTTGCTTAAGGAACCTGGGTGGGCCATAATATCAGTTTGCTGAAAGTGACTATTTGCTAAAATAAATGAATCCAATCAGTTTTTGGCTGCCCACCAGACACCTGGAAAATCTTTCTCTTAGGCTGCCACAGTAACACCTTTGGCTTATGAGAACTTGACCCACAGCTTAACGCCTTTTTTGGCATGAAATTCCGCAACTTTTGCTCTGGCTAACAGCTATGTTAGCTACCCTCTGGAGTGCATCCTGCAGTTTTTTGGTTTCAGGATTCCTCTGAGAAAAACATAAAAACCAGCCCTAAGTTGCAGAGCTGCTACAGATATAAGCTCTGTAGCTCAGGGGTTTGCAGTTCCTGGTTGGAGAGGCTTCTTTGCTGACCTGTGGCATACAAATGCATTTGACAGTAGGAAAAACAGAATGGGAACTATGGAACAGCAGAACCTCATCAGCCACATCTGGCCTTGCACTCCTTGGAAGAAATCATATCAGTGACCAGTCCCTTGTTCACTGCAAGCAGTTAAAGAAAATATTGGGGAGGATATTTAGAACTCAGCTAGCCATCTCATCCATCTCCAAAGGAAAATGAACATTCAGGGTTTAAGCTGGGTGAAGATTGTGTGGTGGATGTAACATTTATAACTGCAACATCTATTTCAAATTAACTTTTGCTTTTTGCTAAAATAATGACCATGTACCTCCAGCCTTCCTTTTGAAGAGTTAGGCTCCAGTCCTCTCTCATGCCTGAATGTCTTCCTTTCCTGGACTACCTGGTTCTTGAGACCATCCATACATGTTGTTTCAGCATCATTAAGCCATCAGCAAGCACATGTCAGCTTGGTATCAGTCTCTGGACATCAATTTGTGAGGAAGGGAGGGTTGATATGGAAAGGTTTTCTGCAAGTGACAGATTACTGAAACAACTAGAGAGTGCTACTTACTAATGGTATTTCTTAGATATTATATTGTGGTCATATTTTCAGGATTTTCTCTTCCCTCATGACTCTTCAGAATGTACATGGGGAAGCCAGAAATTCTCAGACTTACCTGAACCATATACGTTTCAGATGCTTTATAAATATATTTGTAGGGTTTTTTTTTCTGAAGCACATCTTGGAAAAATTCAGGTATCTGGGCAGCCTTGTGAATCACTGTAGTCCCTGTGAGTTAGAGAATATTTCCTTAGTCTCATATACCTATATCTTTCTGTATCAGTTTTCCACATACAGGCATACATTCAACTGCCATAGGTGTGGATGTGAAGTTGAAATACCTCCAGGACAACTGACTTCTAATGGAATACCTCTGGGTCAACTGGATTCTGTGCAAACACTTGGGAAAGCAAACTCAACCTTGTTTGACTAATTTTCATAACTGGATACATATAACACAAGACAAAGTTTTAATCTGGCAGTATGGTATCATTGTTGCTAACAAGAGGATAAGGTCCTATCCTTCAGACCCTGCTCATCTAGGCTTTCCTGTGCCCAGCACAGGCTAGTTTTTTCCCTCTCACCTTGAGTCCCAAAAGCTGCTGGAAGATGCCATCACACAAAATGCCAAGAAATGGCACTGGTTACTGTGAGAGGACTGGAGGGATACTTCCCAGTCACGTTCTATTTCAACAGACATACCTTATGTGTAAGGTGGGGGTCTTTTTTTTATGCCTGCATACTCATAGTGATCCTAACTGCTGGTTTAGAAACTGGCTCAGTTGGGGAATTGTAGACGCCTTGGTGTTCCCATTGGTGCTATTCATTTTTTTGCTCTGTGCAGTAAGATAATGTCTTCAGTTGTTTCTTTACCTGAGTTATCAAGATAAAGCATTTTCATGTGCCTATCAGGCTGACAGCCTCCTGGGACCCATGGGCTCAGGCTCTGTAGGACGCACCGCTGTAGCTGATATGAGATAGATTTGCAGAGCTGGTGTAAGGCAACACTGCAAAAGTTGTAAGTGGCCCCTCTAACTCCACCACATTGCACTTCGATTACTCAAGACATTTCTCTGCCTCACTGCGTGCAATAGCTTTTGGTGTGGTACAATAGGAACTGCAGAGCCTCAAAAAGCTGTGTGGATCTAAGGGGCCAGCTGGCTCTGCACTGCCTCACTCGGCTTTATCAGTAGAAATTCCTTCCTTGCTGATCGAATGACCAAGGGAAAATTATCTCTTTTTAAAACAGTTCACATTTCTTTGGATTCAGTTTCAAATTGGCATTCTTAAGCTTATCGCAGACCATTTATAAATGCACTAGTTCCTGACTGAAAGATTTAGCATGTAGCAGATTTGTTATCCTTCTCGGACAAACAGACTGAAAGAGGCACATGCCATACAGTACATTCTCCATGAGCCATATAAAGGTAGAAAGAGCACCGCATAATCTAGAGAACATTATTTAAAATTGACAGAACCTTTACCCTATCATAAAAGCAGCTGCCTTCTGGGGCTTTTGGACTTACTTCCATGCTCCTCTACCCACTTAAGATCAGTGTAGAAATCCAGCTAAACTTTCTGTAACATCAAAAGTATCCAAGCACTAGTCAAAACTCTCTCTGATCCAGTGTGGCTCAGGCACAAAAGCTGCACTTGATCACAACTTCCTGAACAGAATGAGAATCAAATGACAGGTGGCAATTGCTTGGTTCACTCTTTAAATCTCCTGTCTCCCTCATTCACCCAGGATCATGAGCTCAGTAGTTCAGGCTTGTCCTTGGCTTCTCTTTCTCTCTGTGCTTCAGTGGTATGTTTCTGTTCTCTGTCTCTGACTAAGCTTTTTTATTCTTTCTACTACAGGGATACACAATGCTACCAATATGTGTCTTGTCTGAAACAGTGGTATTGTCTGTGTGATTTGGATGAAGGCTGCTTTCACTGTAGCTTTCCAGCATCATAGAAAATCTTCATTATTTCCTATGTTTTCCTTGATGAAAGCCTGCTACTGTAGCTGACAACGTTGGCCGGCCTGGTCCCACTTGATGGTAGTAGGGGCTACATGTAACAAGGGATAAAAATATCTTAAAGTAACTTCTTAATCTTGTACCATTCCCATAATAGTCATACTTCTCTTTCTACAGTGACTTGTGTTAGAAATGTATGAATAATAAAATCAGTTCTTTTTTGCCAAAATTTCATTAAATCATCTTGGAAAGGGAAAACGACTGAGCTGTGTGCCTGAACATCTTCATATTGGTTTTGCAGTGTTGCACAACATGGCCAGCTGAAGTTGAAAACCTTCAATCAAAACATACTGACAGTGCACAGAAATTTGTGCTGTTGATGGTCTCAGTGATACAATGTGCTGATAGTATTACTGTGTGATGCTACCAAACCTGTTTGTGACCTTGAAACCAAGAGAGTTTTTGTTTGGCTTCTACTCCTTCAGTTCATCAAAAGTGTAAAATAGTGAAGGTGAGTTGTCATATGTTGTACTGAGTTGGCAGCTGCCCAAAGACAAGACTACCATGTGCTGCTGGTAGTTTTGGGTGTGGGCAGCTGCTTCACTTTCACTGTCCTCTGTGTGTGAATCTGAGCAACAAGAAAAACCGGAAGAAATTGCCTGGCTCTTTGTCACCTCCTCACCTTGAAGAGCAGCTGGTGTCTGTAGCAAGTTGTAACCCCTGTTAGGCAAAATCCTGCCATGTTTTGTTTGCAGACATTTTCCTTTGACAGGTCTTATGTTTTAACCCCAGCTGGCATCTCAGCCTCACACAGCTACTCACTCACTCTCTCTTGGTGGGATAGGGGAGAGAACTGAGCATGTAAAACCAAGAAAACTCATGGGTTGAGATAGTTTAATAATTAAAGTAAAAGCTGTGGATGCAAGTAAAGCAAAACAAGGAATTCCTTCACCACTTCTGATGAGCTGGTATGGTGTTCAGCCATCTCTATGAAAGCAGGGCTCCATCACATGTAATGGTTACTTGCAAACACAAATGGCCATCACTCTGAACATCCCTCCCTCCCTTCCTTCTTCTCCTTCACCCAGCTCCATATACTGAGCATGATGCAGTATGGTATGGAATATCCCTTGGGTGAGTTGGGATCAGCTGTGTCCCCTCCCAGTTTGTGCACACTCAGTTTGCTTGCTGGTGGGGTGGTGTGAGAGGCAGAAAAGGCCCTGACACTGTGTAAGCACTGCTCAGCAGTAATGAAAACATCCCTGTTTTATCAACACAGTTTCCAGCACAAATAAAAAACATAGCCCACACCAGCGACTGTGAAAAAAATTAACTCTATCCCAGCCAAAAGCAGTACAACAGGACAACTGACTTTGTCACTGGATTTGTCTGGTCTTGTCACGGCTATTTAGGCGTCTAGAGAGAGGGCCAAAACAGTACCAGCTTTGAATGAAGTGTGGAAGTGGGGTAAAGTGTTTCCATCTGGGACTACATAAGTTGTTCTGGAGTCCTCTGTGCTGTATCGAGGCCCAGAGTCGGGCACATAGTCTGTACGAAATTTCTGTACCTTAGAGTCATCTCCTCTTCCCTCTGAATAGCATTGCAGGATGAAGGTAAGAGAAGTGCTTTTCCATGCTTCTGTCCTCTGATCCAGCTGCAGAGTTTCCTGACAGCTGTGCATGAAATCTCACAGGGCTACCTACTCTGAGGTGCTCTGTGATCCTGCTCCCAGGACATCTGGGCAGACACTGGTTCTAGCTGGTTATGGCCTCTGCTCAGGAGACCAGTGAGAAGGTGCTCACATTTGCTGCTCATGCCATGTCAGGACACAGCACATGGAAATCTGGAAGCTCCAAAGCCCCCCAGCTTCCAGCTTGGGAGAGGCGGGCAGAGTAGGCCCGATGCTTTCTCCAGCATCATGAGGGCAGAGGGATTTGGGACTGAGACTTCTTTCTTTGCTGTCTGTATTCCTGCAATAGACTGAATTGCAGCAGTGGGACTCATCTGATCCCTCTGGGTGCAGTTGCCATTTTTTCTGTGTTTTCTCAGAGGAGTTAATAGATTTTTCCCCCCTCAGAAGTCACTGAGGCTATTATGTACAGCACAGCTGAGCTATGTAACAGCTGTTTTTCTATACCCCAGGAAGTTTCATCATTTCATGAGAAAGAGACTGAGATTTCAGGTAGACTTTTACATTTTATTTTTCTATAAGCAAACAAACAGTAAGTAAAGCTTGTCTTTTTTGTCGTATTGGCTGCCACAAGAACTTTTTTTTTTGGAAAAGATTTAGAAATAAGACAAAAATAACCAAGACAACCCCTACCCTAAGCTACAGAATCCCAACTAATAACATTGAAAAAGAAGTTGATAATATTGAGCCCTTGTGTACTGGTAGTTAAACTTCAAAAATCAATTGAGAGGAAAGCTTAACTGGCCTTTCTGTAGTATCAAAAAGCAAACCTAAATCCCAGATGTAGAATTTTTACAGCTATAAATATAGGGGATGATCTTCAGACAATGTTAAAATTACTGTTTAATTCCCTTTCCTTCAGGAGAAAGCTCCTATGAGGTGCACTTGGAAAGGAATCCCTGAGTGTACTAGATATACTTCTGTGCGAACCAAGAAGTAGCTTTTCAGAATGGTGTGCATAAGGAGTGAGACCGGAGTGATCAGCGAGGACTCACTCCAGTTCTGCCATCACTTCTGCCTTGAGTGACTTTAAATCCTTGTCCTGTTTGTTCAGGCAAATTCAGCTCTCAACATATAAAGCTATTCCTGCTAAGCAATTACACAAACATTGCTCTGGCAGTGGTCTCCTGAGTGTTTGTAGAAAAGAATGTTAGGTCTTGGTCCTCTAAGATACCTAGGTGAGAAATCCACATTGCTAAACATCTTTGAAGATCTGAGTGCCTGATCTTTTTCACAAAGTAAGACTTTGAAGCCTTACTGTGCTTTCAGCCATGTTTGTATTTCCTCCTTGTTTTCTTTTAGCCATTCAATGTTGCTCTTCACTTGCTCCAGTGACTGACTCCTGGGCAATTCTCCTGCCCCAGCATTAGGATATTTTTCAAAGAAATTTTCCATCTGGAAAAGAGAAGAATAATTGATGTGAAGTAAATAATGCTGCTATCGGGCAAGTGGCTTTTTACAAAGACACAGTCAAGGGTAAATTTGGCTGGGAGAGATCTATAAGATCATGCTAGTAGCACTGGAATAGTTTTACAGTTAACTGCTGCTGCTTTATGCATTTAGAAGACAAAAAAAAAAAAAAAAAATTCCTGGCCAGAAGATCATTAAATATATTGACTTAAACCCAAGAGAATTGATGTCACCATACCTGCCAAAGCTGGAGTTCAGTGTTGTAGGTTTGGGTAATAGTTACTATTCGACCAAGGGTTCTGTCATTTATAGTGAATCTAGAAAAACAATTTAATAATGATGTTTGATGCAAAACTGTAATTATCTGAAACTTAAACTTCTAATTGTGTTACAATATAGCAGATACACTCAAATTTCAGTATTTTAAAAAATAGTTGAAAAATAGCACCCCTACATAATATCTGAGCTGTTCTTAAATATGTTTACTAATGGAGTGACCTCTTATGGTGGAATAATTTTTTTTAAGCAATTACTGGTTGTCTCAAGCTGGAAATTAGGAATATTGCTGTTTGGCAATACAAAAACTGTCCAGTTCACAGCTCCAGGCTTGCAGGTGTGCTTTCCTTCTGTGCCCTCACCAAGCACTTAGAAAGGAGATGGAAGGAGAGAGAAGTCACTCAAATAGTGAGGAGCAAAGCTAAAAGGTTTGCTATTACTGCCACTGTATGTCTGCTGCTTGCTGTTACCATTAGAATAAAATAAAAAAAACCCCAATTCTATACTCTGTCTTCTTGTTATGAAATCAGTCGCAAGAGTGGAGACTTGATTCACTAATTTCCATGCAATAACCAGATTTCTATGGCCTTGGTAAACTTTCTCTACTTGATCACCATTTACTGGTAGTGATCATTTAGGGAAAGAATGGTTTTCAAGTTAGCAATAAAGTACTTTTTCCACAGCAAATGGATATAATTGTGTTGAATAAGCTTTCAGTTTTCATTTTGCAAAGGCCAGTAATTATAGCTGTATAATGAAAACACAGAAAAGCATGGCATGTAACAAGATTTACAGGTGGATGTGGTTTCCAATGAGTTCATTCGAGTACCTGTTAACTAAGTACTCCCAGTTCAGTCGTATCCAGTCCCAGGCCATTGTTTTCCCATAGATGTTATATGAGATGTATCTCAGGACTGTGAACACATCTTGGCTTTTGATGAGGCTGGTGTTGTAAATATATTTCAGATACCTAAGCGAAATGCCATAAGAATCAATGAGAGCCATTTCCAAACTGGAATATTATTTTTTTCCTACAGCATTTTAAAGGTAAAGAACACAGACCTAAAACATAACTGTGTCAAGAGATAAACGTATTGAAAGAAATCTTAGTTAGGAATCTCTTTAGGAAAATAGGTAGGGTTTATGTCTCTACTTGAAAATAGCCAAACCCCATTATTATTCCTATATTTTAATGAAGTAGAGAAAACAAGATTGGATCAGTTAATAGTTCAGCCAAGCACCAAAAAGAGTAGTAATCCAGACTTTAAAGAAAGATCTTACAGGGATCATGAATAGCACAGGTGGCTTGCTCACATTGACATCTGTGCTGCTTGTTTGGAAACTTTTATCCATACAAAATTAAAATTCATTTAGGCAGAGCATGCCTGCAAGTGCTGCAGTTATACTTCCAGTAATGGCACAGATGGTTTTGACTGACAGGGCGAAGCACACATGTTTGCAGGGAGATGAGTAGCATGGTCATGGATTCACAGCACCAGCTGCAGAAGAACACCCTTTCAAGCTGTTCTGTGTTGGGATTAAAGATTGTCTTTTTTTTTTTTCTATAGGTAATGGACATTTTTTTTCAATCTGTTTGCTCTTTCCTCCTTGCTTGTTATTTTAATAGTAAATTGAAAGACAAGCTTTCCCTGCTTTAGGAGGGATTTTTTATTTTCTGCAAATATAGGCTGATCTAGCTAATTAATTCTAATAATGTCTTAATCATGTCATTGATTAATGCCACTTGTTCTTTAGTGGCTTTAGATTATGGCTGTTGTGGTCACAAGAATTTAGGAATGCAGCTGCTTCCTACCATTATTTCAATTACTCTAACTTCTATATTTACTCTTCCTGAATCTCCTATACTTCCTTGGTTCACCTCCTTTAAACTTGGAACTCTTTCAAGCAGAGACTGCTCCATGTTATGATATTTAGATAGGGCTCCAATAGAGTGGTGAATGGCCCTGGTGTAGATGTTTGCTTGCATGTCTGCTACATGATACAACAACATGCAAAGTTATCAAGTAAGCTTAGAGTAGCTGGTGCACTTATGCAGAGATGGTGAGATACTTGACCAATCTGACAGCTGGACCAGTCTGGGGCAGTATCCAGACTCCTGATCATTGCCATAGCAGCATGAATTCAACATTTTTGGTTCTAGCTTGAGTACTTCTGCACAGCAACACAGGGAGCATTTGCAAGTTCACATGGATGCCTTCACAGGACTGTTAATAACAGTTGCTCAAGGTTGTTTGCCTAATTTTAGCTATGTGGAAGGTAGACATCTAGGCTAATCAAACTGGAGCCAATGGAGAGTGACTGACAACACCCAAAAGCAATTCTTTCCATCAATTTTAAGCCCCTTTCCTGGTCTGGGATAAGCAGTGCTTTGTAGGTTCGGCCTCCCTTCACTGATTAAAGAGGAAATGGATGACTAATTTACTCCTGATGCTTAACTATTAAGCAACTAAAATTGCACAGGGTAAATGCACTGTTGGAAGAGCTGAAGGTTGTTGATTGTGTGCAGCAACTACCATGTCTTCAATATCTTTCCACTAAAAGAACAAGGCTTTTTACCCGCTGTGGTACAATCTCAAAGGGGCATGTTTGATAACTGGTCTTGAAAATGTGTTGCATACCTCATGCTGTAATCTGACCAAAATGACAGCACAGAAGAGAGGAAGTGGGGAATGAGCAGTGACCAGCTGCTTCTGTAGGAAAAGAGAGATCTATGTGTGTTTAAATCACCTGTCCAAAAGGGTGATGTTCTTCACTGATGCCAGGCCATATAGCAGCTTTTCTTTTTCTTGAGCTAATGAAGTTTCTTGGTATTTCTTGAACATGTAATTCCATGATGTCTCATTGCCTGAGTTCTGCATCCCATAGCGATATACTATGAGTCGGAGATTTGCAGCAATACTAAAATAAAAAAAAGAGTACTTAAATATTCTTCCCCCTTTCCTACTTGAGATCAGTGACCCAGTTACATGCTGTGTTATTCACAAACCACAAAAGATGTGAGCACTCACGTTTCTCCCTGTAACCATCTATTGAAGAGTTGAGAGGCGTTGTTCAAAGCTTCTGGGTCACCCATACTGCAGGCAAAGTCTAGAACAGATGCACGAAGAAGCCTTGGAAAGAGAGAGAAGGAGGGAGAGAGATATCTTCCTATTGCTAACTATTCTTTGAATGCATCAATAACGTGAGATGGAAAAAATATTGTCCCACCTCTGTAAATGGCTTCCAGTATCCTCCCAGCGCAGTTGATCCACAATTGGTTTTACCAGATCGTGAAAATATCCCTGAGGTAGAAAAAGGGTGTTGTTACTTGTGTAGATTTCTTTAAATAATAATATATTTAATTTTATAGTTTATTCTCCTTAATTTTTTCCCAGAACTAGCATCTCTTCAGTGAAAAGTAATATGAACAGGCACACACACAATCTTTCCAGATCCCAAGAGCATGCCAAGTCTGAGTGCTTGCAATACTGATGTGCAGATAGAACAAAGCCAACCTGCTTCTCTCCAACCTTGTGTGTGCTGCCAGATGAAGGCTGGGGTACAGCAAGGACACACTGTCCCAACTGCCAGAGATGATAGAGAGTTCGGGACATACTTTAGTGACCATTAAATCATGTTCAGTATTTTAGGTCAACTAACAAACCTGCTCACTGCCACATAGAAATATAGCCATCCTTGGTGCTGAGGACAGGTATCAGAGATTTTGCTGCCCTATAAACACTTCTTTATTGAATGCAGGACAGCCTTTACTAATAAATGTCTGTAACATGCCTTATGGTGACGGATTATAAGAATAATTAGGCATAATTTCTTTTCTCCAAGTGCATGGTCCTGAATGCAGAATCCAGGTAATTCAGATATCACTACTAAACAGTGTTTAGTGGTTTGTTTTTTTTTTTTTTTAAGATAACAGTAATGAAAAGTAAATATTAATAGTTCAGCAGCACTGAAAATCACTTTAACTTCAGTATTATTCTTGTTAAAGATTCTGAACTATCAGATTCAGTGGTCCCAAGCTGGATTGGCTTTTATTTTGCTTCATCACCTGAAACAGGGAATAGACATTTGTATCATCTTCGAGCATGTTTGCGAGGTAAGTTACAGCTGATATAGCTGTATGCCAAGGTAAATACTCTGTTTCGTTTCTTAGGTATTTTGTGAGCTCCAGGGGAACAGAGTAATTCACAAGTCCAGGTCTGTGGAAGGAGAAAACATAATTTCTGTTATTTTAATGAATTTGAAGAACTTGCTTCTTCAAAGATATTAGATTTACTATTTATTTTAGAAGGCCTGAAATAGTGAAGTTTGTGAGGGAGAAAGTAGTCTGGAATGTAACTTGGAAGGTGTTTTCCAAAGAGATAACCAAGGATCACTGTTGGTCTACGCCTACTTGTAGGCATGCACTATTGTGCTGTTGTGAGAATCCTGTTCATATTGTGCAGCCAGCCCAGTGTGCCTAGAAGTGGGCAGCCCTTAACTGACTACATTAATACTATAAAAAAGAAAGGACTTGCTGGTTGGAGACATTCTGAAAGGCTAAGGAGACTTAGAGGCTGTTACAGACCACCTAAAATTATCTGTCAGCATGGCTGGGCACAAGATCCAGAAGTTCCCAATCAAGTTTCTAGGGAAAGCAGCTGAGGTGGGAGCTACCCAATGCCTTAGTATGCATTATAGGCATGCCTCTACTTTTCTGGATACCTAACTTCTTCTGGAGTGCTACTATTATTGTTAATTATGTAGAGAAAACACCCCTTTCTAAGACCTGTGCAATTAATGCCGGCTTTTTTTCTTGCCATGGTACTGAAAGGGAGCATTTCTCTTGATTGCATTGGTAATGCAAGTTGCCAATGCATACTTAAATGCACCTCTTTTGGAGGACAAGATAAAGTAACAAAGAATTAAGGCTCGTACCAAATTCAGATAATTTCTTTCAACCACCTGGGTTGCATGAATACTAATTATTAGGCAACAGAAAGTGAAAAACTTGTGTTGAAATCTCTGCAGGAAAATAGTTTACCTTGCTAAAGAAAAAGCGTCATCCAAAATCCCTGCACGATCAGCAACTGAAAAACTCTGTGTGAAAAGAGGAAAAGAAGGATCAAGGATGTACAGATTATTTGCAGAAAAACCCCTGCCTCTACAGACCTCTTATAAGAGACCCACCAGACAGGTTAGACATTATGCCACTTACTTCGTGGTTTTGGAGCAGAAGAGTGCTTAACCTGGCCCAGTTTTGACTATCATAATTCACCCGAAAGAATCCAATGTGGTCTGGATTAACGTTCAGAAAAGTATCAGGAGAAGCTGGTATTGTAATTCCTACAAAACAAACAAACAGTGATTGGTTTGTGCGCCTTATATGACATGGAACTCACTGGAGATTCCTTGACTCCAAAAGTATTATTTGGTTTTAATGGATATCAAAATAAGATCCAAACCTTAATTTTATTTATTTCATTATTTATTTCTAAATGGCTCTGAGTAAAGATGAGTTTTTGTAGATTTTGATTAATGCCAGCACTTGTCTTAGAACAATGAATTGTGGTAATTACTTGGGCAAGCTAGTTTGTTAAACTTAAAAGGGAGATCATTGTGAGTAGGGTGAGGATGCTGAGATTTAGTGTCATTGTAAGAAGTAAAAATTGCAAAGAAGCAGTTCTTGCAAATATATTTTTTAAAGGTTTTTCATCCTCATGTGCACTATTAAAGTTCTCATATTTTATCGTCCATTAGTTTCATTCTTCAGTTTGTTTCAACTAACTTTAACTTTTCTGTCCTTCTTTGATTCTATTTTTGTAGCTATTGATAAAGGATTTGCAAAATAGGCTGAGACTTTATTCAAGCATTCATGTTTAAGGATTTTCCCATTTAAAATGAATACTTGAAAAATGTTCCTTTCTCAGAAGCTTGGCCTGGTCCAGTTGGTGATGCTACTTATGAAAATTTTTCTATTTCCCATTGAAACCAGTGGTCTTCAATCTTGTGGTTTGAGGGTGGCTGTAATTAAAAGCACATTTCTGTTTGGATGATGCATACAAAGTATTTCTAAAGGCATTTTTCCCTGCAGTTGCTGTTTGCCCTGCAAGATAGAAATTTTGTGGATGTAGAACTAAGCACCTAATCAAGACTTTGCAGGCTTTGTGAAGTTAATAGCCCCTTGCAGCCCACCCTAAGGTCATGTGGAAATCAGAGAAAGAAAATGTGTTTGTGTTAACTTCTGAATTGTATCATGACATAAGATGTTTTTTGTTTGCTTTTGCATGAATACTAAAAGCAACCAGGTAAAAAAAATCAACCCAGAACAAAAGACAAATTACATTTTAAGTAAGTAACAAACAAGTACAAGAAAAGATAGGGTGATTGTAATATATCTCAAGTTTAATGGGATGTAACTTAAAATCTGAAAAAGGTCAGTAATTTTTCCCCACATTTTTGTCTACTGGAGGTGTAGAACAAGAAATTCAGATTTGACTGCATAATAGAATAATGATCAAAAAACCCATTAGGAATTTTCTCAGTTCTGAAATCAGCATTAGAAAAGGTGATTAATCATTTCTAATTCTTTTTCTTTAATTGAACTCAAATTGCCAGTTTACCATGCCACAGAAGCCTTCATCAGCCTCCCACTTCACCTCTTTTCTTGGACTGGACAACAGCCATGTCTAAGCCAAATTTATTTTAGCACATTATAGATAAGAGTATGCATAGATGTTTGCTTGAATAGGACTGTATTTAAACAGATGCTTAAGCACTATGCTGAAACTGAGCCTAAATTGACATAATGTTTGTATAGGGGAAATAGTAATCTTATCACTGAAATTACTAGTAACTTCAGTACAGCCAAGCTGTGTGCTAGCTCCCAGATCTGAAAACTGGAAAGTATGAAAGTTCATTCTGTGTTCTATTTCTTGTAAGGTATATTGAAAAGTTTTATCCATTCATTATTCTTAAAAGAGAGGAAGACATTTACCTGTAGAATTTGATGCGTTGTAGAAAGTATAACCTGATGAATCCCCAAGCCTCCATTTGACTGGTATATTCCATTTATAACTGAAATTATTTAATGGGAAAGAAAATCAAATGACATCTGAAACCAAATGGTACAAACCCCCCTCCATTATGTCTTTGTTTGTTTGTTTCAATGCTTGCATCTTGTTTTATGAAGCCAACTGTGTGCTTATGTACATATACATTTAATAAATTATGTCAGGCAATAATCTAGCAGAATACAAAGCAATTAATTTAGTAAAAGATGATTATATGTGAATAATTGGTGTCAGTGTTAATGTTGATATGTCTAGGGCTTTGTGCTGACACTAGTTAATCTTTTGCAATGCTGACTTGAAATAAGTGTTAAGTATTACAAAAATTTTTTACAGACTGAAAAAATGCGAGAGTTTAAACAACCACTGTGATACAGTTAATAGGACCTCTTGCCTTTTCCAGCCTGTTTTTCCTCTCCAAGACAACTCTAATTCCTTCATTATAAAACACTGGGAGCCAAATACAACCTTACCTTTTGCTCTTCAGCTCCTTGTATACGTTATTGGGTAGGTGCAGATTCTTCAGTCCAGGGCGTGCCCAGGACAAAGCTGAGAAGTTTGGGCAGGAATGGAGCCACGGCACAGCCTGACCAAGACTGTGACCAGGCTATCAGGGAAGTGGGACAGCAGAGCATGCTGTGAGCATTATGTCAGCCACCTGCATAGGGCTGCTAAAATTATTAAGCCCTTTTTAACAGTCAGCTTCTGTTCCATAGTAGTACATTATAGTTCATCCCAGGGGGATTCTCCCTTGGTGACAAGTGCTATGGGAAAATAGGAGTCATCTTTATAACCCTGGGTTAAGTGAATGTTCATTAACTTCCAGAAAATAAAAAAAATTGAGGTGATGGTATCTCCTCCTACCTCCAGGAAGAAAGATTTGTTGTTTTGTATCTCCTAAACAAAATATCTTAACAGATTTATACACTTCTAGTTTTATTAGTTCTCTTATGGAGCTTACTACGATGGAATTTAGAGAGGCATTGTGTTTCCCAAGAGCAAAACCATATATGTTTTGGTTTTTGTTTGGGATTTTTTTTTACTTGTTTTTGTAAATGCATTTAATGAGGTAGATTTTATTTCGTTTTCATGTTCCTGAGATTCCATTCATAATTACTCCTCCTGAGCATAAGATACAATAGCTGTGTCCTGTTAACCATGCATACTGAGTATGTGTTCCTAATGCACTATGCTGCAGCTGCACATTTGCCCAGCAGCACTACTTTAGGAGCACAGGTTTTTGAACTTCCATTTCTTTGGAGTGCTGGCATGCAGGAGAGGACTCCTTAAAGCCGAACAAACTTGGAACAAGCCAGCAGCTCAGGAGACTATTCAGAGAATAAAGCATACACAAGACCTGGAGGTTTCACTGCTTAAATCAAAAGAGGAGATACTGATGTTCAGTGAATTGACTTCTGGGCAAGGGAGTAAGTGTGTCCCAGGATAGATAATATCAGCATTATAATACATATTATGACATCTTATTTTTGAGTAATTTATAAAAACTAAATGTTCAGAAACAAATTCTCCTTTTGCTTTAGCAATGGCAGGGATGGTACACAGCTCAGCTTCTTGACAGATTAAGGTAGGAACAGTGGGATTTCTACTCAGGAAATGACAAGTGGCAATGTACTGTAAAAACTGAAGTCACTAAAAAGTAGGATCCTTGAGTCTGCTACCTCAGCACATAGTACAATAAAGCAAATTTTTTAACACAAAGAAGTAATTTTGCCTAAATAGTTTGTAACTCCATCCTTCAGACGGCACAGTGCTGTACTTTTTGTCTGTGAAATTTTCTGCTTAGGTTGGGAGAAATGTAATGTTGCAAATACACGGGTAGTTATCTAATTCCAATTCTTTTGATGCCTATTCAAAACTACCGATAGCTGAGCCTTCTCATTGCTCATTTTTTTTTTTCTTTTTAATCAGAGGGAAATAGAGTGGTCACAACTGTTTTCTTCTTTCTTCATTTTCTCCCTGCTCTTTCTTGCCCTTTGTATTAAAAGAGCTAGTAGAAGTTAATGAAAAAAATGCATTTGGGTTGATTTAGTTGTGGTTTATACTGGCAAGTTTTACTGATTAAGTTATTGGTCCAGTTCAAGGAGCAAAACCTTCTTAATACGGGTTAATTGGAATCTCTTTCACTGAAAAGTTAGCAAAGTTGTACTGCCTCAGAATTGGGGCTGGCTAAGAAATTGCAGAATAGCAGGTCTGAAAAGTTAATCAGCTGGTTAATGCCATGGTGCAGCCAAGCCATTTTTCTGTGCAGTTCCACCAACCCACAGGTAAAGTTCATTTCCCTTCAGGTTAGTCACCTGTTACCTAACAAATATGCTCCAATACAGTATCCCACCTGTCTTAGGCCACATAACAGCCCAAGATGGCTTACTTTGCCTGGATAACTATCTTCTAAATGGTTAAAATTAAGCAATATGATCCTAAGTAAAACAGGGAAAAAATAGTTTGTGATGAGGATTAATGACATTTATACATTCCCAGTAACTCATGGTTTTAAGACATGCAGAGAAGACCCTGTATTGTATGTGAAGACCCTGTGATATGTTATAGATCCTAGGCCATATAGGAAAGGAATAAACTAGTGTGGTATAAAATACTTGGATCACAGTTTCTGATTTCTGGACAATTTTGTGGCAGTTTTCTTAGTCTGAGAGACTATAATTTGCGGTGATGCAACAGATGACTTCCAACAATCTGAACTGTGTGTGGAAATCAGGTTTCCTGAGAGATCCTGTCCAATTTTATTCTACTCTGTTAGAGAAAGAAACCCTGAGACAAAGGGCTGATGTTGTTTTAAATTTGCAATATTTGTGTCTAACTTCCTCCTGGCTTCCTTAAAAAAAAAAAAAAGCTGAGAATAAGTTTAGCAAGAATGAGTAAAATACTACCTATGCGTATGTGAGATGAAGAGGGTAAATGTACAGTATTTCTACCTGGTTTGAATCGACATTTGCAGTAGGAACTTACCCAAGATCAGAAGGAGGATGAGAAGCATTTGCACTGGGATCCAAAAGAAAACGTTTCTGTGTGAATACTGAATTACTTCCCATCTCCAAAACAGGGTAGCCCATCTGCCTAGTCCATGTGTCCATGACTTCCTTCACAGGCTTATTACTTGCCTATGAATGATGGAACAGGTTGCAGTGAAAATGGAAATTCAGTCCTAAGAGGAAAAAAGTATCTCTGGTATCAAGAAAAAGAAGAGCAGAAAGGGGCAGAGGAAAGAGCTGGTTCAGAACAAAAATTCCTTCACTAAATCCTTTTATAGCACCTGTTATTGAAGAAAGAAATGAGTTGGAAACTTGGGCACCAACAGAAGAAATGAGAAATACGTAGGCAGGTGACTGGCCAGTAATATGGACAAGAAATACTGAGGAACCTTTGAAGTCCCTTGCATGCTCTAAGATCTCTCTATTTTTTTCTGACAGAAAAACTGAACAGGACAGAAAGGACACAGGGAGATTTTTCAAAGCCAGAAGCCTCCTTGCAGTGTGTCCTGTTTTGAGTGTGAAGGAAGTCAGTAATAACCACCAGCAGCTGCACCAATGTAAAATTTGATTTGTTCTGTGAACCATGAACATCTGTCCTAGGAACTGGAGCTGGAGAAAGCTGTCACTACCTCCCCAGGATGCCACCTGTGAGAGAAGTGAGCTAGGGTCACCTGCAGTGTTTCCTTCTCCAAATGAGGTAGATGATGTGAAGATGCAGAAGACTAAAGAGAAAAAGTAGGAAGGTCTGCTGAGCAAGAAGTCTGAAACCAAGGGGAAGACAGGAACTAAAAAAGAGACACAAAAGCACAATTTAGGCTGTGTGAGTGTCCACAGGGTTGGAAGAAAAGGAAATAATATCAGGGAAGAACCTGGCAGTATGCAGGTGGACTTTTGGGGATAATGAGATAGATGGAAAAAAATAGTCCAGCCTCAAGGAAAGATCAGAAAATGATGGCACAGATGATGACCCAACTGGGACTCAGAAGCTAGAGAGGGAGATAAGCACAAAAATTACTTGGGAATTGATACTTCTGAGAGCTTTCAAACACCTGAATCTGGAGAGAGAAGAAAGAGAACAGGGTGCCTGTGTATGGTGGATGAGAGGTGTTTTCACACACGAAATGAGTTTGAGTTGCGGGGGACTGTTTCAGTAGCAGGCTATTTGTTAGCAAGACCTCCTTTCTTGTTTCCTTTTTCACTCCCACAGTCTCATGCCAAAAAAAAAAAAAAAAAAAAGAAAAAGAAAAAGAGAAAATAATATATATTTGCTAGAAATAAGAGATATTGGAATATACTGGGAAGCTGCCTAGCTTGTGATCTCTCATTGACAGAAGAGCTACAGAATATAAAAAGTTTGAGAAACTGAAATCAGTGGGTGAGAGATATGAAACATTTTTTAGCAAGGGTTTGGGTGGATGCAAAACATACCTCTTCCAGAGCTTCCCAAAATTGTTGTGTCTTGGCATTCTGGAAATGATGTTTCTTCAAATATGCCTAGAGAGAGATGGAAGACTGTGAAAATACTACCAGTGTCTCTTCTTTGCCTATGAAAACAATACACATACCCAGTTTTACAGGGTTACAGAGAGCACGTCTCAGTTGCACAAGGTATCCACACGTGGGCGGTAGCATTGTGAGTGGGAGATGAAACAGATCAGCATTCAGCTGACGAAGTTCTTTTGCTGTCCAGTGCATCCCATAACACCAAAAGTCAGCCTTTCCCAGAGTGACTTGTTAGTATGAAATAAATTTGTACTTGAAGAGTTCTTTGTGTTTTGTTTGAATGGACACCACTATACCCTGTTGCAAATTTCTGACTAATCTAAGAGGTTGTTTAGCAGGAAGAAGATACTTAATGAAATTTCACTACCTGTGGACTCATAGTAACCTCTAAGTCTTGATCAAAACGACTGTTACAAGGAGTAATGGTGTTCAGCAAAGAGTTTGCAACGCCTAAACCTTATTCCCATCCTGCGTCTTCCCTGGCTGCTTGGCGGGTGTTTTCCTCCCCTGTCACCTGCTCCTGGTGATGTTCAGTCAGTAGATGGTGCTGTTTGTTTCGCTGTTGGCCACAGCTGCCTACGTTAGTGCTCTTGAAGGCTCTGAGCACAAGGGAAGGGTTAGGCTCTTGGGGTCGATGTGGCTGTATTTTCCCATCTCGGGTAACTGTTCTGATTGAATATATGGAAGGGAAAGTACAGGAAAATACAACTGTCTTGTAGCAGCCCATAAATGTGCTCTTCATGAGGGAGGGAAATAAGAACAAATGTGGTAAGCCTTCACTGCAACTCTTGTAACCAATGTCAGTTCAGAGGAAAGGACAGACAATCGTTCTCCTTCTGGGAGGCCTCCTTTCTTTCATTTTGTCTTTCTGTAATTTTGTAGAACCATGTTTTTCCTCCACAAGAAAGGACTATGAACTGTGCAATATATGTCCCTTTTCTTCTCCCTATTACCTTGACTTTCTAAGGCTGGGTGTCTCTGCATCAGGGAACAAATGAGCTTATGCCTCTCAGAGTGTCCCTACATAGCAGGCTGAGTTGGAGGATCCTGGCAATAGGAAGCTGCAAACACACTTTACAGTGGAATGAGGGGATCCCAGCTGACAACAGGATAACAGTGGGGTGGAGGAGGTTTTTGCCACTAAAAGCTGTCAGGAATTTAGGTCCTCACTGTCCTGCTATCAAATCTTAATGCAGTTCACATTCCTGCTTCTGTGGGAGCATGGAACTTCTTCACCTCCATGTTGTCCACTCAGTACTGAAATGCACTAAGTACTTTTGCTACCAATACCAGGATCTCTGATATTCACTTTTTGAATAATGGTTTTGCTACTGTCACATGAAGATGGGCTGTAGTTCTGGTGGGTTTTGGTGCCACCTTTACCTGACAGCCTTTCTGGAAGACGTCTGGTGTAATCCAGTCTCGAATCATTCTGAGGATCGATGCACCCTGAGGACAAAGGGAAAGGGGAGAAGGTCAACCCACACTGCTCTAACACTGATTTCTGTTCATCTAAAAAGCAACATGTGAATAGTATTTTGTAAGGCAAAAATTGATACCATTCATCAGACTAAGGAAGTGTTTCTTCTAATTCCTTTGTGGGATGGCATGCCTATCTGGTGGAGCTTAAATCCGGGTGTGAGAATCAGTCTTTAGTTGTGATCAGACACTTGTTTCTGTGTTCAGCTCCTGAGCCCTGCTGCTGCAGGTTACTATCCTGCCACTCTACCAGTTTGTGTGAGCAGGGCTCCCTGTTTCGTGTTGAACAGGACAGGGGTGAAGGCAGCTGAGGACTACTCCTGTTAGGGGAACAGCCTGAGAGAGGCAGTGACTTCAGCTGACCACACAACAGGAAAGGAACTCTAAAATTGCTACAAGTCTGGGGCTTTACAATGCCATCTCAAGGAATGAGATTTGCTGAGCACTGGTGTAAGAGCTCTGGCCTCTGAAGCAGGGTAGAACTGGGATCAGAGAAGTTACTTGGCTGTCACAGAAAAAAACCAAACAATTAGGACTTCAAAAGAAGAAAGAAAGAAAAGAAAGATGGGAGAGAGAAGTAGAAGAGCCATGTGCAACAAAGAACAGAGTGTGCACAAAATGATGAAGAAAAAAAAAGAAGCAGTGCAAACTCAATCTAAGATTCAAAATATGATTTTAGGATTAGCATGTTTTCATTTTCTGAACTAAATCAAGAGGCAGTTGAGAGTCTAATGCTATGAAGGTTTAAAAATCCAGTTGTCCCATGAAAACAAGAATGTTATCTGAATTCTCAGTAAATCCTGTTTCCTCTATTTATGTGTCTGAGAATAATGACTGGATGAGTCATGGCAGAGGGACTGTTTGAACAGATATGCCTCAAACTGCTTTCCAGGCTATTGTTGGAGAGTCAAGGTGGTCAGCAGATGACTGTTTTCTGATACAGAAATCTGATATATTTGCCATGGAATATGTTCCAACACAATTCAGTAATATTTAGAACAGATACCCATTAGTGGTAGTCATAAGGCTGCTTATGTTCAGTGGTGATCATGCAGCCACATGTATGCACGAGGGAACCTCAGTTCCTCAGCTTTGTCTATCAGCCATTTCTTATCTGGTATCACTTCACATAAACCATCCCCTCCCATTTATATTAAAAGCCAAAGTAGAAATACACACTTATACATGCATTTGGTGACAGTGGAGAATTCTCTTGCTTTAAATTGTAATGTATAGTTAGTCACTTGCACCTTCTACTATTGTTTTTCAGTCTCTCCCCCTACTCTTGTCATTCCTCTGTAGTCCGTGATGGACTTTGTTTGAGAAAAACTCATCCTAACAAAAATCACTGATTATAGGAATGCCAGTATTTTAATAACTTTCTTTTCTTACAGCTACTTGGGGAGGCTCAGGAAAGTGACCTTAATTTGAATAGCTGACGTTCTCTGAGAGGGGTATAGGGGGGAGTCTTTTATCAACACCCACATAATTTCATAGCAATTGCCAAGTACATGACAAGATTTGTTTGTGGCAGAAATGTGGAACATGAATCCTAAACTTCTGTAGCTGGGAAGTTCAAAAAATGTGGGGGTCCAAGAGAAAATTTCTAACAGAACTTATTTAAGACAAAAAGTATCACTGCTACTTTAATAAAACCTTTCAAATTAAGACAGAGGATTAAAGAGAAAGAGATGAAATGCAAACACTTTTTAAAAGCAGATTAAAACAATTATATACATTAATTGTTTACTCACCAGCTCTGCTCTAGTAGAGCTTTCCTAGGCATGTAATGCCCTACCAATCACACAGCAGTTACAGGATCTCTTACAAAATATGCTGCAATGACTCCATAGACCCTTAGGCAATTCATTAGAGTTTTAGGATTGTATAAGCCCTCTGGTTGTTCTGGCAAGACTAACAGAGAGCATTCCAAATTATGCTTTATTTGTTTAGTGATGAATATTATCATGAGAAGATTGTTTTTATAAGAAAAATGCAAAAGAGAAGCCAAAATAAAGCCAAAAAGAAACAAGTTAATTTTGTCACGCACTTATATATAAATACCAACAGTAATTTGAGCTAAATCTACGCAAAGACTTTCTCTTTCAAGCCAAATTATAACCCAAGCCAAATTATATCCCAAGCAAACTGTTCCCAAACAATGCACATGTCCTCAAGTGTTTTCCCTTAAAAAAATGAGTTCATGTAGCAATTATCTGGGCACAAAGAGATGAGTAAAAGCTAGGATTTTTTTTTCTCCATTGTTTTTCAGACCCTGCAAAAGTATGTCTCTCGCTTAGCTCACCACTAAAATACATTTTGATCCAGAGTACTTGATTTAGCTCTGTATATTTCCTGACTTTTGTTAGTTTGATTTAAAAACAGTGTTACACAATGCAGGTTTTTACATGGTTTATGATTTGACTGTGAGGCATTTATGATGCAATAAATACTGCTCGTATTGTTGGATAGAGGATTTAACAATTGAAAACAGAAAACTGATGGAAATGGATGGATAAAGTCTAGCTAATAAAAGTAGTATCTACGGTTACAGACTGTAGCACAGCTAAAGCTAAACTCAATGCAATGTATACTTTATGTTTAGCTGATAATGGGAGCTTGGAGGGAAAGCAACAAGCTGTATTTAATAATGGTGGATTTTGTGTGTTCAGTGGAAGTGTGTTATGGCATCATAGAGGGAATACTGACAGTGTCATACAAAAAGCTGCCAATAAAAATATTGTGTATAAGGTTCAGAAGCAGCATCGGAGATGGCTGTTTGAGGAGAAGAGTGAACAAAGGCCCAGCTCTTTCCTTGCCTTGGTGTGGTGGTGAGAGGGAAGAGGGACAGGGCTCCTCCTGTGCTCCTTTGGACTTGTCTCTTGATGTACTGCAGAAAATAACTGGAAGGGAACAGTGCTGCTGCTCTTGAGTCAAGAGACTCCCTGGTTAGATACAGGGGGACACCTGCTTTGTTCCATGTCTAAGGCTTTTCTAAGGACAAAGTGGCTTTGGCTACATCTGATATGGAGGGAGACCATAGGCTGGGTCTTCAAAGTGGTGATCCTCAGCATAGCTGCTGGTGTCCCTCACGCTCTGGACCTCACAGCACTTTCCCACAAGCGCTGAGCTCTGGGCTGCCACCCCACACAGCAAGTACTGCCAGATGCCATGGGCTCCAGAAGGCCTCTGTGTGCCCTGACAACAGCTGGGAATGTCCTAGAACAAAGATCTGCACAGACACAGCTCAAGTGAATTAGGAGTCCTAATTATGAGCACCCCTGACTTTTATCTCCTCTCCAAAGTCGCCACTTCCTTTGCATCCAAAGTCACAATGGGAGGATATCGTACCTTACTGTAGGATATCCCATCAAACACAGAGGTGATTTCAGCTGGAGATGACACCTCGACTACAACTGGGTGGGAAGACAGCAAAGAGTCATCCTTCAGTACAGGAAGCACATCATCAATTAAAACCTGGTCAAGCTGAGAAAGAGAAGACATTAGAATAGAAACAAAGGCAGGAGTATATGTCTATTTCTCAAATAAGTAGCTTGAACTGTAAGTCTCTAGGCAATTTGAAATGGAATGATTTGCATGCCCTTTAGAGAAGGACTTGCAAACTCTTTACATCTAAGAGGAGAAGGATACAATTTTTCCTTAACTAAGATAAATTGCCTTCTGCAGATCCTGTTTTCCTGTGTATCATAACACAGACACATCCATCCCACCCTCCCTCGCCCCCAGTAGGCAAAAAGAGTAGCCTGTGCTACCAATTTCAGAAGTGTGACAATATTCACAAAGCATTATGATCTCCTCTTGCAAAAATGGAGCTGGGTAGGAAGGGAGGGAGGGAAGAAGGAGGCAGCATTCCCCATCCCAAGGCTTATAATGTTTTTTTTAAGCTATTTAAATTTTTAAAAAAAGATTAAGTAGCCAGCAGTCAAAATCCCCTTACTTCCTAATCAATATTGACCAAAAAAGACTAAAATTCAATTTAGCTTTCCTCTTCTAATACTCACTAGGATAACATTGAAATGTCTTAGATCTTAGATGAACATAGTATCTAGATACAAAAACGTCTTTTAAATTTTAAACTCAGTAATTAGAATTTTTCTTACATAGTTAGGACCACAGATCTTCTACTTTAAAGTGTAAAAGTGACCCAGGAATGATTCTGTTCTCAGCCTGTCTGCAGGGAGAGAGGCAGGGAAAGCAGCAAGTAGGCACTGCCTGCTTCTGAAGTCACCAGGCTCAGGGGATAGCAGATTTCAACAGGCTCAACCTATGCAAAACCCACTCTGCTCCCTTCCACTGGCATATGGTGTATATCTCCCAGTACCCAGAACCTCACGGCACCTGGACAGCTGGGGGAAAATAAGCATGCTACGTGCCATCACATCTGTTTGGGAGGGGAGGAAGGAAGGAGCAAGAAAACTGCCTTTATTCACAGAGTATAATGCAAATTAAAGGCTTACTTCTTTGTAACACCCTTAAAGCCTCTGGAGTTGGCACAGTTAGCACTTCGGCCATCCACTGTCACTACCTGAGATTGTCTGAGTTGGAGCATTTGAAATGACACAATGCTGGCAGAAGCTGAATGGAAGTCCAGTATTTTCCTTGATAATAGCTCAAGATGTGGAGACAGGCCCAGGTTCCCAACCCTTACCAGAGCAGATAATGATCCTAAGTCCCATGAAGAAAGTACAGCCCAACTAAATAAATACAGGATAATCTCCATCTTTCAGAGTTAGACCTTTCAGCAACTCTGCAAAATTGTTAAGGTTCGGTCCAGAACCCACCTAGGTGTTATTTTGCCATAATAACCAAACACTTGATTCACTTGTTAAAAAATAATAACTCTTCCCTGTAGACTAAAACTTCATAAAGTTTACTTTGACTAGTTCCAGACCATAATATAGGTAGGAGAAAAACCAACTTTTTCTTTATGTTGCACCACACTATGTTAGTTTTCTATAAATATACTTTAAGTCTTCATCATCCTTGTCTAAATTTTACTCCCTTCCAAAATGTTCCTCCCAGCCCCGCCAACCCTCCACAAGGCAGAAATAATTACCATTTGCCACTCTGGTTCTGATACATTCGTTCCCAGGAACTCAAAATAACTGGCAAATCCTTCATTTAACCACAAGTCATCCCACCAGTCCATGGTTACAATATTTCCAAACCACTACAATTATAAACATAAAGATGTAAATTTAGATAAATAGTACATGTACATTTCAGTATCTCACATCTCCATATAGAACATTCATTTGCTTACTTTTTTCCTGCTGCCAGATGAAAATTATCATAATTCTGGGGTTTGAATAGAAATTAAGGCCTTGCCTTGTGTTAACACATCACTTTTATTATAAAATTACATATTACCAGGGAGATTGTTAATGATTCATGTGCCACTGAAAATATTTTTAGCTTCTTCCCCTTGATTTGATGATTTGTGTTTTTAAGGATATGTTTTCAGACAGCCTCCACAGTGTATAGCTGTCCCTGTTTGCCTGCCCAAAAGAGACATCTGCATACGTAAATTAGTTTCTCTAAGACACTTTAGACAGATTTTCATAAGCTGGCTGACAGTCCGGGCCCAAGCATCTAGCTTCTTGAGAAAAATTCCAATGCAGTAGTAATGGTATTTTAAAGTTCTGATGGGGATCAGTTTTAACATGGTATTTTGCAATCAGATTTTGAGCACATGTAGAAGATCCTGAGACAAAGTTAATGACAGTATTTTCAAGATTAAACTGTGGTGACTATATATTTGAAACACTGTAAAAGTGACTCATGTCCTGAAATATACCTGATGAACGAGCTCATGGGCTATCACAGCAGCTACTCTCTGCTTGTTGGATGTGGCTGACTCCTCGGGATCATACAGCAGGTTTGTTTCTCGGTATGTGATCAGCCCCCAGTTCTCCATAGCACCTGTCCCGAAATCTGGAATAGCTATTTTATCTGCATTGAAAAAAAGAGACAATGATTACTACTGTATCCTTTAAATCAATTAGCTTGTCCTCTCTCTGTGTATTTACAGCCTGTTTTGCTTACCATTTGTGATTTGGGCTTACTTCTGTGGACTGCAGGCTATGACCTGTGTTTAAGAAGAGAACTGGCCTACAGCAGCTGATAGCAAGTGCCCTGGCTCTGCTCAGATTAACAGAGGTAGGATCAGTTGCACTAGATGAGGATCTGTCCTGGGAGGTGATGCTGTGCCATCTCCTGGGAACGTATGTATCATTACTTAATTTTGGCCCCAGAAATTAATACTGTTGTCTGGTGATGTGCTGTAGGCAGTAAACCTCCTGAAACTATTTGTAGCATAATGAGGCATGACATTGTTTGTCACACTGTCATATTAAAAATATTTATTGACATGTTAACTGAAGTAAATCCCCCATGCAGTGAACAACATCTGCTTCTACGCCTGGCAATTTGTGGGGGTCACTCATTTATGGTCAGTAATCAATACAGGTTTAAATGAGAATTGCAAACTCAATTGAACTGGCATTTTCTTCTGCAAATAATGGCCACAGGCTTTCTATGTGGGTTAGTGAAAAAGTACAGATTGATTTAAAACTGAATAGAATGAAAAACCCCTGCCCCACACCAACAGAAGATAGGAATTACTTATTTTAAATTAAACAACTTAATTACAGAATCAAAGCTGATAGTTTCGCAAGGGCTTCACTGACAGTCAAAATGAGGATGCAAGGAGAAAGATAATGCCAGAACCCATAAATCAGTGTGAAATACAATATTTAAATAAACCATAAATCAGTGTG